>NC_072733.1:203003184-203374790 GCF_026930045.1 Uloborus diversus | reverse complement strand
AAATTATTGAATTCTACACAAAACTTTAGAAACCCACTTCATTTGTTTTCGTTAACTTGACTGCATTTCATTTCTTCCTAGCTTGAAAGTAAAAAGTTCACCCTTGTGCAAAAATAATAAATGTTATAAATGCTGAAAATCCTGTAAAAATTGCATGTGATTGCTTCAGCTCACAACTTTTTACATTCAATTTTTTATTGCTATTTATGCATTTGGAATTTTCATTTATTTTCCCCTTGTTATGCACTCCTTCAACCATATTTTTACTCTTTTTGAGAAGTTGCATGCCTTCTTAAATAGAGATTTGAATTGAGAATAGTAATTGAAATTTGAGAAAAGTGATATTGGACAATGATTTTTTTGGAATCTAACAAATTACTTTTGGCAATGTTTGGTTTGATGTGAATTTATTTTTAATACAGTAGAAGACCGTTATAACGCCGACCTATATAACGCAATTCTCTATAAACCGCACTACTTTTCAGAAGTAAACAATAGGTTTTGAAGTTAGAAAACTCCCTCTGTTTTGCTTTGCAAACATAAAAATTGTTATGCAAATTAAATTTTAAAACAGTTTTTCATCTTTCCATCTTAATTCAAAGTTTTAAAATGAAAATTAATGTTCACAGTAAAAAGAAAATATCACATGGCTATTAAAAATGCAGCTGTTGTGCAAGCTATGAAGCTACTAGAATTGCAGGATAATTCACTTTCTTTTGATTGGAAAACATATTTATGTGAATGACTAATAGTAATATTAGTGCTTCAATAATCATTGCAGATCTTGAAGTGCTTATATATAGATATATTCTGAATATTAGTTTCAAAATTTGTGAAATAATCTATATAACGCAAAAACCTGTATAATGCAAAAGCTCTGGTCCCAAGGTGTGCGTTATAACGGTCTTCTACTGTATAACAATGCTTCCTCCAAGCACATCTGTTTTAATGTGTGCTTATTTCAAATACCTTTAACATGAAAGATTAGCAAGCACCGAGTGATATAGTGGAGCAAACAATATATTGAGCAATTTAATACTCAACAATACGAAACTCTTTTAACTAGGAATTTTTTTCTGGTCTCCTCAGTTTTATATTATGCGTTTTTCACTGTATTCTGTTAAATCATATAATATGGTATGAATTAACTTTAACTCTAAAATATAAATTGATATACTCATGTTGAAACTAATTAGTATTTTCCAAATATTTGTTTCATAAAATGTTTTATTATATGCAGTCAGGGTCCAGTGGTGTAGTCCTAAGTATAGCAATGATCGTACATTTGAAAAGAAAAGAGTATACTTAGGTACTTTTGTGGGAAGATGATGGGTACGATGATTAAATTATAGAATGGTACTACAGAATTTAATTTATTTAAAGATGCATCTGATATAATGGGGGGGGGACAGATTCGTCGGGTCTGTTACTGTTTTCACCCCTTGGTTGCTAAAGGAGTTTTTGTTTGAAATGGATTAATGTTATATCATCATAATAGATTTAGCATAAACTAACATTAAATTTAACAGATAAGTTAGGATTCTTGTATATGATTTTATTCAGTAAACTAAATCTGCGTTTAAAAACTGCTGTAGAAAAAAGCAAAGTTGATGCTAAGTTTAATAGAGGTTTTTAAGTTGTCTCACAGATTCAAAAGTTTCTACTAAATCTCTTAATCTTTGATGGCTTGTATCCCGAATTGTATTTTTGACTAGACGAAATTGATCCTGTCTATGTCACTGGTTGAAACCGACCAGATTTTTACCAACCAGAAACTTAAAAAAACTAGATTATTCAAAAATAAACTTCAAATATGTCTTGTGTATGTTAGTGCATAAAAATGTGCAATAGAATGTGGTTTAATTATTGTGTTTATTCTTTTAGTTTGAGTAGTATATGCCAGCTGCACAGCGATGGGGGGGGGGGGGGACATTGAGGCCTTGTTTTTAACACTATTGCAAATCTCAATGCCTTAATTTATGCACATGTAAGTACTGTTTTGATAATAAGAAGAAAAACCCACTCCAGAAGGTAGTTTTGGCTGTGCTAGTGGTTTATGCTATCAAAAAGAATTTTAATGATTAAGTTTTAACTTTGCTTGCATATGAATAAATATTAACTGAGATAGAAAACGTAATTTTAAGATTGCAAAAGTTTTCAGTACAGCACTCTCCAGCCATTCATAAATAAGCATAGACTAATAATAAGAGTAGACAGAGCTTTCTCATTCTTGCTGATGAAGAAAATTGGTTCATAGATGTATCATGTGACTAGTGGAAGGGCTTGGCGAAGACTTTGGCAGCATGGTTGCTAGATGGCAGCATTATCTATAGTTTGGCACTCGACATGTATTTTAAGACAATGTGTTTTCATTAAAAAAAACTTCCAGGTGCAGAGATTGAACTGTTTTTCTTTTAGTTATGCATTATTTTGACATTAGTAATAGTTTTTGATCAGTTTTCGGTAACTTTTATTTCATTTGGAGCTGTCAGCGTTGGCGTGAATGAAATGGCGTAAACGTTTTACGTTAACGCAAAAATGTACTAATCGGTATCTTAAATGGAAACTGTAGGTAAAAATCTTACCGTTTGCTGATTCTTCTTGGTCGCTTGCATCTTTTATTGCTTAGAGAGTTATTGAAATTGACTAAAGAAAATGCACAATACTATCTAAGCGAAAAACTCACTATATTAACAAAATATTTACAACTTAGAATAACAAATTTACAAATCGGACTCCATAAAAGATCATTCTTCCGTGTTCCACCAATTCTATTTATTTTATTTCGCGCTGGCGTTGATCGTCTGCTACGATTAACGCCCGCTGTTGCTAGGATATCCACCAGTCACATGGTTTGGTTTATGAGCAGCAAAAGGGTTGCCATAGCTCGGTCTACTCTTATTATTAGTCTATGTAAATAAGTTATCAAAAATGTCAATCTTTAATAACTCTAATCTGTACTGAAATCTGTTTCCATGGGGAAAACATCCATTTAAACCATGGGGAAAATATCTGAGCCTCCCCTTAAAATTTTGTATATGAGCGTTAATGGTACAGCATCAGCCAGAAATACCTTCTGGAGGGATTTTTTTTGATCAAAAATACCTTCTGAAGGTTTTTTTTTTTTGATCAAAACAGCCCTTTCATAGCCATAAACTACTGTGTATTAGAATTTGCATTTATGTTGTTAAAACAAATGCCCCTGGGGGGGGGGGGGGTTCACCCCCCAAAAACCTCCTTCACTGTGCCACTGCAGTACAGTCAAACTCTTATATAAGGAGCGAGCGCTAATGAATCCCTGCAATATTTGCTCATTTAAATCAATTACTGGTAAAAACAAGTTTGAAAAAAAGGGCATAAAAATTTGAACAAACTTATCTTATTTTTTAATTTCTGTACAGGACCAAACAGTAAATAATATGCTTCGAACAGTCTTATTGTCCCTTTCTTGTGTTATTGTTTTCAAGGAATAATCATGGCTTGAAAAACATCTGGCACCTCTGGCTTTTTAAAAAGGCATTTTCAAGTATTTTTCACATCAAAAATCAGAGTATGTTGATGGTTCTTCAAATTCAAGCATTTGTTTTCTCTTTTTTTCCATATGCATGTGTCTACTACCAACTTTTATGCATTAGGCATAAAATTTATGCCTTAGAATTTTTATTATGCTTTTACTTGATTGAATTTTCAAATCCAACAACATCCACTTCTGTAACGCTCTCTTATTTTTGTCAATCGCACGATTCTATTGCTTAGACATTTATTACTTAGTGTAAACCAATAACTTTCATTCCCCCACGCTAGATTTTATTTTTCTCTGATACTGTTCATATTTCGAATTTTCACATTTTTAATGCAATACAGTCAATTCTCATTGCAATGAACTGCATGGGAATGTAAATTTCTGTTTGTTGTAATGTGAGTTTTGTTATAATGGAATTAATTGTGCATGCAATGTATTGGCATTAATAAAAAACTGAAATTTTAGTTCATTGAAATGGATACTTCATTGTATTGGTATTTGCTATAATGGGATTGAACTGTAATGGTAGCTCTAAAAGTGTTTTGTTAAAAAATCTTTTTAGAAAGCGATGTATTTTTAGTAGTTGTAAAAAAAAAAGTAATGTTACTATATAAACAAATAGTGCAGTAAAGCTTAATAAAAGAAGCATTTTTTGAAAATTGAATATGCAGGTATGCTTTACCTGCAGTTAGTTGAATTTATAAGACTTGATTTATGCGTTTCATATCAAAACAAGCATACGACATTTTACACATTGAGATTTTTCCATGTTAATTGCATGAGTGTGAATTTGAGCTACAATATTCTCGGAAATGATGAATTGATTATCAACAAACAATTTTCAAATGCTTCTGTACTCTACAAATTTGAATTAAAAAAAACAAGAAAAAATAGCTATCATCACTTGTTCTCAGAATTTATGACCATCATTAACTTTCGGTTTATCCGAGTATACTATAATAATTCTTTGAAAGGGGAAGGATAAGCTGAACTTAAAAGGCAATAGATATTTTATGAATCGCAAAAATATTGCTCACTTGAAGAGAAGTTTGCTTGTTATAAGCTAGTTATGCTCCTGTAGACTTAGCATTGTACCAAACAAATGTGTCGGCCTTCCTTGCTAAGCCCCGGTTCTCGTTAAATCAGCTTTTCATAAGTGGATTCAGCTGTCGAAGTAAATGTAGTAGCTAACTCTTAACAAAACAACTTGAAACATCATATATTTTAAATGATAAATAAAAGAGCAAATTCGAAGTTTATTTGTGTGTATGAGACGAAGAGACAAGTATACCTAACTATTTAAAATGTTTATACCTTGTTTTAATATTATATATTTCTCATTATGAAACCTTACACTTTCAAACATACAGTAATTTTGTAATTATAAAATGAAGGATTAACTGTTTACTTGAATAATGAATAGTGATTGATTATGGAGGGTTTTTTAATTATTTTTATTGCTTTTAATAATTTAGTTATTTATCTTCATTTTAACCAGTAGCCAAAAATAGGCAAAATTGATCAAAATTTATCTAGGCCAGTTTCACTGATTTTTATCTTTGGCTAGATGCACGAGTCAAAACTCAAAACACCTTTTAAGGCACTCCATTGGGATGTCACTGATCTTCAAAAAATTATCTTATTCAGCAAATTTTGTCAATCAATTTGTCAAATTTGTAGACAGTATTGCAATTTTGAAATATGTCTTTACTGGTAAGATGCAGAAATGTGAGCATGTTTGTATTTTATCATTTGGTATTAACTCAAACTTTCTTTCAATAAATTTAGAATGCCCTTCCTCCCTCTCAAAACTTTTAATGTTCCTAATAAGCATTAAGGACTAACGCGAGGCTACTTAAGCCTAGTCTGAAACTAGGAGCCCGACTCTTTGAGGGGCCCTGCTTCTCATCGTAGTACTAAAAGTTTTGTAAGTTTTATAAGAGAAAAGGGCTCAGCAACCAAACTGACAAGGGGCGTTGCCTTGGCTCTCAGTAACCCAGGCAACATTAAACCGCTTACGTATCCTATTCTCTTCTATTTTTTCTTAACAAATATTTTTTGACTTTATGTTATGTCTAGCTCCAAAATAATCTGAAGCAATATCACTAGTGGAGGCACACATTATGTATAATATTGTTGGCTACATTATGTATAATGTATTCTAATAGTGATACAATACAGTCATACAATTATCGCTATTAGAATCAATGCTAAGTCGCACTGTCAATCTTTGAATTTATTTATGTTAATCAATACAATATTGCTATTGGGATTGATTTGTTAACTATCTTTTGCTATTAGAGCCAGATGAGGTTTTTCTCTAGAACTTTCCTTAGAACTTTCTATACTAATTTGTTCTAAATGTTCAACTCTTGGTAACAACATTGTATTCAGTAAGTTACCGCCCTATAGCCATAGGGCGGTATATATCTCCCTTGCCTGCAATATTAGAGTTGAACCGAACCATTGTTTCGGTCACTCGTCTGGTCAGTGCTAATTCTATATTAGCTGCCAGTTTGTTTGGCACTCTTGGCTTCCTTAAGTGGTTTTCCACCTCCAGCTCAGTTAGTCCTATGCCGGGCTGATGAGTGCTAATAAGCATGAAACTGCAGTCCTCGGCTGGAATTGACTGAGCTGGCGGTGTATTTCATGTATCAACATAGTAGTTCATTGAAAGCAGTGGTTGGAAAAACTAAATTTTTTTTGTAGCAAACTACAACTAATTTAGTACAAATGTAGTTAACTACAATAACTTTTTTCAAAATGTAGCAACTACAAACTACTTTTGAATTGTAGTCGCTACTTTTTAGAAATAAAATAAAAAGCATACTCATGAACACTGTTTGAGGATTAAATGAAAAACTCAAAAAATGGTTAAGATTTATATATTGGCTCATTTGAACATGGAATATTACTAAAAATTATTTATTCTTTCTTCCCTTTACTGAGTTGATTCGGCAATCCAAACATTTTTTACGATTTTTAGGAATATTCCCTGCAAGAAAGGATTTAAAAGTGGAAATAATTCAACATTCAATTTTTAATCCTTTACTAATAATAAATATTTAATTCAAGAAGTGCAACTCGGCTACTTGAAAATGTAGGTAGATCCAGTCGTAATTTGATTTAAATTTTGTATATACATATATGTACATAAGCTTCATTTAGATGGTGAAAAGCATCTTTTGCACAAAAGAGAAGAACTTTAAATTTTCACAATGGTAGTTAATTTATAGGAACTTATGTTTTGTAGGAACTAAGTGATTTTAAGCTTCAAGCTTGGGGTCCTGACCTGAACACCAACTCTTTTCTTAAGCCCCTGCTAATATGAAATGAAAGCATTTTTCGATTTTACCAAATACTCTGAAAAACTTACTACATTAAATAATGTACTTTTATTATGTTAATATATCAACACTCAATCAGTAAAAAGAAAAAATAAAGAAATAGGAAGAATATCCAAAGCAGTACTACTATTTATAATCAAATATTAATAACTATCCAAAATTTGAAAAATAACTAAAACTGCTTACTTTAATTCAATGTGCAATTTTTAATAATAGTGGGCGACAACCGGATTCGACGTGTGCCAAATGACTCTATAGTGAGTTTTTCTCTAGTAACCAGTCAGATTTGTTTGAAAACTCTTTTTTTTTTTTGAAACTTTATTCAAAAGTAGTTTTTAGAAATTGCTACAAACTACTTTTTTTGTATTGAACTACTTGCTACTCTACTTTTTTTTAAAAAAAGGGCGCTACACTATAAACTACTAAAAATGTAGCTACTACTTTGAGGGGGGAAGGGTCTGTGAAATTGAGACGATTTGTGATCAGAGGGAAGGGGGCAACTATAAATGATATCACGCATTTTAGTTGAAATAAACAATGTTTATGTAATATAGCTTGACATGTGGCCAGAAGAAAGGGTAAAGGAAAGTGATTTTTTGTTTGGAAGGGTGGGGGGTACACAGGTAAAAGGAAAAAGGGTAAACATGTTAAAATAATTTGTGATGACAGCCTCTATGTTCAATTTTCTCAACCGTCATTTATTCCGAGCCCAACATGTGTTTTGTTTACTGTTTTTTTAAAAAGAAGTGTTTAATGATTCATAATCCATTCTTTTTCCGTTTTCAGTATTTTTTATGCTGTGAAACAGTCATTAGGTTGTTTATTTAAAAAGGTTACGTAAAAAATGTTAAGTCATGCAAGTTTAAAGTTTATCATTTCATACAAGTTGATTGGGTAGGAGAAAGAAGGTGTAATATTCATATTTTCTTCGCCTTTATTATGTTGGCACTAAATTACATATTCTAAGGTTTCCTTTCCCAATTAGACGGGGCGTATTCCCTCCAATATAATATTCAACATTGTGCATATTGTTGACTTTTGTTTACATTTTATTGCTGTGAAATTTTTATAATTTCACACTAAAGATGAAAATTCATTTCATCTTAAAAATTTTACTTTTTCTACACTATTTTGTTTTCCCCACAAAATTATTTAATCGTTTATTTATCATAAAATGCAGATTTAGTGTTACAAATAAATTTTTAATTTGTATTTTAATTGTTGTGTAGGAAAGAAACCTAGTTTTTATTACTTCATAGTTTTTGTAGAATTCCATAACCAATTCCGGAATAAACTAAGATCTTGTTCTCGCATATTTTTGTTTTAAGAAAATGCAAGCTGTTTTTAGAATTCCATTAGTGTCAAACTTAGTCTGTTAAAATCACAAAGAAGAGAGAAAGAGGACAAAAAGATCGCGTAAGTGAGGGAGATAGCAAACTATTTGGATAGTAAAAGGCACACATGTTTGAATTTTGAGGGAGTGAAATATATTTTTGAGTGAATGGGGAAAAAATTTTGAGTTATTGAGGAGGAGAAAAACATACAGTTGAACTCGGTTAATATGAAATGCCAAAAAGCCACAAATTCATTCGTATTAACCGTTATTCGTAACAACTGTAAATGAGTGATACTGTGAGAAATCAAAGAAATGCTTACCTATACGTAAGAAATATTACTACTTGTGAAATCTAACCGAACCATTAGTACATTCAGAAAAAAAAAAAAACTAATTTCTTATAAATGAATATATTTTTTTTTAATACTGAAAAAGAAAGATGATAATCGACAATTGTGCGGAATAAGTTGTTATCCACAATAGAAGATAAACACTTTTATCTCCAAGTAAATTGAAAAGTTTACAGGTAAACAAATGAACGGATTTTATTTTCTAAACAAAATATTCAATATTTTCTTCTCGATACACATGGGACTTCTCCTACTTAACGAACGAAATGATGAATAAATTCTAAAAAAAAAAATACAGTACTTAACCACGATCATTTTAAGTAAAGAGGTCAGAAATTTTTGTTCGTCTTAGCCCAGAATTCAATTTTATGTACGTATTACATGTGAAATTTTTAATGTAATTATATAGCAAACCAAGCGTAGCAAACAAAATGTTCATTTTAGCCGTGATTTCGTATTAAGCATGATTCTATTAGGAGAGTTAAACTGTACTTCAAATTCAAGAGATGAAATTTTATTTAAAAAGCATAAAAGTGTAGGGAAATACCCCCCCCCCCCACGAGATATGGAAAAACTCAAGTTATCGCGAATTGACTATGTTATTGGGGCATTCCAAGGTATTTTTGACATTTATGTAGAGTCCGTAACATGACCTTTTTTGCCATAACTTTTTAATTTACCGTTTGATTTGCATATTATTTTAATTTGAGCTGTTGTGTTGGTAGGAAAAGATCAAAATAAAATAATATGCTAATCAAACAGTAAATTAAAAAGTTATGGCAAAAAAGGTCACGTTACGGACTCTACATAAATGTCAAAAATACCTTGGAATGCCCCTATTACAGTTACTCCATTAAGTACTCTAATAGAAGTAAATAATATTACAATTATTATTTATTTTTACATGTTTAATTCGGTTGCGTGCCCGAGACGGACAGTGCCTGGGGTGGATCAAGGAGAATCGTAGATCAGGCGGACAAGGAAATGTGGATGGTAGTTGAGGCGGCCCGTCAGTAGGGGTTTTCTTATCGTTACGGTGATTGGCATGGCACTTGTCTTGTTGCTCAGGAATCCCCCTTTTGTTGGCTGCTCACCACTGAAAACGGATAACTAAGATTTTAACTGGAGAGAACACATTATTATATCCTCTACTGCACATAATGGCTTTTCTTATTAAGAACTCCTCTCTATCTCAAACGAAATCCTTCCATGCTGGCAGTGTACTTGTATCATAGAGAATTACCAAGCTATTGTTCGTTTTTTTGCTTATGATTTTATTTCTGAAACATTTTTCATTTTTTTAAAATAATCACATTCCCCCCCTCCACCATTACTTTGTGACAGATTACATTCTCATTGAATGCAATTTATTTCACTGTTTTGCTAATAATTGCTTGCATAAATGGGCATTATATATTTTCCATAAATGGGACAAAATTGGAGTCATGCCTACTGGATGCAAAAATGGATTTGTTTCAGTGAAGGGAATTGAAGAATTAAAACAAAATAAAGGTTTTGATTTGTCCTTGATTTACTCCATCTATTTACGCATGAAATGTATTCAGAATGTTGGTTAAGGGATAGGCTAATATTTGCTTGTCTTTTAGGAATAGCTTCTGATTTATTTCTTAGTATACAGTAATTTAGTATCGAAATTAAGAGACTAAAAAATGTATTAAACGTAGGGTTGGTTGGGGTAAGTAGGACCCCTCTTGAGAAAAGTTTGTTTTCGAAACCTTATACAAAAGTTTTGAAACGAAAAAATTTAAACTTATTGTCTTATTTTATCTTAGACATTAGTAATGAACTACAGTTCATTATTATTTTCTAAAATAATGCTTTAAATAATCTTAACGATTGTATACAAAAACAAACTAGCTGGGTAACCCACTTACCCCATAATAAGTGGTAAGTGGGTCACCCTCCCCCCTTTTATTATAATTTAAATCAAGGGTATCTAAAAAGGGGGTAAGAAAGTTTTATTTGATAAAGTATGTACATTTTTAGAATGAATATTTTTTGCAAACGCATCTATTTATGCGATATTTACTGTCTTTTAAATCTGACAGAAATTTTTAAAACAAAAAACAAAACAATTACGTCTAGGAATTTTATTGAAAGCCTATTGGTACTTATTTTACTTTTAACATATAAAGGTTTGTTCAATAAACGTAATACAGTTTATTAAGGTTGATTTCGATAAAGCAACCAAAACTATTAGCTGGAAAAGAAATTGTAAATACTAAATGGCTGCGTCTGTTTAAATTGTTCCAAGGAAGAACTATTATCATACTGAACTTCATCCTCAATAATAATTCCAACATTCTCTGCACCAGGCCAATAAAAACTCGACATTTCTATTCGTTCTTGCAACAGTTTTTTTTTTAAATTTGTATCATCAACTTCAAACTTTATGATTTACTTTGATGTAAGTTTAGCCAATACATAATCACCAGTTTGTATTTGTAGCTTGAACTATCAATTCCTATACTAGGTCATCATAGTTGTCTTGTATTTCACTAATACAGATATTTAATCAGAGTTGCTTTTGATTTTGAAATCCCCATTATGATAGGTGGACCCACTTACCCCTTATAGCAAAAATTTACGGGATAAGTGGGACCCCTCCTCTTAAACAGTTATTAATGATATGTCATGCAAAAATTCTTGTTGCTGTATGAACTTTAAGTTAAACTATACCTGAACAATTGATTATCATTAAAAAAAATAATAAAAACTAATCTGAAAACATTTTTTTGAAAAATAGAAAGAATGAAAATAGAAAATGAAGCTGAAAAGACGGAAATTACTAAGCAATTTCAGTATTTTCATATTCGTTATTCTGTTTATTTTTGGGGGAAAAGAAACTAGTAACTGCACTTAACTTTCCATAAATTCTTATAAATAAAACTTTCTTACTCATATAGAAGCAACTAATTAAGAGAAATGCAAATAAAGAATCCGAATAGTTTTTGCTTTTTTTCCTGTTAATAAATCAGTTTTTTTTAAATTATTTTCTTTACTTTAATGCTATCCAAAAGCTTTAAAAACATTTTGGGCCCCTTAGGAAAATAGGGTTATTCGTAGAACCAGACTGATTGACAGTTGCAAATCAAGCACACTCTGTTCTTATCTCTTTTTGAAAAGTTTTCACAAAAAGTCAAAGTAGTTGTTCTATGCTTTCATCAATCACAATGTAATCTTACCTTGGTCTTGCTACAGAAGAAGAAAAAAATGTTTGGGTTCGTTGAAAAGTGGCAAAATAATATATTTACGCAAATGTAATTTAGGGTTTTAATAAGGATCCAAATGTTTTTTTTTAAATTGAAACAAAAGAAAAAAAAACACATTTGAGTCTTGTAATAACAGTTGAGCTTCAAAATAGTAATACACTGAGTAATTAGGAGCTGTAGCGTGTTTCTTATGAACTGTGGCCTCATTACTGCTTCTCTCCTTTAATATCATCCAATATCTTACAAGATATTGGTTTCAGAAGGTTTAGAAAAAAAAATTGGTTAAAAAAAGAAGAAAAAATTCAGAAACAGATATTACGAAAAGCTCACGAACAAGCTAAAATATATTTAATTCCAAATTCACAGCAAATAATGTCCTTCTCGTGTTTATTCCGAAATTTTCGAACGGAATGAAATACGTTTTCGTTAAGAATGAAATGAAACAAAAATTGCGGAACTTCCAAAAATATGTCAGAGCACATGACTTTTCTTTCCATCTTTACTTTTCATCCCCTCCCCCCAAATTTTCTTTGTTCAGAAAATTCTAAATAAGCAACATTTTCAAATGTTTATTTAAATAAGAATCATTTCGCTAGTTAATTTTTGAATTCTAGTCGGGGCGGATACAGAAATATTTCCTGGAAGGGATACTAGAAGAGTAAAAGTTGCCCCCTTCCATCTATGCAATTTGTTTCTTTGAAAGAAAATGAGTAAAAAAAACTGCTCTCTTGAAGTTTTTTTTTTAAATTTTTTTTTTTAAATTTATTTTGTAACAACCCATAAAGCCAGTTGATCTACTTTGAAGTACCAAAATATTGCATTCTAATTTATTTCGAATGAGGAAATAAAACATCTGTTTTAACTTTTTTAGTCAATACTTCACCGTAGGTAATTTCATCTAAATGCTAAATAAATCGCGTTATTACTCAGAAACATTGTCATTCTGCCATGCTAAGTGCATAAGTTGCACCTGTGGCTAAGTTCAAAATGAGAAATTGTCTTTTTTAGTTTCGCGTCTCCATGTATTTGATTCAAATGCAACTTTTTCAGAATTTTTTAAAAGATATTTCCCATTGTCAAATGACCATGAAACATTGTATTTAGGTGAAATATGTGACAAAAAACTGCCTTGCAACGTAACTCATTTTTGATATAAAAAAAAGTGCAGATACGACCTTTGTGATAAACACGGCAGTACAATGACGAATTGTGCACACGAATGTGACACACGAATTTATTAAAACAGACCACAGATCCATAGCTTCATGTCGAGGTTTTTATTTGAGGTACTATTTACATTTGTCCCCATGAGTGAGTAGAGTACTCACACCCCCCCACACACAGATCAACATTCCGTTTCAAAAGACGTCGAATTTTATTTAACTGTAAAAAATTAATTAAGAAAAACATAACTTCACTTTTTTTTTGAAATATTTAGAAAATTTCTTCGCGAATTTCATAGCATAGCAATTGTTTTTTCTCATAAGACGTTTCCATCAATACTTTGCCATGTGGTATGTTCAATTTTATCTCTTGCAAACTAAAAGAAATCCATAATTTCACAATTAGCTTCATTGAAATGATTCTTCTAGGTACATACTTACTTTTTTAATCAAGATGAAATTACGAATCTCGATGTAATGTACCCTTGATTTCGAAATCAGTGAATAAAGTGAATTTTATGCATTCTTCCACACTGATCTCAGACTCCAATATTACCCCTGTATCAAACCAAATTGATTTTATTGAAATATGCTTAATTGCTTGTACGTGTGCACTAGCACTGGCGTTATTATTTTTCTTTTTTTTTTCTGGTAACACTCGTAGTTCAAAAATGTGACTTATATTATGGAGAAATCAATGATATGTCAATTTAGCAAAACCATTCAAAGTTAGTTTTAATTTTAGATATTTGAAAGAACTGGCAGGAAAAAAAATCTTTGCTTGACAATCTTGTACAGTGTGGAAATAGTTTATCGTACCTACTCATTGATATGTGAGTAATAAGCAAACAGTGGGGGCTTCCGCTTCTAGGACTAATAAAAGAAGGATTAAGGAGCAAGAAGACAGGTGCCGTGTCAATCACCGTCGTGGCATGGGAACTCCTACTGATGGGCCGCTTCATCTACCATGGAACATTCCTTGTCCGCCTGATCTACGATTCTATTTGTTCCGCCCCAGGCGCTGTCCGTCTTGGGCACGACACCGTTTAATTCTAAACAAACGAATCAAAGGTAGTTGAACAAAACAGATCAAATTATACATTTTTTTTCTCTTTAAATTTGTGCAATAAAAACAATTGTGTGCAGAATTTTTTCGATTGTTGCAGCTGTCACATTCCCCATTAAAGTCGTAAAATGTTTTTGAAACTCCAAAATTTTGTTCATGTTCCTAAAAGTTTTTTTACGGGAGTCCGCTTAGGAAAGTTTAATAAACCCCCCAAAAAAATTTATTGCAAAAACACTTCACAATATTTTATCTAATAAACGAACCTTGTAAAAATGTTTTACAGTGAAATCCCGTGACAATGAATACCAATTCAATGAAATATCAATTTCAGCTAAGTAAATTTTCTGTCCCAATTTAATTGCCTTCATATTACTTGAACTCCATTACAGCTAAGTTCCCCTACAAATAAAATTTGTGGACATTCGCAGTTCATGATAATGACATTTGAGAAACAGGCCTTTTAATCCCCAAAGCTAACCATTCAGAATTCTACCTAAGATCCACAAAAAAAAAAAAAAAAAAAAAAAAAAAAAGCCATTTTGAATGCACGTGACAGTTTATATATTTCATTTAAAGGTAATAATTATAAAAGGTAATGACAAAATGTTTTTTTTTAAAATTAATCACACATGTTGTTGCCTCAGAATAACAGTAAGATATCGAATCCCAGAAATAACATTAAGACTTCTTACTGTTGCTCTGAGGCAATGATATGTTTGTGGTTTCTTATGAAATAAAATTTTGCCCCAAAAAGTTGCCCTTTCAAATGTTATTCTAATCTGAAGTGTTACATGCAGGATAAAATTAGTTTCCTGTAGAATGACCCTTAAGGAAGTGGAGCACACCCAGGCCCTGATTTCCACAAGGGCAAATGGAGACTATCCGAAGTCCCCCACAGGAAGGGACCAACACTTGGTTTCAGTAAAATGTAACAATTTTGAAGTAAAACACCTTAAAATATCCTTTTATTAATTGCAATGTGAAGTAATGTGGTATTAGGGGGACAATACAAGACTTCAGGGGGGAGAGAGTATGTTCTCTTCTGCCCCCCCCCCTTCTAGGCAAAATTTGGTTCTGAACATAATTGAAATTTTATGCATTTTACCATTTCTTACTCGTACATTCCAATTTTTTAAGCATTTCAAAATCTTATTGAATGTGGGTCAGTAAAACATGTTCCTTGCTCTGAGTAATTTGCAGCATGAGATTCTTCCTCTTTGACATCAATAATTTTGTGCTCACCATTACTTTAACCAAGCATAGTTAAAATCTGCATGAAGACTGTAGGATTGTCATTTTATTTGTGTAGGCTTGTCTTTGAGAATTTCAATCCAGTTGTATGCAAGTTGATTCTGGCTAACAGCAATTGTAAAAATTAGCATTAAATCTGAATAGGATCTATCTTTGATTTGTGAATATTTTTAAAGATAAAATTGATCTGAACACTTAATAAGAATACAGTCGACTCCCGCTACAACGCGATTCGACTTACGCGAAATGGCTCTAAAGCGAGTTTTTCTGAGTAACGAATTTTAGGACTAACGCGAATTCCTCGTCCGCAATACAAATTTTTTTGGAAGGAAGTATTGGTTTAGTTATTGGGTCCTAAATATTGATTTCGTGAATGTATTTTATCCCTATATCGTCACTGATAGCGGAAGTTCCCTTCACCATACTAGTCCACGCATCGCTTTGTTAGTGCATCAAGTAACCACTCAGTCTTTCTTTTTTCTTTCTAAATATTAAAGTTGATGAAATAAAATGGCACCCTAGTGCACTGTTTCATCTAAAGTTTGTAAAGATGGGAAGAAAAAGAAATTTTCTGGCAAAAAAAAGTTTAAGATATTCGATATACTTGAACAACTAAAAAGTACGTCGACGGTAGCACTACAATAAGTATAAGTGATGTACGTACCATGTAGTTTTATTTTATGGTCTTTCCCTGTAATTGATCAGTTATTTTGTGCATTTTAGTTTTTATGTTGAATGAAGCAGCTTTTTTAATTTTTTAAGTACAGTAAAAGTACAGTTCTTACTTATAAGAAACTTTAATGAATAGTTGAGGACAGCTTTAATGCAGTTTGAGGGGTGTTTATGAGTGTCTAAAAGAATTCGGCATGTTTCAAAAAAATTGTATGCATACCCTTTTCTACAAGGCAAAATTTCAACTTACGCGAGGAGTCTTGGAATGCATCCCTCGCATAAGTCGGGACTCGACTGTGTTTGAGGTGACCTTTATACAGAAATCAGGAAACCCAAATTATCAAGATAACTTAAACTATCTTCTGAACAACCCATTTGTGTCAGTTCTACAAACACAGACTTTTCCTCTATTGTTGTAGCCTTTCGTAAAATTTGCTTTTTTGGGATTTGCTAAGGTAGCAAAAAACGCTTAAAACTGTTTGAGTTCAAGAACCAATCGTCTCAAGTGTTTTAACGTAGAAGATGACTAAGTTTCAGCCTCATTCATTCACTTGTATTAGAATTAGGGCAGTTAATTGTTATCGTGAAGCAGGTTGTTCCTTGCAGGTAAAATTATTTAAATAAAAAATGAGTCAGAACAACTTGACAATTATTATTTAAAAGCTCGTTTTGAGACTCCTTTCAGTTTCATTACTCCTGATTGATACGAAAATGATTGTCAACTAAATTTTTTCAACCAAGACAAGAATCAGTTTTGCAAACTGAGAACCTCAGAGTTAAATTCACCCATTTTATCATTTTTAGTAGCATAGCAGTTGGACCTATAATTTTAATATCAAAAAGCCACCGGAACACATGGAATTCTGTTTGCTCCACCTGGCAATGGCCTTGCTGAGTGATCTTTTCTTCCCACTGTTTTAAATCATTGCTTGTACATTTACAGGGATGCTCTAAAGGTGGTGTGAACGGAGCAGTCATCCCATAGGTCAAGACATGGGATTGCACCTTTTAGGACTTCCTATCAGTGTTGGGATCAGCATCAGACTGATTTTGGGGTAAAGGGGTTGGAGTTGAAGGTTCCAAAGTTCCAGGAGTTGGAATCATTTATTTTCCCTCCCAGCCCTGCTTTTTACTACATAACTATTTTTAAAATATCATTTCAAATTTTTAATTTAGCTTTAGAATTCTGGGATGCAATAAATATCATAGAGTAATTACTTGTCTTTTTTTATACAATAGTACTTCTGAATTACGGACAGTCACGGGACCTGAAGTTTTCTGTTATTGGGAGGGGACCGCCATTAGGGAGTATCTTATTCTGAGATTTTCCTCTTTAGGTTAATAGCAATTCATTTAATGTTAAATGATAATGTTATTTGACAATCTAATATTATTGCACTCTATGAAAATAAATACACTAAGAAAATTCCGAAACGTTGCAGATTATTTCCAGGCAACGTTCCGGGATTTCACGAGTTTCCACCAGTGTTTTCTGAAAGTGAAGTATCTTTTGTGCTAATGTTTCCTGAATTGCTTCAAATTGTATGAATGCAAACTTCTCAACTTAGTGTAAAATATTTTTATCTACCAGTGTTGAAATATACTCAGTGTTTTGATTACTAATACTAATGTGATGAACAGCAACTGGCAAGGTTGCTCATATAGGGGGAAGCAAGTGGAGCTCAAGCCCTTAGAAATTGGACCTTCCTTGCTTTTAGTACTTTTTTCTTTGCAAAAATGTAAAAATATTTCTTCTCCAGGCATTAATCAATAATTTATTAAAAATGTCAAACCCTTTAATAACCCTAGTCTGTATGGAAATCTGTTATTATGGAGAAAATATCCTGCTAAACCATGGGGAAAATATCTGAGCCCCCCCCCCCCCTTAAAAAATTGCTTATAGGCGTTGGGCCCAGCTAGGCTGGTCAGGGTTTAAGCTGAGTTTGAAAGATCTTTAGCAAAAAGATAAAATTGAAATCAAAGCTTTAACAAAATGCTAAAATGTTGAAGGTTCACATATCTTTCTAAATGTCTCGATTTGTTTTATCTACTCTACGGTTGAAAACTAAATTCAAAGTTTAGCCATGACATCTTTAAAGAAATAAATATGCAGTAGCTTTATATTAATTTTAAATTTGAAATTAAAAAAATAGGATTGTATTTATATAATATTGAGAAAACAAGAGTTTGACTTTTAAAAGGCCACTCCCACTCAATACATGCAGTACTGATGGGACATAGTGGTCATTGAGACTCTACCTGTTGTTGGAATTAGTTGTAATTTTAACATTCTAGTCAAAAACTTTTAATAAGATTAAACATTGCCATGCTAGTTTCCTCTCTTGGACATGCATCATTTATTTTAGTTTTTTACTTGAGCAAAAAGGCAAAAATGACTTGATTCATTTCCGTATTTTAGTTAGTATTCTCTCATTTTGCAAAAAATGTGACTGTAGCGGAAACTCTGAGGCTGGTCCTAGTCAGTTTATTAGCCCGGAATAAAGATAGATGGCCCTCTTTAAACTATCCACCCCTTTACTCAATACAGCCTCTTCCGGTAAGCTGTTCAAAGTGCCCACACACATTCCTACTAAAGTAATATTTTTCCTAATTTTCAGATAAGCCTGAGATAGTGGTTGGAAGTAGCTCGCTACAAGTAGCAATGCTACTGTAGTAGCTACATTTTTTTTGTAGTTTGTAGTGTAATGCACTACTTTGAAAAAAAAATAGTGTAGTGAATAGTTCCATACAGAAAAATAGTAGTTTGTAGTGATTTCTGGAAACTACTTTAAATAAATTAATAAAAAAAAAACCAAGAATCAAGGTTCAAACAAATTTGACTGGCCCAAATTTTACACAAGTGCATCAGCGGATGCAATGAGAAATAAGACTCGTAAAAATACGAGTTGACCTCAGGCGTATCATTTTGACGCCTTACGTTTTTTCTGTTTGACGCCATTAGATTGTTTGCCATCGTAATTTTCATATTTCACCAATATTTGTATTGAGTAGAGATTGACTTAAAAAGAAAAGTATGGGAATTAGCAATAACCGCCAATTTAGCGACTCCTTTGTTTTTTCTGGCTGCCGAGAATGTCCCGTTTATGAACATTTTAGATTTCAAAGAGATTTTTTTTTCCAACACTATAAAAGCACTTACTTTTGCGAAATTGAAGATATCGGCGATTTCGCGTGGTGAAAATTCCCAGAATTTTATATAACAGAACAAACCGAAAGTTGAAAAACAAAAATATTTTGTGAGGCCTAAATTTTTGCGATTACAACAGGCACACACGAAAATTAGTCTTGCAAAAGCTTTTACTGTATTCACCAAATAAAGAAGCCTCTATAAATGTTATAGAAGAGGATGATATTGAATTGCCCTGGCCAGCTTACAATAAATACGAGCATTACAATGTTGAGTAGAGTGATGGACCTTTTTGGGAAAAAAAGAAAAAACTGATTATTCTTGGTAATATTCCATTTTCAGATGAGCTAATTTATCAATCTAAACCTTTCTTCATTCAATCCTCATACGGTGTGTGTGTATTAGGGTGTTGTAAAAAAATAGGTGTTTTTTTTTCAAGTCGCATCCCCTCTTATATTTTTTATTTTACGTCAAAACAATATTGTAAAAAATTTACATATAATTTGAACAACACAGCAACCAGTGCCGACTTCAGTCTAAAAGTGTGAACCAGCACTTGCAACAATAGGCCAAATAAAAAAAAAACTTCTTTTAGAAACTTGAAATTTCTGTTGATAAAACGTTGCCCCTATTTCCCACATGCACCACAAAAACATTAATTTCAATTAAAAAAATTTAGGTATCCTACACTTAGCCTAAAATTTATTTTCTATAAAAAATTAATTTTTTTTTTTGATACATGTTTTTAAAAGTTTGAGGTAAATTTTAAGAAATTATCAAGCTGAAAAATATAAAGAATAAAGTATGTAATTAGTGTAAATTTTTTCTCTCTCCTGCAATATTTAAATCTCGCACATAGTACTCAAAGATATGGTTTTTTTCAAGGATAATTTAAATTTTTTTAAAAAAAATAGTACATTTTTATTTATTTGAAAATGTTGATCTGAAAATATGTTCGCTACTAATGTTTAAACTTGCTATTTTATACAAATTTATATGTATTTTTTAAAAAAGATAAGTAGAATAGAAATCACAATTTTTTGAAGAAAATTATAATTTTAGGCCAAGTGTATGGTATCTAATTGTATTTTAATTTGAATAAAATTTTTTATGGTACATGTGAAATATTGGAGCTACGTTTTATCAACCAAAATTTAGAGTTTCCAAAAAGTTTTTTTTTTCTTCAATTTGGCCTAGCATACAAGTGTTGGTTAACACTTTCAGACACAAGTTGGTACATGATGCTGTTGTTCAAATTACATGAAACTTTTTTTTTTTTGCTCTTGTTTTGACACAAGAGGAAAAATATAAGAGTATGCGACTTGAAAAGTCTATTTTCATTTTTTGTGGGACTCCCTCTAATGTGTATGTTTTTACTTATTTTTTTGAAATGTAACAAAGTAGTGACTACATTTCAAAAGTAGTTTGTAGTTGATACATTAAAAAAAGTAGTTGTAGTTAACCACATTTGTAATAAAGTAGTAGTTGTAGTTTGCTACAAAAGAAATATAGTTTTTCCAACCACTGGCCTGAGATTTGAATAGCTTAAAACAGTGACCCTTTGTCCTGCTTTCAGTGCAAAAAAATAAGCCTTCAGTGCAAAAGGAGAGTGTCTCCTCTGACTCTCCTTTGCTCCAGGATATACATATTAAACCTATTAAGTCTGGTATCATAATCTAAATCTGAAAGTTCCCTTACTAGTCTTCTTTGAACCCCCTTTAAAATACAGAAATATCTTTCTTCAGATAAGGCGACCAAAACTGAACAGCATACTCTAAATGAGGTCTTACTAAACTCCTATATAAAGGAAAAAAAAAAAACCTTATTATATATGTTCGAAATAGATCAATTGATAAACCAAAGCATTCTGTTGGCTTTGTTACTTAATGCTGCACTGTTGACTAAACTTGAAGTCCATATTTATTCAGACACCCAGCTCAATAACTTTCTCTGTCTGAGAATTGACTGAACCCAAGTAAATAATTTATACTCTTATTTCTGTGACCTAAATGTGACACTTGGCGTTTCCCAACATTTACTACCCAAGCAATTTGAAAATGAATATCTGCATTGCAACTACACCAAAGCAAAAAAGAAAATCAACTATTGCATACACAATCAATTTAACCTAAGATAGAAATAGTTAAACATCTGTAATCAATAATGACAACTTTCCCAAAATTTAAAAAAGAGGTTAAAAAATATATACAAAAAGCTATAGTTTGAGAAAAAGAAACAAAAAACAAACCTGGTCGACGTTCAAAAATAGTTCTCAAATTCGTTGTCACCAAACAAAAAGAAGCAAGAGAAAAAAAAAAAGACGAAAAAATAAAATCTTTCATTCGTTAAATTGCACAATAAACAAAGCAAAAACAGGCTTTGGAGTACTACTATCCAAACACGGCTTGCTGAAAGAAATTTTTGATCATCTTGCCGCAATGCAATGTGCAATGTACTCGAGCAGACCCTTGAAAATCAGCTCAGATAGAATCGCTTATTAAAAAATATTAGTGTCTTATTTCTTTAGACAGTCGAATGCTTAAAATCATTTAAAAAATTTATAACTAAAGATTTTTCAACTGCTACTTTTAAAAATTTCAAATCCAGAAGTAATCTTTTTTGGACGTAACCACTGCCATGAGGAAACAAACAACGTAACCATGTCATTTTGAACATTTTTTCAAAGATTTTAATATTTAAAGAATTGTGTGTTTTTTTGGAACCATGTATTTATACTATGTATTGTGTGCAATATTAGTGCTTTGCTGTAATTGTGCAGCAATCTTTTAGCATCTGCTTTTGGTTCATGAAATTAGTTATATTTCTTTAATGGAACACAATACAAAGCATATTGAGCAAAAATACAAATTTCTTTTCAGGTTAAATGTTATTATTATTATTTTTTTTTGGTTGCACTGATTGGCATGAACAATGCTTAGTAATACCCTAAAACATATTATTCGCAGATAATGTGCAAAAAATAGTTTGTGGCAGATAATCGTAAAGCAGATTTTAGACCGAAAATGTGCGTGTGGAAAGTAAATTCGTAGTGCAAAAAGAAATAATAAAAGATCCTGAAGGGAAATAAAAACAATTGTTTAATATATTTTTTTTCAGTCGTCACTTCTACATGAATTTTCCATGTGGCAGCAGGTGGATATTTTAAGGCCTATTCCATGGTTGAGGGGTTAACATTTCAAAATTTGCCACTGGCGAATTAGGGTCTGTTCTGAAAAAATGGTTGAAGTAGATTACGTTAACAAAAGTTACTTTATTGTAAAATCCGTTTTTGAATGAATTAACGCAGATTTCGGACGTTGGTGGATTTTTAATGTTCTACTGAGCACACATTTTTAGTACTAATAATAGTAATATAACATCTAAATAAACAACTAAAATTTGTTGACACTTCCGTTTAGATACCTAGTCCTGTTAGGAGTTCACTAATCTAATTCTCAATCAGGCCCAGACTGGCTCCTTCTGGGGTGGTCGACTAGGTACCGGAATGAGGCCCCTGGAAGGTAGGGTCCGGAGGCTCTCTCCCCGAAAATGTTTGAAAATTATTTGCTCAAAAACTGCATTTTACTTTTTTTTTTGGACTTGGAAGTAATAAAATTATAGTTTACTTTTTATACATGAATACATATTTTGAGATTTTGCTTTGGCTTTTCCCCTTTGCCTTCGTCAAAACGAAATTTCATATTATTTTCGCAATATCTATTTAAAGATGCGTTTTTTGCTTTATTTTTTTGAGCTTTGTAGAGGGAGGAGAGATGAGAATTGTGATGCATGGACCCTCTATTAGTGGAGTATAAAATAACCCCAATTCTAGGGGTTCCCAGGGGTCTCCCCCGGGAAAAATTTTGAAAAGCAAATATAAAATTGTGTTTAGACCTTTTTTTGGGGGGGGGGGGGGGTTCGTCTCTGAGAAGGGACTAAGTTCAAAAATTCGAAGTTTAGATGATCTTTGATTATAAGGATAGGGGTTCAAACTCTCCAGATGAATTTTCCGAAAATATAGTTGTAAAATCGCAATTACATGTCACGTTTAGTTACGTTAGGGGATGCGGTTCTTTACTCTCCCTAGAAAATTTTAGGTCGGTTCAGCAAAGTCGCCTTTTGGCTGAAAACATGCATCACGGCTGCGAAAGGAAGGAGGAGATAAGGAAAAGAAAAAACAATACTATTTGGGTTGGAATTGCGGAAGTTTTAACTTTTTTTCGCTTAAAATGAATTGGCTTTTTAAAATTTTATGTCCGGAAAAAGGAACTCTTTTCAATTTTTTCTTCCCCTTTAAACATCAGTATTTCTCGGGGCCCCTAAGCCGTTGTCCACTTTTAGTAATCCCGCCCAGGCTATGAAACTATCATGTTAGGCTGGCCGTGGATTTTCATAATGCATTGATTTTTTTTTTTTTTTTTTTTTTTTTGCAGCATACATTTTACCTGCCTTTATTTAAAAGTGTCTTAATACTTCAGATCCCCAGACATTTCTAAATAATGTATTAAAATTGCATTTCTATTTAAATTTTACAGTAAAAAAAACCTTTTTGTTATGCATATTCATTTGTTCATTCTTTATTCCCTCCGCATTTTTTTCTTTTTTTTCTATTCCCACCCTTTTTTTTATATTTTGCATCCTGAAAGTCTAATTTGCAGCCCCTAGCTTACTTGAGGGAGTGAAGCACTGCTGGTGCCAGCAGTGTTCTCATCTGCTCCACGCTGTAGATGCTTAGCAAATTTTTTGGATTAATGTCAATTAGCAAAGTTTGGGCTCGCTTGTTAATCAGGCCCTATATAAAACTTGACACATTCCTCGAGCATTACTGCTAGTTGAGGGATTTTTCTTAATATGTGATCTGCAAGAGGCTGAGGCATAACACACTGACATCTGGTGGTCCCCTACCTACTGGTCCAGATCCTACCGAAAAAACTCTCTTAATGGCTCCCGTGCGATCAACTAGATTTTTCCTTCTCTCCATTGCGAGTGACCTGGTGGGGTAAGGGTACTAGGATACTTTTTGCACCGAGCCAAGGTTTGGTTTTCGCGTACGGAGGTTGGGCCCCCTTCTCTCTACCCATGGCCTGATTACTGAATAGACTAACCAGGCCATGGCCTAGGGCCTCTACTATTTAGGGGGCCCCAAATGGCTAAAACCATTTTTGCAAATGTCAAAAATTGTAATGTTTGGATGCAAGGGGCCCTGTCAATCGAGCCCTGTGTCTATTTACATTGGAAAGAAGTGCAGACTTCTGGTACTGCAGAAAAAATACAATAAGCATTTTCAAACTCGGTTTAATTTATAGAAAAATTCAATGAAATTGAATGAAAATAAAGCTCAAATGTTCGAGCTCCTTCTGACTCCCCCCCCCCCTTTAAGATTATTTATGCTATTCTGATAATCAATACATTCATAATATCCATTCCTTCATATTTCCATGCTTTTGGGGACAAGAGTAAAAAATGTTTCGCAAAAATATCAAATTATTATAAAACATCTTTGCATATTAAAATGTTTTAATATCAAAATTCATTTCCTTTTCAAGTAAAAATTTAAAAAAACTTTAATGTATGGTCGTATATATATTATCTCCAAGAATCTAGGAATATTTATTAACTAAGAGTTACTAAGAAACAAATATTTCCTCGTAGCAAACATGATAGGAAGACAACCGGTGTTAGGCACCAACATGGCCGACAACTCCCCGTGTCGCTGCTTAAAACCTACGATCGAGGGCTTTAGAAATTACTCTTTTGGGGCCTCTTTAAAACCTTGGGACCCCTAACAAGCAGGGGCCTTAGGCCATGGCCAATTCAGTAATCAGGCCCTGATCCTGGTAAAAAGTATAAGGAAACAGATGGAAAGAGTTGCAAGGAAATCAAAGAACTGTAAAATCATTTTTCACCAGAAAAAGAATCGCTTCATTTGGGGGCCCCTTTCCTAGCTTGGGGGCCCTTGGCGATCGCCGACCGGGCCAGTCCAGGCCTGTTCTCAGTCATTTGTCTCATGTGTTAGTTGAAAGTTTCAGTTGCAGTATGAGCATTTGTACTATCAATAGTACAAATTTGCAAGGGTAGAAGTTTTTCCTAAAAATCTTAAAATTCCTAAAATTTCAAATTTTGCCCTAAAATTCCTAAAATTTTCATTATTCATTCCCTACTTATGCAGAAATATAAAATTTCACCTAAAAATGAAACTTTTCTTCATGATATGCCTCTATTTTAGAATAAAATAAACTTTGTAGACCCTTAAAAATTGTCTCTGAAAAAGAAACGGAGAAAAACCTACACTGCTGCTTTTTTTCTTGAGATGGGAAGGAGGGGGGATGCAGTTAACCAAACCACATGCTCAATATAAAGCTGTTTGTTTTATTCTATACTTTGTAGCTCTTGCAATCATTCCTCTTCTGCAAAAAAATATATAAAAATAAAATAATAAAGAAAATAATAACAGCCGAGGGCAAATTTTGCAGAAAAAGAGTTAGGGAAAAGGAATATGACAGATGTTTTTGGTTTTTTCCCTTTAAAAATTAATGAAAATATGAGAACCGGGGGGGGGGGGGATAATCCCTTCTTCTCTCAAATTGCCGTTGAAAAAAAAACTAAATTTGAGTTGGATCCCCCACTTGGTTCAAAAAATTTATTAAGAGCGAAATTTAAGTAATCTGCCCCCTGGTGGGATGTAATATTTATTTTTATAGTGCTTATCTTGTATTTGGTTTGAGAATTAGTTTGTTCTTACAGTGCAAAGAGTCAGTTTGCTATGTGTTTCCGGTTCAGTGAAGTTGGATTATTTCTTGCGCATGTAATTTTTAAATTTAGTCACTAACTTTTTTCTTTTTAAAATGTAAATAGTAATTTGTTTGATTAAAATGCTACGGAAAACGAAATTTGCTTCCTTGTGATTGGAAAAAGCAAGCGGAAATGGATGCAAGATCAGTACGTGGTGCCATGCAGAAGAGGATGAATTTAAAGTATTTTGTTCTGTTTGTACATTATCTTTCCAATATTCGTAATCAAGGATTTTCACAGGTATTATCTGATGCTAATTTACTAGGATATTTTTGATGATTTTGAGTTTGCAAAAAGTATCAAATTATCTGATAAAAAGTTAAGTACATAATAAATTTTGGACTTGCACCTTACTTGAAACAACAACAAGGCAGGTAAAGAAGCAATTGAACATACATTTATATATACTTCTAATTTATTATATCGTCGCCTGAGAGCAACAGTAGGATATCTTACTGTTATTTCTGGGATTGGATGTCTTACTGTTGCTCTGAGGCGAGGAATATGATACTGTGTTGAAGATAAAAGGTTTAATGCATTTTATTGTAGTTTTCAATATTGAAGCATTTGATCATCCACTATGAAAATAAAGCTTATAAATTATATTTAAGTTTAAAAAACTTGGTTTTTGTTGTCTTAAAAATGTGCTAAAATTTTATTAAAATTGTGTCCTAAAATTTTTGAAATCACCACTCCGCCACCTGTTTGTATGTGCTTAGTGTTTTTTCAAAGGGTAGACAGTTTTTATTCTCATGTATTCTTGATAATTTTTCTTTCCCTAAAGTTAAGATTCAATTTTAAAGCATTGAAATATATCATAAATATGCATTTAAATGCTTGATCTTTGTTAACTGTAACCTGCATATTTTAAATAAGTACCTAATGCTTGCCTAGTTTTCTTCTAATAGCAATATTTTTTTTTAGTGTCAGCTGTACAAATTTTTGCTATTGTGATAACTGTTCTATTAGCTGTGGGAATCATTACATGTGTTATTAGCCATTACAAAATGGGAGCAAGATCTTGGAGTGATCAGCGTAGCAGAAAACAAACATCTACTCGACAATATCAACAAGCCTCTACTCAGCAGCAACCATACACCTATTCCTTAACCCCTACCACTGCTTCAGTAAGTTTTGATTATGTTAATCAGTTTCTGTCTTTTCAATTGAGCTGTTAATTTTTGCTTCAGAACCATTAATTACTCCAATGGCTAGTTTCTTGCCTGGTCAACTTCATGAAAAATATTGTCAGACTTTTTGCTGCTGTTAACA
The DNA here is from genome assembly GCF_026930045.1 of Uloborus diversus. Lineage (NCBI taxonomy): Eukaryota > Metazoa > Arthropoda > Arachnida > Araneae > Uloboridae > Uloborus > Uloborus diversus. Next base: position 203,347,637 of record NC_072733.1, on the reverse strand, counting down.
TACATTTTTACTCAATTCATTTTTAAAGATTTTTTGAGTATCATGTATTAAGAACTATAAGTTTTTAAATATTTTTCTTATTATAAGTGGGGCTTTTTTTCTTTTATTCCTCATTAACCTATTCTTTGCTCAGACCGAAAGCCTTTAACATGCATGCCGCTGATAACAAGCACCGTTGCTTTTTGCTAGATTGCAGTTTTCCCCATTTTGGTATCAGGATTTGGTATTCGAAAATCACTTTGCTTTAATAAGTTTTTAGACATTGGATTAAGTGAATTTGGAGCAGAAAGAAAACAAGGTTTGCCATCATGTATCGAAATAATTATTAAATTTTCATGGTATATAACAAAAATAATAAATAGTAGAGCATAGAGCAAAAAGAACAATCTTTTTTATAGTGCTAATTATTTTGTTTATTAATTTTTCTTTTGCCTTCTGGTTTAGTTCAGTTCTAATTTCTTTTATTCTAAAAAAGCAAAATTGTTAAAATGTAAGATGACCTATCTTTCAATGCGCCTCAGCAAAACAGTCTTCAAATAATTGACTGAAAGATTCAACCTGTAACCCTGGAAGTGAGCAAAAAAATCATACAGACAAAAACACTTTAAATGTGAATGATGATTGTTTAAGTGGGTAGAAAGTATTCTTTGGTGATTTTTGACGACCAATAATATTTGATGAATAATAATTCAGTGACTCTTCAAAATGACCAGTAACACTGCAAGATAACTTAGTTATCTTAATTTCTAGGAGTTTAAATATCGGTCTGAGTGCACTGATATTAGTGGCTGAAACATTTGAAATATTGTAAAGTATTGATAAATGATTACAAAAAATAATTTTGACTCATTTCCCTAAAAGATATTTTGGTGCATAAGAAGTGTCCTTCGCTGAGAAAGTTGAGTAAGGGTTGAGAAAGGAATATAAGAGACACCCTGGAAGGTCACTTCCCTAGGAGTACTTTCCACAAACAATCTGAGCAGGTTCAATTCAAACAGTAGCTAGAAAGGTTTTGTGCCAACCCTTCGACTTTATTTTCTTACAATAAAATAGTTGAAATCAGAAAGAAATTAAAAAAAAAAAAATAATAATTATCGAAGCATTTGATATGCTTCAGAGGAAGAAAAGGGAAACCATGTTGAACATAGTCTGAATTTTTTTTAATTGTCAAATTTTTTCTTCTTTGATAAATATAAGTTACTTTCATACAATTGACTACTAAGGCAATTTGATTATTAATAAGAAACCAAAGGTTTTGTCTCCCTTTCTAAATTCTCATACAAGAAGGTACAGTTAATACATTAGAGTAGTTTTAAGACAGTAAATAAAGTGCAGTATGGTACCTATGTATAATTTCAGAATATCGAAAGCCGGACACAAACATTACACAACATAAAATATCATTTGAGTGTAGAGATGCACAAATCTTATTTCGATCTTCCTCGTTCGAGGCCAACTGTTCGAATGCCAATAAAACTTACTCCAGCGCCCTCTTCAGGCAAACTTACCGAGATTTTCCACAATCCGCGTGTGGTTCGGATTGAAAAAAAAACTCAATATTAATTCGGGGGTGAGCAAAATGGAAATAAAGGCCGAATTTTGAGTGAAAATTCTTCCTTTTTTTGTAAAAGGAAGTAAAAAAGCCATTTTATTCACCATAAAATACTTTAAAGGTGCGCAAAATAAATGATCAATGAGAGAGAAAGACCTAAAATAAACAACACGGCACACACATTATCCTCATATAAATAGTAGCCGATGATAGAGAAACCCGCGTGTTTCAAAAATGAAACTCGCGCCATGGCATGATCATTTGATAATGTGTATTGGTAATGCTTAAAATGTAGGGAAAGGCTTTATTGTGACAAGGCTGAACTCGATCCGGTAACTTAACTGTTATACTGGTGAGACTGTCATTTCAGGGGACTGATGAAACTAAAAAAGCGATCAACTATGAATGCTATCGAATGGAGTTTAGGGTTAATCCACTGGAGTTCGGGTTAAGATTCCAACTGTCAAAACATCACCAAACATGCAATTGCTTTGTTAAAATGTTTAAGAAGAGAAGCAATTTTCACCTGTCATACTTTGACGGGCAGCTTTATAATGTAGTAATAAAAGCTGCTCTTTAATAGTACTGTGCATTAGATACAGTAATAATATTCATGACTTGAAAAATAAAGGTGGTGATGATTTATGCTCCATGATCAGATCCTTATTCTTTTGCATTTTTAAATGTGCTTGCTTCGCCTTTTTTAATAACATTTCTATTTATGCAACAGCCTCTCTTCCTGATCTCTTTAATCCACAGTACAAGAGCAACTTCCATTTTCATAATGCATATTTGCTTTGTTTAGACACTACTTTGCAAGCTTCAATGTTGAAACTAAGTTCTGAACTTTTACGGATATCTTTTTGTTTTGACTTTTAACTGTACGTATGTCATGCTACCATTGACATTTTATAGTTGTTCAAGCAGATCGAGAATCTTAACCTTTTTTTTTTGGCAGAAACTTGCTTTTTCTTCCCATCTTCAAACTTTGGATGAAACAGCGCACTAAAGTGTCATAATATTTCATCAACTTCAATAATTGGAATGAAAACAATTAATGAATGAAAGATGCTGAGTGGTTATTTGATGGACTAACAAGGCAATGCGATGACTAGTTTGGTGTCAGATCTTTCGCTGTGAGCGTTGATAAAGAGATGAAATAACGTTTCACGGAATCAATATTTAGTAGCCAATAACAAAGCTAATACTTCCTTCCCAAAAAATTCAAGTTGTCGACAAGGAACTCACGTCAGCTCTGAAAGTCGTTACTTGTGAAAAATTCATGCTATAACCCTTTCGCGTAAGTCAAATCGCATTGTAGCAGGAGTCGACTGTTTCTTGTTTTTACATTTTTTCAAAACCACATCTCATGCATTATAGTAATGTTTTGCTGTTTGAACGGCAGTCTTTCAGTATCTGCTTTCACTAAACAATGATTCTAATTATTGCATTAGTGAACAAAATGTAGCATTAAGTAAAAATACAAAGTTATTTTGCAGCCAAAATATGATTTATTTATTTTAACAATAGACATTTTGTACAATGCATCAACATCCGCTGATCTTACGTAGATGTCAATGATCTCCAGCCTTTTTCTTTTTCAAATTTCAAAATATGTTTTGATATCGACTGACAAAAAAAATTAAAAATTTTGCGCAAATGTTTGTGAAATTATTAAACGTGCCAAATATTTCACTATACGATAATTTGTGATAGAATAATTTGAGTCAGGATCTAAAATCCGGAAAACTCTGAAATTCGGAAAGGTTGTGGTCCTATACTGCATGAAAAAATGAGAGAAAAATATTTTATTTCGTATGATTAAAGTGTTTATCTAAAGAAAAGAGCTTTTCACTTATGTTTTAATGTTTTTCATGATCCAAATTTTATATAAAGTGTATGTGGTTAGTTTAATATTTGTTTCTGAAGGTAAAATGATTTTTTGAAGGGTTTTTTTTTTTTTTTTGGTGAAAGGCTACATCCATGCCTAAAGTTTGACTTTTAAATGTCTGAGAATTTTAATTACAATTTGAGTATTGCATACATGTGAATTTTGGTGTTGACTGCTTGTTAACGAATTGGGTGAATATGGAGAAAATTTTTTGTATATTTTTTGGACATTCCTTGAAAAGTTATGCCCATGTTTGTACTTCATATACTCAATCATTACACCATTCTTCAATATTACTGTCACCTTTCATTTTGCGTATTGAATTCAAAATATTCTTTTTTTAAGTTTCTTGTAAAGAATTAAATACCTTGAGAATTAAATAAGACCTATGTTTTTTGACGAGGCTCAGTGCACTATTGTTGACGCCATACCCATCCTTACACCATTTCAAGCATTTGAAAGATTTTGAAATTGCTTTTTCTGTGTTATTTTCCCTCTAATTGTTACATGTTGCATGTTCAATGAAACTTGTGTTAGTAAAATCATTCTCAAGCACTTTCTCATTCAATAGGAAATATAGGTAGTTATCAAAATAATAAAAACACCTGTGAATAAAAGTGATTTTTGAATGTACTTCGTAAGTAAAAAGGAATAAAACTAATTTCTGTTTTTTATTTTTTATTTTTTTTATAAATAACAATGCACATATTCTGGTACTATATGGTGGCTTAATTGAAGTTCTGGAAGTTTTGGATTCTTTTCAAGCATGTGAAATGTCAGACCTCTCAAATTTTAAGAGGCCAAATTATTGGAGTGTTTCTAGTTGGAGCAAGTGTAACAGAAACATCATTGTAATGTCTAAAAAGCAAGCAATAGAAGCAAAAGTGACCACATAACTCGATCACCATCTGGATTCACCAGTGTGAGTGATTAGTCAGAAGGACCTTTATTATCAACATTTACTGCAGAGTAGCGATTCCCAACCACAGTTTTCAGTGTTTCCATTATTTTGATAACTACCTGTATGTGGATTCACTTTCTGATTCTGAATTCTCAAATCAAATGCAGCTTCTTAAAATTATGCAGCATATGATTTTTTTCTTGCCATTCTTACTACCACATTTCCGATTGATTAGAATTATCGTCTACAAATGAGGGGGCTACCATGAAAGTTGTCATGAGGCATAAAGTTTCTGAATTTAATGTACTATTAAAATTTAGCTGTAAACTTAATAGAGTGATCCCTCAAACAAGCTAAATTCTAATTTTGCTATTGGCATCAAAGTAAATAGTCTAACTAAGAGTTCTAAATAGTTAAACTAAAAATTCGAAACAGGCTTCTTAATTTTTAGAGTGGTGTTTTTTGGAGAACTGTACCCTTTCGAAAACATTTTTTGTACTTTTTTTTCATTCTAAAGTCAGTAGCACTAAATGACTGATTATTGTTCATTCTAAATTGCAATTAGTTCAAGAAACTTCAATGGAAACTGCATTTTTTTTTTTTTTTGACTGAATTATTGCGGATGCCTAATTGCATAAGCCTAAACCAGCTTGTATGACTTTTTGCCAATGTTCCCTTAATGAGTTGTACTCATCATGTTATTTTCAAATGAATTATACAATATCCCTTATTATAAGAAACATTATGTTCATAAGAAAATGTATTTTGTTCATGCCTTTTCATGGGTAGTTCTCAAAAGGTGGGAGCAAAAAAGTCAATTCTGAGCAATTTTTAAAATTTTCAAATTAGACATCAATTTTGTTTTTATTGCAAAGAATGTACACATAGAAATCATATTTTAGAAATCATAAAAAAAAGACAGCAGGTATTTATAAAAATTATTCAATAGCAAATTTAATGAGTGGTTTGTAGGTAACAGATTTTGGATATAGTTGTCCTGTAGATAATAGATTTAGGTCATCATAATGTAAGTTTCACAATTTTCGTACTTTTCCAATGAAAATTTTACTTATTTTTAAAATTATGCTATTAAAAATTGAGAGGATTAATGAAGTAAATGACTTTATATACTGGTCTTCATATAATAAAATTTTGTTATGGCTTCACGGAATGCGGACCCCCCCCCCCCCCATCCATTTTGCCAGCGCAGGTGATAGTCTCCATCACTTACACAGTTGACGAAAACTGGAATTCCGCCGCTGGTAACCCTTTGCTTATCGTACACTGTGAGTTGTCGCTAGTTGGGGTTTGCTTGTCGATTTTTGTTCAAAGAAGGGAAATACCTAAATATTAGAATATTGAAGAATTATTTCTTAAAGAATTGCCGTTTAGATGTCGATTTATCGTCGTAATTTGAAAACATTTTATCCAAAATATCAGTAAAATAACGGATTATCATGTTCAAAGAGTGGGAGAGTTATGAACTGCTGTGGTTTTGTTTACTTAAATGCATTCGTTACAATCGCAAACGTGCGTTTCTACTGTTACTTATGTAATATTCAATGCACAAAATATTAATTATGCAAAATACCAACGTATTAAAAAAAATTAACTCTATAATAACATTTTTTATTAATGTTATAAGACAGTAGGTCATTTATAATAATGAATAAATGCACCAAATTATCCTAATCTAAATCGTAACATAATTTGGACATCTCACATGTATGGGTAGAACAATGATTTTGCTGTAAAGATACTGCATAAAAGCATATGAAAACTCTTTAAAATAATTAAAAATTGATTTTGAGGATAGAAAATTCCCTTTAAAACATAAACAGTATATATATAGTTCTCAAATAATAGCATTGTCCAGATCGTAACTTTTGGACGTGCATCAAACTTCCAATATACTTTGATCTAAAATAGTTTACAAAATACTATGTCTTTTCTTTTGTGATTTGTGGAAAATATTGTCCAAAAATTATTCAGTTTGAGATCCATACCCTTAATTTTTTTTTTGAAACGTATGGAAATTATTAAACAATTTTTTTTGATCGTACATTTGCTCAGTTAATGTTTTGAATGTCCCAAACTGTGCCTTTTAGCAAAGAAAACATTTTTTAAAGGGTATTTGAAGAGCAGTTTTCCGTAATTTATGTCAATTCCTGTCTCTCTACAGTATAATTTTACTCAAAAATATTTAAGTGAAATAAAATATAGATTATTTGGTGTTAAAGCTTCGAAGTTTAGGTCTGTGCCCATATGTATGTTGATAAACTCCATAAAAATCAATTTGAAACAATCTATGTACAGGTAGTTATCAAAATAATGGAAACAATCTGTGAAAAGTGTGTTGGGAATCACTACTCCGCCGTAAATGTTCTGTTAAAAAAGGTGTCTTCTGACTGAAACCACTCACACGGGTAAATCCAGATGGTGATTGAGTTCTGTGGTCACTTTTGCTGCTGTTGTTTGCTTTTTAGACATTACAATCCGCTTCAATACCCGTCAGTCTCTTTTACTGAGCATTTCTTTCCGTCCACTATTTTGCTTTGCCAAGCTTGTCTTACTGCACTGTATGTATGCTTTATATACTTTAGATACTGTATCTCTAGAAACGCCAGAAAGTTGAGATGTTTCTGATACATTTGCTCCAACTAGACACACTCCAACAATTTGGCCTCTTTGAAAATTTGAGAGGTTGATTGAAAAAAAATCCAAAACTTCCAGAACTTCAATTAAGCCACCATATACTACCAGAATATGTACATTGCCACTTATAAAAAAAACCCTAATACCTAGTTTTGTTCTTCATTACTTACGAAGCACATTCAAAAATGTCACTTTTATTCACAGTTGTTTCCATTATTTTGATAACTACCTGTATGCAGCATATTGGTTTTAAACTAAATCCAGGAAATTTAAAAATATTTTCCTGGAAAGTGCAGGGAATTTCAAGTATTACATTGTGATTCAGCCAATTTCAAATAGCAATGTGTTGCCCCTTTTTCATGACTTGTAGTTCTGCATATGAAGGCTATTGTCACAAGCAACTTTGTAATTTTAAGCAATCTGTAACAATTTAAAAAATGACAAGATAGACACACTATCAAAAATGATTTTTTTTTTCTACTTCTATATGTAATAACTCAAAGCTTGTGATGTGCTTTGCATTTAAACATACAACTAGATCCTCAAATGTTCAATCTGGTCAAGAATTCAAAAACTGACTTGAAATATTAGTTGATAGCAAAACTACCATAAAAACTTCGCACTTGGGAAAATGTGAGAAATATGTATAGATAATGGAATCTAAGGTGTGAGGCACTGTGCTGATAGATGAATGGCGTCTGGATTGTATAATGTCTGAAACGATCCCCGCGAGGAACCGGGGGGAAACCTCGTTGTATTTAGCCTTGCACTTGTACATGGTGGTTGTGCGGGTGTTGACCTTTTACCAGTTCCCAGCTCCCTTGGAGCTTGATACTGGCTTGAAGGAGAGAACCAGCAACCTTGCTGCTGGCGGAGGTGAGGGTGTGAGTCTGCAACCCACCGACTGAGAAAGGTGAAGGTGCAGATATGCAGGTCTAAAACCCACAGATTCTGCAGTGGGGGGCAAGGAGTACTCAATTTTGCACAAATATGCAACAGGTGCAGGCAAGAGAGGGGGAGGCTGGTACAGGAGGCGAAAGCCACTGGGCCTGCCTTTCCGGAGAAGGTAGGAGAAACCAAGCATCTTCGGTCGGAGGTTTCATCTCCTTCCCCTGCACAAACAGATGAATCTGTGAGAGTAAGGACAGGTCAACCAGTCCTGTGCTCCCCAGTTCCCAGCTCCTATGGAGCTGGATACTGTCTTGATGGAACGAACTAGCAAACTTACTGCTGGAGGAGGTGAGTGTGCGAGTCTGCAACCCACTGACAAGAGGGGTATTACCCCCGAGGGTCCCCTGTTCCTGTCACTGACGTGACATACCAGATGGGACTCCCTTGGGAAATGACGAGGGGTGAGGGTGCATGCTGAGGTCCCGCTGACTCTGCAGTAGGGGGACAGGCGATACTCATTTATGCATAAAAATGCAACAGGCACAGGCAGGAGAGGGGAGGCTGTTACAGGAGGTGAAAAACACTGGGCCAGCCACTCCTGAGAAGGTAGGAGAAACCAAACGTCAAAGTTCGGAGGTTTCAACTCTTTCCCCTACACAAACTGCTGCATCTTAAAGAGTAAGGACCGGTCAACCGCAGTCCTATGCTCAATCTGCATATGTTTAAGATGGCTGTTGTGAGAGAAACCTTCCCATCAGAGAGGTTATCTCGCGATGACATTGAACATATTCAACGTGTTATTCTAAGGAGGACAGACCTGATTCTCTCTGAGAATCACATGCCAAAAATGCAATAGGTTTCTTAGCAAAAATATTATTAGGAAGGCTTTTGGTCTTCTTACTGGTCTTTACACCTTAAAGCAGCACCTTGCTAAAATAGGTGTCAGTAATGATCCAATTTGCAGAGGTTACCTCTTTAAGGAGGAAACTATTACTCACACCATGTGTGATTGTGAAGTGTTTTCTGATATTTTCCATGATATTCCTATTAGGTGTTTGCTGAATTTCGCTTCATCTACTGGTCTGTTTTAAGACTTCTGTTTGGGGACTAGTACAATAGACCTCTGATTTCATTTCATAGATAATAGAAATATGCATATACAGGGTGACAAGAAATAACTTAGACACACATAATGCACCATGACTTCAATGCTAATGAAAATGTTACGACCAAACTTCAAAATAATTATGAATACATTATTTCGTCTAATATATTTACAAATTTTCACAGTGGCTACCTTTAGGACTAATACAGAGCTTTAAACATGTCACAAAATTTTTGGATCTGGGCTGCAACTCACTTGCTAATATTTTATCCCATCCTTTCAATAAGGATTTCTTTAGGAATGACAAAGTTTTAGGAAGTTTAGCCCACAATCTTGTCTCCAGGACCTTCTTGCACTGTTGAAATGCATCAACGACTCCAAATTAATGGTTTGGAGTGGGAGATAAGCTAGAGGGAATTGTTGATCAAGGGATAAAATTAGTCAAGAAACATATCCCAAACTCATTTTGGAAGATGTTGTCTTACTTTGGTCACAAAAGCTCTTTGGGAAGAAAAGATGGACCTTCCAACAGGATTCTACTCCTGCACACAGAGCTAAAGGCACTCAAGACTGGTGCAAGACACATTTTCCAGACTTCATTGGAGCTCAAGAATGGCCACGGTATTCCCCAGATTTGAACCCAATGGACTATTCTGTTTGATCCATTGTGGAGACAAGGGAGTGTGCTAAACCTCATAAGTTATTTCTTGTCACCCTGTATATATATTTGATATTTCAAGCTCTGCCCTTTAAAATTTAGAGCTATTTGATATGTTGATTAGTAACTTGTGATATTTTCTGAAAATGCAATGTAATTGATATAGCTATTTTGCTTTTTAGACTATGTATACACCTACATCTGTTCAGGAAAGACAGCGTCTTGAGGCAGGAGCTCACCATGATCATCTTGTGAGATTGCATTCTGTTCAGAATGATTTTGCTTTGAATCTTCCCCATTCCATCGCTTTGCCTGATGGTGAAGAGGGCCCTAGGTGTGAATCGAAGTTTCTGAATCTAAAGGATCCTGAACAACATGCTGAGATTACTCGCAGCTTTATAAGGCCACCACCAAATCGAACTGTTCCAGATGGCACTACTCTTCCACCTTTTCGATCCAATTCAGTTGGTATCTTCCAAAAGCCTTCTCTACCACCAGTTCACACAGACGCTGCTACTCTAGTCACGCGATCACATAGCGTGAGCTCTAGCAATACTCAAAGTTGTAAACTGGGGTATCCAGTAGGACAAAATACTCCTATCTCTAATCCTGTATCCTCAAAGCCACAGTTACCATCATCATTATCTGTGAACTCTCATTTGTCTGATAATAGTAGGAACTCGAACAGGACGTATCATTGTATAGAAGTAACAGCAGATAAATACAATAATACTGATCCACCTCCTCCATATAGCGATGTAGTTAATGAATGGGACGTAAACATAGTTAGTAAGCAAGATAATAGTGGTGTTTGACACTGAAACACTTAAGTCTTTCATTTACTCATAGTTGTGATAATCTGCCCCTTTTCTGCTAGAAATTGAGGAAGATCATCTGCAGCAAATCTGCTCTTCCTGTGTTCTTAAAAAGTTAGCGAGGCTTCCATGCTGCCTATGCTTATACCATCAGATGTTAAAAGACCTAATGTTCACAGTGCCTCATAGTTATTTTGTTTGTGTCTGTTTTGCCTTTCTTCATTTATGTGTATTGTATTGCTGATTGTACTTGGATTAGTTTCAAGTAGCTCTTAATTTCGATTAAAACTGTGCATTTGGTTTTTGTGGCGTTGTATTGTAAATCAGTTGTTATGCTTTACATTTCAATGACTTCTGATTTCAAGAAAGAAACTAAATTTGCGCCCATTGAGGCGTTCTGTGATACGTCTATGTGCATAATGATTGGGCAGTATTAAATAAAAGTTGTGTATGTGCGTCCTCGGTGCATGCATGGGGAATTCTTTGAAAGTATGGGTTTTGAATGCTGTTGCTGTTGTGTTCATAGGACAGGTTTTTCATAACAAAAGTAACATGATACTGCTGCTCTTTAAATCATATAGGGCATTGGTGCTAATCATAAAAAGTATTTATAAAATTGTTGGCATTCATTAAAAATGATGTAAGTTGAATGTAAAAAATTTGTTAATTGTACTGAAGAAAACACATTGTAATACTTAAAAGAAAATCTCCTGTATACCAAAGACACTGTTATTATTGTTTTTAAACTAAATTATCAGACATAATAGGGATAAGTTAACATTAGCTCAACACAACCATTGGTACTACCAAAATTATCTTATTTTCTTATGTATGTGAAGTCTATCTTGAGGTGCTATGTAATATACAGAAAGAAAAAGAAGGAAAATGAAACCCAAATGTAAGGCAAATATACAGATAAATGGTTTAAATATTTTTTGAGTGCAATTTGTTTTCCTAATCTTGACCTGTGCTTTTTATTTCCTCAAAGGCAGATTTCATATTTTTGTGAAATAATTAAATTGTGCTATAATTTATTTCAATATTTAGCTATTAGTTTTTATATTAATGTATTCTTGATGTATCTTTGAAACTCATTTTCTGACCATAAACCTTCACATTGAATTATTTATCTTTTGGCTCTCAAAATTCAAAGATCTTAATTATAATGCATAATATTGCTTTGTTTTCTTTTGCATTCCAAGGTGATCTAAAGTTGGCAAACAACTTGGTTTTTTAACTTTATTTTATTCCATATAAAGTATTTGTCCTGAGCAAATATGCTTCTTCGTCTAAAGAATGAATTCATTTTGAATTATGTGAAATTTACTACTTTAAGTCACAACAAAAAAGCAAATGTATGCAATTCAATTTCTTTAGCTGTTACAGATTTAAGTAAGATGCTTATTTTGCTGAAGAATGAACTTTTAGACTGAGTTTTAAGGAATTGAATGTCTGAAATCTTCCTAAGTACATTACTGCTTTGTTATGTGCATATTTTTAATGTTCTGGTAGAACTGGTCAATCTAGGAGTTTTATAAGATTGTCAATCCTTAAAATTACTTTTTATTGGGTGTTGGTATTGTTGACTTCATTAGTTTTTCTTATCATGAAATAGAATAGTTGAAGCATTTTGCTATGAAGAGCACTTGAAGAATTATATTTTTCAGTAGCATATATGGGGTGCTAGCCTAAAAATTGCAACTAACTCATAGGGATGTAGTAGGCATCTAGTGGACCAAAATTTGCCATAGGATGTTGGGTTGCAAACTATGTTGACTTGGGTGAAAATTGCTAAAAAATGAAGTGTGTGATGATTGAGAAGTAAAAAAAAGAGGCGATGAAATGTAGAAAGATCACCTGTATGACAGCAACACAGCTTTTGGTGCACAATATAAAGTACAACAATAACTTTGAGAAACAATGCATAATAATCATTCTAATTACAGGACTTTGCAATGCATAGTGGTAGTCTCTGCAGTATAGTTATCAGGTCAAGAAGGATATTAAGAAAATTCATAACAGAAGACCGTTTTAGTACTTTATTTTTTGAACTTTTGTTATTTTGTTTTTTTTCCCTTTCTTGTAGTGGTGCAGTTATACTGTTAAAACTATTTCTATTTTATTGGCTTTTTTCATATTGCTGTCATTCTTTGGATGTATTTATTGGGGTTTTTACTCAGTAAAACTGGTTTGTGACCTCATGTTCTGTGAAAATTTGTTTCCTTAATACCTACTGCATCCTCAATTTGCCAGATATGCACAGCAACATCCTGTTAACTTTTTGCAATAAGTGTTTACAATGGGTTAAAAATCTTTCTTTTTTCCCCCCTCCAGAGAGCATTAGGTGTGAATACCTATTCTATACATTTAGGGAATTTTATTTTTCGAGTCAGACTGAACCATTCTTGAACTGTATTTAAAAAGAAACATTAACCCTACAATGCATGACTTTTATTTTCTCATAAGAAAAACTTAAGCTATTCTAACAACTGCCTAATTAACAGAAAAGTTATTTTTAAAAATCACCATTCTGTATTTTTACATTTTTTAAAGTAAAATTTAAAGTGTAAAATAACTAAATTATGAAACAAGCAACATAAAAAGCAAAATTTTAGGTATTCCATATTGACTATGCAGTGTAAACAGAACCGTTGCTTAGAAAAACATTTTCATCGTTAGAAACAACATGTAGGAATGCTTTGCTTAATGTAGCTTTACTCGTTAACAAACCCTCCATAGTATCGCTTTTATCAGTTTGTTGTTTTTACAGCCGATTCTAGGAGAGGCAATGTCTTTCATTGGCACTTTAAAAAACTTTTTGACTAAAAATACTGCAAAGCTTATCCTTGGAATATGTTTTGCCTACTACTAGGACAGTTTTTTAAAATGTATATGAAAATATTAACACGATGCATCATAGGGTTAATTCCAAAAGGTATTTTTTCCTTGTGTAAACAACATCATGGGATAATTATGTATTCTATTTAATTACAGTTGTTAGTTATTCAAATTTTAATTTTACTTTTGTTTATAGTAGTGACTATTACATGCTAACTGAAGTATAAAAAGAGTATCAAATGTCTTGTACCAGCATTAATGCCACAATTCCTGCCACACATTAGTGACCTGCATAAAATATGCTTAAGACTGCTTGATGTCTTTCACAGTCAGCAAAGGAAATTCTGATATCTGTAAGTTTGCATAGTTTTTGTCATTTAAAGGATAGAAACAGACTTTTCATTATTTGTAATTTTGTTTCAGATTTATTTCTTTGCTTTCAACAGCTAGAGTAATATTTTGCTAACAAGAGTCAGACCTATATCTAAAACATGAATACATTGTAACTAAGCAACTATTCTTAGTTGCAGCAGTAGTGAATTACAAAATTTTGTAATGCTGTCCATTGGTGTTCTTCGATATCAGAGAATATAGCTTCCTAAAATAGTGCAGAAGTCTAATAATCAAATATTACCACGTGTATACATATACTTATGTTATATTTCTTAAGTTACTGTGATTTAGGAAAGGGGAATCAGAAATACTGGTTTTGTGTGAACTGATTTGTTTCTTTCATGTAACTTCTTTTAGGTTGCTTGGAACGTTTGTAATTTGGTTTATCTAAAAGCTTAAGAGATTTTATCTCCTTCCCTCTGGTTTGGTAAAGCAAAACATGAACCCTATTTGAAAATTGCTGTCTATAATTTAGTTTTTGATTGGTAATTTTCTTTTGCTGTCATCATTATTAAATATGAGTAACTCAAAAGTGTGGAATGAAAATGTTTCTCTTCAAATGTAATTTGTGAGTAATTTCAAAATGTTTTTTGCAAAAAATGAATAAATGGCATAAGTAAAACATTAAATATAGAAACAAGTGTTGATTACATGCATCACTGCAATGCCATGACTTTTTTTATTATCTGCAAATTTTGAAAAACACTATTCACTAGGTTGTACTGAAAAGTTATGTTACTAGATACACTGCATTAATAAGGAAGATTACGTAGAGTTCGAGTCATCTCGTCCCTTAGCCCCCTACTTTATAATGTTAATATTTATTTTGGGATTGAGGAAGATTATCTTATTCATTGCAATGAAATTTAAATGCTCTTATGAAAGTCATCATGTGTTTTTAATTTAATGAGCTGATTTACAGATATGAATGCATTCTTAACCAAGCTTAAAAAGTTAAATGTGATTGGCTTACACCCAAACCCATAAATTCAATATTTTTGGGATTTTTTAAAAATATTTTTTTTAAAGAAAAGCTTTAAAATGTTTCACAGATAGGCAAAAAATAAGTGTTTCAAGATTGAATTCAAGTACTGAAAAATACTTTCAAAACTAAAACATATTTTTTTTGCTTTCATGTGCATATGAAATTCTTCTACCTTATCAAATTCACCTTTCATGAACAACCTTGCTTAGACTTCTTCAAATTCCATCACTTACACAAAATGTCTTCAAACAAATCATTCTTCAGTCTCATAAAATAAGATAAATAGTCTCTGCACCGTGTTTGCATAGTTATTGATTTCTGAACAGGTGCTAAGCCTTGCTGAAAACAATCTAGTTTAGGAATAATTCATAAGCATTATAAACTAATTGGTTCAAAGCATGTTGTCAATGTTAATTAGTATTGATTTGCATGAGCATCAATCATAAGGAGAAATATATATTTTATTTATAATAACTAAGCTGTGAAAAGGAAACTTTTACAGTATTATACATTGGAGGGGGGGGGGGAGACTGATGAATTTATAAGCATAGAACATTCAGTTTAGGTCCCCTTATAATCTTAGACCATTGAGAGATAGACAAGCCATTCTATTCAGTCGCTAATGTATGCACTGGAGTAGGAGTAAAGACGACAAGTTTTATTATCCGGAGACAAGATCAAAGAATTTTGCCGCTGTGTACCATATGGTTCGGCCACAACCTTTGGAAGAACCTTGAGCGCAGCCTTTAGAACCATTTTTAAATTGGCATAACTCAACAGTTTACTGTAGATTTAAAAAAAAAAACCTTATCCATTAATCTGTACACTATGAGCTTGCAGGTGACAGAAAATAAGTGTGCCAAAACATTTCTGGCAGATGGTAAAATATTAAAATCGACAACTATTCAAATCCTATGAGAATTAGTTCAACAATGTAAAACGTCTTCCGTGGAACGACCGAGTCACATGGTCTCCTCTCACTTTCCTCTGAATATTCTGGCGTCAACAACCACACGCATTTGCCATATCTATGTGTTAATGGTCTAGGCTTATAACTACACTAGGACTTTTGAACTTGAGCAGTATTTCATTTTTTGTTAAGTTTGCCTCGAAATAAAGCAATTTACCAATAGATTCATAGGCGGAGAAGAATAATTCACAGGTAAAAACTCATTCAAAGCTGAAACAGCATTCGAGAAGTAGAATTGACCAGATTTGCTTCTGTTTAGTAGACATATGAAAACTTAAGGAGCTGATAACTTATGAAACTAAATACTATCATAAATGGAGTAATTTGATTTTGCATTTGAGATCATGAGGATATTAATCATTTTTTTGGGGGGGGGGGGGATATACTTGTATTTTAATATGGCCTTTTGCCCTCTTGTAGTAGGTTTTGTATCATTTAGAATTTCCTCATGAAATGAATATTTAACAATAGTTTACTATATTTGTTTTTCTAAAATGTATGGATTCAATGTTACTTGCTATTTATTTTCCCAAATGTAAAAGCATTTGCCTTGTAGCTTTTATAAAAGTAATAATTATCTCAAAACCTGTATTATTAGCATATTTTAATCAACCTTGCTGATTCTTGAATGTTTTAATATTTATCCTATGTAATTAGAACTTGATAGTTTCATTAGCAGCTTATTTCTGTACAAATGAGAAAAAAAATGCCTAAACTGGTCAAGTAGGTTTGAATTAGTAGTTGTATTCATTGGGTCACTAAAACTTTAATGTAATTATGAACCTGTTGCGTGTTCTGCGAGACATTTATAGAATTGGATGCAACTTAAAAACAACTGCTCAATTGGTTGAAAAGTCACAGTAATTCATTATATAAAATTAATCAAAACAATTGGTAAATTTCAAAGGTGTAATCAAGTTTCCATAATATATATCTAGTCATTGACAACTTAAAAGAGAAAAATATTATTCAGTCAATTTTTCAATCTAATTTTATAGGTTCACAACTAATATTTTTTTAGTCCAGCTGAGACTTCTTGTATTCTTGATTTATTCTCATTTGATTCAATACCTCTTCCTTTTAAGGCAAAAACAAGTTTCCTTTTCATCTACATTATCACTATCACCCCTTAAAGTAGTATACTTTACATTAAAGAGAGGCATGAATGATGCTATTTACAAGCAATGCTACACCATGGCAACTAAACATAGATATGAAATTCTTGAATGAAAATATGTAACTTAATACAAAAAAAATCTTGCAGACTCCTGATTTGCGTATCTAACATAGCAAAAGCAATTTCATTGACTTCTGTTTCAGGGAGTGTCTTTAGTGGCAAATTTATACAGTGAGATCTCGGAATAGAAAAAGTTACTTGAGTATTTGCTAAACATGGACTCAAAATTAGTTTTTGAACTCTTAAATCATTTCTGATTTTCAGGAACATCCAAGTTTCTAGTCCAATATTCTGCCATCCATGTTACTGGTGCAGTCACAATCTTTTAATGCATCAAAGATACCTGAAAAAATCGAAGCCTCTGACTAGTGATAATTATGTTGACTTTTACGAGGCTTTTAATTCATTGGCCAGTATATATATTTTGTAGTTATATTTTCGCTCTTCAATATCTTTACTACCTGCATATTTAATAAATTAGTTCTGATTTCTTGGACAAACTGCTTTAAAAAAATGAATCGAAACACACTTTTAGAATTAAAATGCTGGCAAACCCTGCCATTCAGAGTCCTTGATGAGACATTGAAAAAAAGTCGGATTATTTGTCTGAGATAATGCATAAGTACTCTCTTTTATTTGATACATTCATGATGCAAAGTGGGTGTTTAATATATTAGATCACACATTATTTATTGGTATTAATTACCTTAAACTTACACATCTGGGGTCAATATGGAGGGTGGCTGAATCACAAACAACAATTTTATTGAAACATGGAGTGCCAAAGGTACAAATACATGTCATTTATGCAAAGCAGAATAATAGTGTGAGTTTTGCTGATTTTCATTTTTAAAGAATGGTATTTCCGATGATCAGCTTGAGTTTTCTGGAAACGGTTTTTTTTTTACAATCCCGATTTATACTCTACTGCATATTGTATAAATTTTATCTTAGATGAAGGAGTTAAGCCTTGGATAACTAAATGAAGATGTCGTTTTGTAATGGAAATATATCTACTTGTGTGCTAATGTTATAGGAATTGAACCTAAATATAGGGTAATGCAAAAATTTCAATATCAAATTGTCATTCTTTTTTTTTTTATATTTTAGTTTCATTTAAAGGCATTGTAATTTAATTTTAGAGAAATCTAATGTAGTCTTTTGATCTAATTTATTAATTTTTTGTGTGTGAAATATCCCCCCCCCCATACTAAGTTACTTTTTACCTGTAACTAAATGTTGCATCACTTATTTATATTTTTATGTTTGAGTAACAAAGTTATGATGCTCATTAACATATGTGTGTAGTTTTGTTAAATGTGTGGTTTTCTTTGCCTAAGCATAGTCTATTATTTGTAAACTTTTGCATCAGTCTGTTGAATTTGAAAGATTTAATTAGGAATTAACAGAATAAGCACCTTTTGTATTCTCATTTGACTCAAACTGCACCATAATAAGCAATAATTGAAATAATGTAGCAAAAAAAAAAAAAAACAAAATTACGCAAGAAAATGTATGCTATGCAATTTTATCAAAGTTTTGAATTATAAAGCATGTTCATTGTAACTCCATGTATTTTTTTTCTTTTGCTATTTTTTTTAAAGAAAGCTGAAAATAGATGCTCAAATGCTTGTATAAAATTTTTTTTAGATATTCATGTTACTCAATTTAAGGTTTTGCCTTAATCTCTAAATATTTCTCTGAAAAGTGAAAAAAATCTTATTTAACTATGCAAAAACCAGCGTGTAATGTTTTGTATTTTTTGTATTTAAGATTTTCTAGGAATTGATAAGACATAACTTCTCACAAATGATGAAATTATTTTGTGTTGTGCAACATTTGCAAGCAATATTTTTCTGACTGCACCGATTGTAGCATGCACGCTAGTATGTTTTAATTATATGTGTGCCATTTTTTTATAAATAAGAAAACTCATATGTTTCCTTGCTGTATTTTTACTATTTTTGTGCAAGAATAGGTTCATCTGAAAAATAAAATTAAATGTGAAATACATCAGGTACAAATTAATAATAATTGGAAAATGCTTTTGATTAAACTTGCTAATCTTTAACCCTGAATTTGTACAGCATAATTATCTTTCATTATTACAAAAAATATGCCAATGATGGTAATTTTGAATGATTTGACTAATCAAAAATAAAGCATACTATTCTAGGAAATGATATTGCTCAAATGTTTGTAGTGTGTAGTTTGGTGATAAATCTAAATAATTAAAAGTATGGAAATTTAAATTAAAAAAAAACAAGTTAAGTAGTATAAATGAGAAATTTCTGTGCAATGAATTTGAGAGACTGAATTTAAGTATTATGTGCATCAAACTAGTTTTTGCGTGCATGTTTGTGTATGCCTACATACCAGTGGTTTTTGCACCTTGTGCATATTTAAGCAATAAAATATTGAGGGAAAAAGATGTGCATCACTTTTTAATTCATCACAATGCATTAAGTCTCAAATAATTAGTATGCCTAGTATCATGACAATGCTAATGTTCCCAATTTTTTTTTTTTTTTTCAATTCAAATGTTTATAATTGTAATAGCTATTTTAGGAGTGCATTATTAAATTTTTAATGTATTTTAAGGGTTTTTTAATGAACGTTTTAAAATATTATAAACTTTCTTTGTCTTTCAGTTTTTTTATTATTATTCACCTTTATAAGAGTTTAATTTATAAATCTTTTTTACAAAATTTTAATGGAAAGCAAAATAAAATTTTTATGTTTTTTGACAGTGCAGTAACTTTCAATTGAAGCACTTTTAATTTTGATGATCTCTGCTTTTGTTTTGTTTATATTTTGCAGCGTATGGATGTATTTCTATTGGAGTTGAAATGTTTAATTTTATTTATTAATATTTGAAAATATTCCAAATATATGTTTATTGCTTAGAAGTTGTTAGCACTTTTTCTTAATCTGCTATTTTTTGCTGCCTTCCAACTATTTTTGATATTGTTTTCATTGTATGTTTAGTTGTGTCCTTTTAATGTACTGAAAGGAAAATGGTTTTGAAAAGTTTCAATTTCTTTTCTAAGTTTAAGTACGGTTCTTTCATGTTTCATCTTTGTTCTCCCCTCTTTTGAATGCTTTATCTATTTGAATATCTTCATAATAAAAATATTTAAAATATTTATCTTGTTATTTTGTTTTGTTAGATGCTTTTGTGATAAGGAAACAATCAAAATTTTATCGTTTATGAAGATTAACATTTTTATAAGCAGTTGACTCTTGATATTTCGAAATTGTTAAACCTGAGAAAAAAATTCTAGCTTTTTGAAGCCCAAGGTATTCAAAATGATGTATTTGAATGATTATTTTTATTTTTTAAGATCTGATGATAAAAAAGTTGCTAGAGTACAGTAGAAATTAAAAATTCTTAAATTAATTAAAGTAATTACAGAAATGTCCACAAAAATACTCATCAGGAATTACGGTATTGAAAATCTAATTATCAGAAGTATAAAATAAAATTGCATCCTGTAACTTCATAATAAGAGGTGCAATGGTTTGTTAGAGAAGAAATCCTTCTGTGTTTGTACATTTGAGTTTGAAACTTAGCAATGAATGAAAAGTTGTGATAGATGAAAGAGAGGTATCGAGAGTTGACTGTTCTTTTTCTGCAGAGACTATGTGTTGTTAATTTTAAATTTTGAGCTTGAATAATATTGTTTTTATCTTTCTTGATCTCACTGGAAATTTTACAAGAAGCTGGTTTTCAATTGGAAGTATTTGAAGTTATAGATGTCTTTTTTCCAGGAATGATTTTTTGCCAATAATTGCTGTATAATTATTACATATCTCACCTATTCTCGATCAACTACTGAAATTTTATGAAATCAGCCTTTTTAAAACTTTAGTTTCATCATTTGCTTCTCTCATAAAAAATAAAGTTTTTACTGATTACTTATTGTTCTGAAGATTCATGCATTGGCATCTTGTTTTATATTGATCAGGCTCCCATGTTTTAACATTGGATTCTTTTTCTTCCCCTCATTGTGATGGGAGGGTAGGAGAATAGCTTTTAACTAAGAATTTCAACAGTAGGAAGACTTTTAAAGTTTTCAAGATATGCAATTCACGTATAGATAATTCAAGTTTATCTGAAAGAAGATTAAAACTAATGACGAAAAAGTTATCTTCTTTGCTTATCATTTTTAAAAAGAGCTTTTAATGACTCTAAGGTACAGGCAGTAAGGTTTGTCCAATTTGTGACAGATTTGCCATTGACTTGTTGTAGCAGCACATTAAATAATTGACAATTTACGATCAAAAAAATGGGCAACAAAAAATCAAACTTTGCATGTATTGCTGATCTCTAAATTTGACCTTGAAGTGACCCTTTCCCTCAAGAAGCCTATTCTTTTTCCTGTGTATGTTGAGCACTAGTACAGCCAGAATTTGGCCTGGGGAAGAGGTTGGTCACAAGTCAGAATTTTCTCTTGGGGTGTCAGGTCAAAATGTTCCACTCTGGTAAGTGTATGAGGTTTGGCAATACCGCATAAAAAAGGGTTCAGAGGGGGTTGTCATCTAAAATACCCTTAGCTATGCCTCTAATGCTGCTGATCCAAAATAAAGTAGTAATTGTTTCCAGAAACACAAGTTCATTTCATGATCAAAACAAACTGTGGTGTGAAAACATTAGAGTGAATTTCAATAGTTTAAATGTAAAGCAAAAATGAAAAGTTCTAAAAGCTTATTTTTAAAACATTCAAAACTTTTTTATTTCCTTTGTTTTTAAAATTTGTGACCTCATTTTTCCTAACATGATTCAGATTCATAAAGATGTCTTATTCCTTTGTGAGCCTAGTACAAAAAGGTTCAGTGGACATCTAATGTTGATGAATGCTGTAAATTAGATCATTTGGTAGTGCACTCAAACAATAATAATTTAACTGTAAATTAATGTGTAACTTTGAAGCTAGGTAATTGCTTTAGATATAGGTAAATCCCATCTTTTAAATATTTAAAAATCAGTTTTAGGTAGGTTTTGATTTTTGTACCAAATTTTTCGACAGGAATTCATGCTAAAATGTAAAAAGCCTTTATAGGAAAATTGAAATAAGGTTGCCAATGTGGTTGGAGCAAAAGATATTTTATTAAAATTACCTGAAAGAAAATGCAACAATAAATATATGTAGTATTGAATCCCCCCCCCGTGCCTCCCTCCCCATGGGAGCCTTTATCTTTGTGTGCTCTAAAAATTAGTTATGCTTTTTCTTTTCATAGGATTTTGTTAATTTTTCATCAAAATGAGTTTACAATCATTTCAGACATTACCCTTTTCATGTGAACTATTAAATACTAAGTGATGCTTTTCACTTGCGAGCTTGCTGTGAGAGCGTGCCAAACTTGCACGTTCTTCCATTGAACAAACAGCGGCTTCGCTGTTTGATAAACTTGTAGTCTGTGTTACATTTATCATTTTGGACTAACGAAATTTGAAATGACTACAATACTCGCACTCTACCTACAGCTTGATCTGTGATCTGCTTCTTTATGCACTGCATATACATGAATGTTTGTTCTCTAAATAATGCATTATTTGTTGTCAGTTTAAAAGTGTAGAGTTTTAAAATGTTTGTTTTTTCCATGTTTGAAATTTGTCAAATGGTGATGCGGTTTTTTTGTTCTTGATTGTTAAACCAATAAAATGATGGAGTATGTTAATGTGACATGTTTACTATTTTTTAAAAGTAACGCATGTAATTGGATTATGATACAATTTGTAGGTTACATAAAGTGTTGCAAAGCATGAAAGCTATAAGTATTATTTGAACTGCCCTTCTGAAGAAAATACTATAAATGCATCATAATTTCCAAGCAGTACTAGTTAATCTTCAGTTAATGAATTATTTATCTTGAATAAAGGCTGAATTTATATGTTGTGATGTCTTGATAACATGCTGCTGAAATGAGGGAGCACATCTAAATACTTCAGTTAGAATTTAATATTTTTCTTCAAAACTGTTTTAAGCAAAGACAGAATTTTTATTTTACCTATAGCAGGATTGTTAGATTTTATTTGTTTTCAAATATGAGGCATATATTTGTTTCCTGAAAGTTATCAAACTTTTCTTTTGAGTTATAGTTCTTTCTCATTTTCAGTCAACAAATTTTCAGTAAAAATATCACAATTTAGAATGCACATCCGATCAAATTTTCAAAAGATAGAATGTTATTCCAAATAGGCAGTTCAAGGCATCAAAGTTACATTTTGTCAAGTATCACTGATATTACAAAGTTTTAGTTTTCTTAATATTTCTATGGAACTTTAAGACCTTGAACAGAATAGCAACTAAATTTGCTCTACTGAAGTTTCCAATCCTGATTTATTATGATTTTATGATAATTGTTTTAAATCTGATTGCTATTTTAATACATTGCTACAGCTTATTGAGCCATAATGCTGCATGTAAACTTTCTATCAAGCCGTTAAAATTTTCAACGTATAAAAGTTGTACAAAGAAATGGTGCACTTAAACTTGGTGGAATGTTAGGTTCACAGACTGCATGGTTTTGTATACAGTTTTGGAGTACTAGCTATTAATACCATCTCCACCATATATAGTTTTCCAAGCTCTGAAGTCATTAACAGCTAAAGCTCAATTTTTTTAAAAGTAATCAAAGGCGGTTTGGAGCTGATGTCTGTGTGGGGTGTAGAATAAGTTCTAGAAGTTTTATGATAAAAAAGAATTAAATTTGCTCATTTCAATGGGGAGGAGGGGATGAAATGCTCAAAGTTAGAAGATAAATTTAAAAAATAAGTTCTTACACATGATATTTACCAGCAAAAAAAAAGTCTTTTCTTTTATGTATCCCCTATGTCCTTTATTCTTCAGTCTAAAGTGAATCCACCTATTCATCAAGGATTCATATGGGATCCCAATTTGGTTGTAGTTAAGTTTTCCAATTGTGAAAATTGGAGCAATATGTTGTTAAAATCAGACAATGAAACATGAAAATGAAAAGTCCTCGACCAGAGCATACAAACATCGAGACAATTAGGTCCACATTGGACTATTCCCTCTAAAGTTATTTTGTATGGAGGGGTTAACTTTACCTTCAAACTTCCCATTTTATAAAGCATATTGAAATAATCAATTTTTTAACATACATTTGCTCTTTGCACTATTTGAAAAATATTTATTGAAACCTTTTTCCACAATTTAAAAAACCTTTAATAAACAATCTAAAAACATGGTGGTGGCAATGCTTATTTAAGTCCCTCCCCCCCCCTGAACATAATCTAATGTACCGGATTAATGAATGGTTTAATTTGCATGTGCAGTAAGTGTTAATGCTATTAGAATTTTTTGTCTAAAGATGCGTCAGAGCTTTATGAAAATTTTATTTTTTATTCTTTAAATGGGGCGATTTTTTAAGTCTTCTCACAATTTTTTTTGGAAAGAAATTATGTTTGTCATGCTTGTGAACATTATAGATTTTGTCAGGTCCATTTTGTACCATTCTTGTAAAAAATAGACATAGAACTCGATCTATAGTAGATGGAACTTGATCCGTGTTTTTCTTCTGAATTTCAATAAATAATTTTCGGTAAAAAATGAAAATTACTTGGAACTTCTAGAATGCTGTGGCTACAACTGTTTGTGCCTGTATTATAAACCAGACTATTTTTAGAGCAGAATTACGTACTATGGAGCAACATTGAGATCGTACAGCTTATGAACAACTAATTAAACAAGCAAAAAAAGCTTTTTTGGGGTGTGTGTGTTTGTCAAATTTGGAATTTTATCTGTCAAAAAGGAAAAAAAATTCCAACTGTATTTTTGTAGAGAATTAAATGAAACATGCAGAGTAAAACAATTCTTTGTCTGACAACTCTAATAGTTTTACAAAATAGTCTTAGCGAGAAAATTGAAGCGTAATTCTGTCAAGGAAGAGGTTCATTAATTTCATTGGTCCTTAGGAGATTCTTTTTGTTACAAAAACTGCTTCAAGCGTGCGTATGTTTTAATTTTGTTATAGTCAGTAAAAGAAAATGCTGTACTAGCTCAACCAGAATTTACCATATAGAGGAGTTGAGTTTCTTAAATGTGTACAAAAGATCATACTAGGATTGACTATGACTTAAAAGCAAGGGTTTTGGGAGGTGGGCTGACGCCTTCTAATTGTAAACAAAAAAAAAAAAAAACCACAGAATTATTAAAAAAACAAACAGTTGCGTATCTAGAAATTGTTGCCGATTTCAGAAGGTCGTGTACAATACCATGTATGTTAATGTACTAAAATTGCCATTCAAAACTTATTTTGGAAAATGAAAATCCCAAGTTTCTTAACGAATTTTTCCGCTGCTAAATGAAAGTGCCTAAATTTTGCACTTGAAACGAAAATAAATTAATTACACAAAAAATTCGTTTTTAACCACACAGAAAATTCATTAAATATGAAAAGTTAATGCTGTCTGGAACTATATATATGCAGACATTTTGCAGCAATGAAGACAAGGTTGGCTGGGAGATGGGGTAAATTACCCATCGGCTGTCAGGAACCTTGGTGTCAAGCCACAGTGCTAATTCTATTGTTTTGATCTGTACACATGTAGGACCGTTATGAGCAAACACCCAGGGGGGTAAAAATGTTTGCGTGGTTTGAACAAACGCCCTATTCTCTCTCGTAGTAGAAAATTCTGGCTGCACTGGTGATTACACTAAATGTGAGCATTTTAAAAAGGTACATCTTTAAAGGAGAAGGGACAGGTACAGGGCCGCCAAGAGCCAAGGCGGGCGCTTTGTCAGTTTGGTCACCAACCCTCCCCCTTTCCCCCATAAAATTTGTCAAATTTATGCTACTCCGATTCTAGCCGGAGCCCCCTCAAGGACCAGGCCCCTTGTTTCTGAATACGCTGACATGGCCTCTCGTCGGCCCTTTACAAGTACAGAAACTTGACAATTTTTTTCAAGGGAGGGGGGTCTACTTCCTCCCAGCAAGTACGCCAGTGACTTAATTTGCATATTTCAAATGAAGTGTCTCCTTCAAATTAAAGTTCTTTCTAAATAACTGAAAAGGCTTT
Organism: Uloborus diversus; assembly: GCF_026930045.1. Lineage (NCBI taxonomy): Eukaryota > Metazoa > Arthropoda > Arachnida > Araneae > Uloboridae > Uloborus > Uloborus diversus. The sequence goes on along the minus strand of NC_072733.1, from coordinate 203,321,760 downwards.
GTGACGAAGAATACAATCGACATTAGTGGGCATACAGTATTGTCACAGTGTAGTCGGACAAGTAAATTAAAACCTAAGCACATTTTCACTTTCAGGAATCTAATAACATTGAAAACTGTACCCATTAGTACATTTATAGTAAAATATGTAAAATAATAAAATTAAACAAAAAAAAAAAAAAAAAAAAAAACTAGGAGAAAATGAAGGTTCTGCTTCAAGTTTTTTTTCGGGGGGAGGGGGAGGGAAGGGAATTACTGAAAAGTGGAGCAGCAACTCAGTCAAGAAACATGTCTCAAGCATATTTTGCTATTCATTTTCTTCTTTAAAGCGTGTCAAATAAAGAAACTGTTTTCAATTCACCTGAGAATTTTTTTTTTGAACCTGTTTAATAAAAAGAAGTTTAATTTACTCATGTGTGTTCATTGGTCGGACAGCCTTAAAGGTTAAAAACGAAGTTTACAAATTGCAGAGTTTTCGAATGATTGCTGTACATGTGCTTCAGATGAAGAAAAATGATTGTTCTTTTTTAAGTTTTTGCACTCTTTGTTGCGCCAAAATTACAAACTTTGTTCTCTTTTTAACTTTTTTTTTTTAAAAACATAGATAGATTTTAAAAGTACTTGGTATCGTGATGTAACACGACGAAGAAATCTCCTGTTTTATGAAAAGCTTTTCACGTTAGCAGTTTTACAAAAATAAAACAAAGTATTAATGCAAAATCAGTGGCGTCACTACGAGGAGGGTGGGGGGGGGGGGGGGGGGGGGAAATGCGGATCGCCCCGGGTGTCACCGGTCTGGGGGTGAAACCCGAAGTGGAATTGCAAGTTTATGAAAAATATCAAGCTGAAATGCATTTTTAAAACTACAAATTTGAAAATTTTCTGGTGGAGAACCCCCGCACTTCCATCCTACATTGTGGAGTGAATATTATGCTCAGGATTAAGTTCATATTCTCAAAACTTAGACCCAGTGTAGTGATTTCCTTTTAAATCAAAAAACTGATTTTTCCCTGTGTTTGAAATACAATTGCAATAATTAAGTAGCCATCAATTTCCCCGCTTAAAATGTCGTAGTAACACAAATGTAGTTGTTTCTGAAAATTATAAGAGTTTCATGTTTTCATAGAACATTAAAACTTTTTTTTTTTTTTTGCATTTGTTGGTGGTGTGGGGGGGGGGGGACGCCTGTGCTTGGTACGCCACTGTGCAAAATGCAACTGTTTCACAGTATTACAGTATGTTTAGTCTTGCACTGATAAATATAATTTATTTAAGAAGAAGAAGAAGAAGAAAATTCAGATTTAAACGTAATTCTTTTCATATTTTGATCCTTATGACAGAAGTTTTTTTAAATACATTTCTACTTGTGCACTATTTGTAGCTCTGAGAAGATTTAGACCGTTTTCCACTTCGCGCCAGGCACCGGCGTAGCCAGAATTTACTTCCTGGGAGGTGGGGGGGGGGGGGGGTGAAAATTTGCTCATAACAGTCCTTATACGAATATAAACTTATTTTCATATTGGGATTACAGTCGGATCCCGCTACAACGCGATCCGACTTACGCGAAATGGCTACAACGCGAGTTTTTCCTGAGTAATGATTTTTTTTTTTTTTTTTTTTTGCTGACACAAATTCCGCGACTGCAGCGGGAAAATTTTTGGAAAAGAATCGCGGAGTGTTAATATGGGCTTCATTAAACTAACACTAAAATTGGTTTCACTAATATAACACTAATATAATAAACACTAAATATTGGTTTCGTGAATGGACTTTCATCCCTTTGGAATCGCTGAAACAGGAAGTTCACTCACTATACTAGTCTAAACATCGCTTTGCTTTCGATTATACAAATATCCACTCGGTATTTTTCATTCAGCTTTTTTCAATCTACTTATGAACGTTTATAAAATGAATGGCACCCAAACGTTTTCTTTCAACTAAAGTTTCTGAAGATGGGAAGAGAAAGAGAAAGTTTTTGACGATTAAAGAAAAGGTCAAAATTCTGGACATGCTTAAGCACTTAAAAAGTGCATCAAAAGCGCGAAAACTAGGTATGAGTGAATCTTCAATTCGGATAGTTAAAAATCAAGAAAAGGAAATCCGTAAAAGTTATAAATTAAGTTTTAATACTGAAGCTCGCAGAGTAGTTTCGAAGCAAAATACTAACATCATGAAAATGGAAGCTGCTCTTGCATTGTAGATTAAAGGGGCTAGAAAGAGGGGTGTTCCGTTCTTTGTAAAAGATACTGCAATATATAGTTAATAAATGGTTTGGAACAATATGAGAGGTGTTTACAAACGTCTGAAAAAATTAGGTATGCTTATAAAAAATTACTAAACATACCTTGTTCCACAACGCGAAATTCCAACTTACGCGAGGTGTCTTGGAACGCATCCCTCGCGTAAGTCGGGACTCCGACTGTATGTGTTAAAACCAAAGTTTTTCTTAAGGATTGACACTCAGAAACCTTTTGGCGCGTCCGAAGGAGTTCTTTCTCTCGTAGACGTCATTTTCAGTTTCGGATGTTAACGCCACTTGCATGCTTTTAGCTAATATTGTACTAAAAGGAAAAAACTTGTTAAGATAAGAATAAAAAATAAAAAGAAGCATAATGTATAAATCTTATTATTTATTTATTTTTTTAAACAATTTTTTAAGCAGTGCAAGACTTTAAAAACACGTTACATTTTATCCGGTTTATCCCCAGTTTCGCCGACATTTAAAATTTCCTCCCCCCTTTAATGCATCAAAAGGTATGATTGAAACTGGAAAACGGGGGGCGGGGAGGAAATTTCGTGTCGGTGAAACTGGGAGGACACCATTTTATCTGGTTTTAGGTTAAGAAAAGTTAATTTGTAAAAGTGAATATAAAAATTATGGTACTAAAAACTTTAGCAATATTTTATATTCAGGAGCCATTCCACTTAAACTTTTTGTTAATGTAATTTAAAAAGCCTATTGATTATAATATAAAAGAAAGACGGTACCCTCGCCCGAATATTTTCTGAAATTCAAGCCTTAAAAATGCGATTTTAGGGCCATTTTTTGTAATATTAGGCTCGGTAATTTTTGAAATTCAAGCTAAAAAAAACGCAATTTTAAGTGATTTTCGATGTTGTTGAGTATTTGGGAGCTTTAAGCTGGAAATATCGCGAAATTTAAGATCTGGAAACAAAATTTCAGTTTCTCCATAATGCTTTCGATGTGTGTGTGGAGGGGGGGGGGGAGTTCGGAGGAGCAGTATTTTGAACATTTTCTTACTTTTAGATGAACTTGGGGAAAAAAGAAAAAAGAATGGAACTGAAAAGAAGGAGGTGGGGTGGGGGGGATAGAGTTAGCTGATTAATAAGCTGTTGCCATTGAATATTTTTAACTCATGCCCCGACAGAATTGGGCCAAACATTTTCTAAGGCTGGGCTCTGTATCTTAAAACTTCTGAGATTTTACTTCTGAGAATTTTGCGAGTCCCTATCTGCGCGAAGCCGACGTCGCTGACCCCTAGCGCCGCCACTGCCCTCCAGAAGGTAAATTCTGGCTGCTTGGCGCGAAGTTGAAAATTTTCGAAAGCTTCTCCCAACTGTAGCAACTACAGGGTTGCCAACCTTGGAGAAACAATTTGAGGAGCACCTATGGTGATTTTTAGGATCAATTTAAAATTTTGCGGAGCAGTTAGGTATTTTGTATAAAAATCAATAAAAATAACTAAAACCACTTATCTAAAGTTGTTTTAGAGCTTTAATAATCATTTTAAGCACTGGTGTAACAATAATTATTTTTAAATTGATAAAAAAGCTTTAAACACTATTTCAATCTTTTACCATATATTATGTTTGCTATGATAAAATAGCAAAATTTAAGCTTGAAAACGTTCAGCTGGGAAATGCGGATCAAAAGAACTTTTTTGCGGAGCCGAGGAATTTCGCTATTTTTGCGGAGCAACTCCGCAGAATGCGGAGCAGTTTACAACCCTGCAACTAAGAAAGGTGCGGAATTGGACGTGTATTAACGTTGTGAAAAGAACTTTTTCAAAAGAGGATTTAAAAAAAAATGTTGAATCAGAAGTACAGTCGACTCCCGCTACAACGCGATTCGACTTACGCGAAATGGCTATAACGCGAATTTTTCACGAGTAACGAATTTTAGAGCCAATGCGAATTTTTCGTCCACAACACGATTTTTTTTGGAAGGAAGTATCGGCTTCGTTATTGGCTACTAAATATTGATTTCGTGAATGTTATCATATCCCTTTAAGCATCACTGGCAACGAACATTCCCACCCCAAACTAGTCTATGCATCACGTTGTTAGTGCATCACATAACCACTCAGCATCTCATTTCTTTATTTTTGCATTCTAAATATTAAAGTTTATGAAATATAATGGCACCTTAGTGGTACCTTCATCTAAAGTTTGTGAAGATGGGAAGAAAGAGAAAGTTTATGATTTAAAAAATAAATAAATAAAACTAAAATTCACGTATGTTTGAACATTAAACAAATTGATTTCATGCTTTATTCATGTTGAATAAAAGTTTTTATTTTTAAATACAGTAAAAAATTCAGTTCTTTATGTAAGAAACTTTCGTGCATAGTTGAGGAATGCTTTAAAGCAGTTTAAGGGGTATTTATAAGCGTCTATAAGAATTTGATATGCTTCTAAAAAAAATGTATACATATATTTCTCCACAACGCGAAATTCCGACTTAGGGGAGGAGTCTTGGAACGCATCCCTCGCGTAAGTCGGGACTCAACTGTAGTTTTTTTGAATGAGTTTTTTTTTTTTTATCAGGTCAAGACTTTATAAACACCCTGTATAATTAATTTACTTTCTTTCAATGCTGTAACTACCGAAGCAGTAAGGAGCAGAACAGCAAACAGATTAAGATTTATTAATTTAATTTTAAATAAGTTCACTATCAAAGTTAGGGGACAAAATGAATTATTCGAGAAAGTAAATACATTTGACATTTTTTTTTTTTCAACGTCTTAAGCTTTACTTGGAAAACTTTTCTCATCGAACTTCCAAAACTTTTTGGGTCGGTTAGCGGAACTTTTAACCTATTTTAAAGTTCCCGTAGCTTGAATTGAAAAGGAGTTTTAAGTTTCACACTGACAAGACATTCTCTGTACTACCGCGCTCTTGGGATATTAAAATTAAGGAGGAGGTGAGGGGAGGGATAGACACAAGAACGTACAGACATTTAGAATTTGGAGTACCTCTCCACGGAGAGACTCAGGGATTTATTTATATTTTGTTCAAAAGATGGGATTCCGTGTGTTCCCCACTGAACGTTTTGTAAAATTGCAGTATTTTAAAGGCATTTGAAGCATAGAAATAGTGACTCTAAAGTGAAAAAACTGAGGTCAGTTTTGTCTTAGCGTTCGTTTTTAGATCTAATGAGGGAGACCAGATATCACAAGCCAATGAGGGATGCTTTGGTGATGAATGCACAAGAAGAAAAAATCATAACTTTATAATATTTAAACTCGATCCCTTGTATAAAATATGTTAATTAGCTGCAAAGTTTTACATTAGGAGTTGTCCAAATATGATGTCTCGTTTGGGGGGGTGAGGGGTAGGGTGGCTCAAAAAAACCTTTTTTTTCATCTAGTCCAGGACACCGCCGTTTTTTTTAATTTTTTTTTAGACTTACTAATAGTATTATGCTGTAAAGTTTTGAGCTTCTTACTCAAATTGTAAGAGGGGGCTCAATGACCCCTCAATTTAACATTAGCCGTAGCATAAGAAATGTCACGAATTTAGAAGCATTTAATTTCCCCAGCTGTCTTTTTTTTTTTTTTTTTTTGTAAGTAATTATTTTATTGCAATGTATATGCATATTATTCGTGTATATATTATAATATGTAGCATTGTTTTTTCAGTTTAATGTATTTTTTTAACCCCCTTCCCCATACTTATGAAATTTGGGGGAGGGGTTGAGCACCCTCTTTCTGTTGAAATAAGAAGCTAAATTCTTCCAGTATATTACTACAGTCAACGTTCTACAGAACGACCTCCTGTTACTGCGACCCTTCCGTTATAGCGACCGATACATGCAGTCCCATTTTCTGTTCCAATGATGCAATGTTATTTTATCGTCTATTTGAGCGTCCAAACTGAACAGTTCTTTCCAATATAACATACAAAACTATGTTTCAATTTTTGTATTCCTCAGGACTAACTATTCTAAAAAATACTTAAACATTTTATGTTTCTAAAGGTAAAATATTTCCATTGAGAAGAATTATCTGTTGGTATAGGGTTAAAGAATTGATGAACACCGCACACAAATGGTAGACATCACAAATTATAGTTTTTTGAAAAAGCCAAAAAAAAAAAAAAAAAACGGAAAGCTTCAACAATAATTGCAGCATAAAACCTTTAAAAAGAGAAAGAAACTAACAAAAATTTTTACAAGTTATTTTGCTAGTTTCTTGATTTTGCTTAAAAACAATGCATAATTATGAGAAATTATTCATGCATTTTAAAAAATGAGTGAATAATATGCAATACGTTATAACGACCTCTCGTTACAGCGACCTATTTTGTTTTGACTACAGGGGTTGTTATAAATGAGCGTCGACTGTATCCACAAGTCTAAAAATAATGAGGGGTGTCCTATTATCAAGGAAAAACTTTTTTTTTATGTATTTTTGAACCATCTTAGTGAGGGGGTTACCGAAATTGTAACAGTATGTGACGGGGGAAAGGGGGAGATGAGGATTGGGTAACAAGACGTGTGACATCACACATTTTTTGAATAACAATATGATTAGATAAAACAGACATGACAAGGATGGGGTAACAAGACGTGTGACATCACACTTTTTTTCAATAACAATATGATTAGATGAAACAGACATGACGAGGATGGGGTAACAAGACGTGTGACATCACACTTTTTTCAAATTACAATATGATTAGATGAAACAGACATGACGAGGATGGGGTAACAAGACGTGTGACATCACACTTTTTTTCAATAACAATATGATTAGATGAAACAGACGTGACGAGGATGGGGTAACAAGACGTGTGACATCACACTTTTTTCAAATTACAGTATGGTTAGATAAAACAGCCCTGACATGTGACGAGGGGAGGGGTTAGGGTGAAGTGCGGCAATTTGTGACAAGAGGGGGGGGGGGGGCAAAGACGTTTAATAAAAGTATGACATCATATTGAGGGCATTGAATCCGATGGTGGGGATCTAATTTTTTTTCCCCAACTGCTCGGTTTTTGAGATATACGTGATTGAAACATATCATACAATGGTTTTTTCGATGGCGTAAGTCTCGGGGTAGTTGACAATGCAACGCTTATGAGACAGTCATTGGTAACTCTCTTAAAATTGCTTGTTAGTTTTTACTTCCTGTATTAAATTCGGTGTTCATGTATGAAGTAGTCCGAATTTAGTTCTAATATTTAAAAGGTACATGAAACTTTTCTTGTCCGATACATCAAGACCTTTGAATCAAGGCCTTTGAAATAAGTTATTATATGCAACATTTCATTTGCGTATATCTCGAGAACAGAACAGATGCAAAAAAATAGACGCCCAAAATCGGATTCAGCGCCCTCGATATACGTAAGAAGCAATGTTTCTTTTTTTTTTTTTCTGGAAAAACAAGTTCATATGTATACCATCCCTTTGTTGGTAAAATGCTTTATTTTTATGGGAAAGTGGGGTAAAACCACAACCGCACCCTAGAGTTTTGAAGTTGAAAATTATTTAGAAATATTTCTTCGACAAAAATTAGTTAAAAATTAGCAAACATATTCTGAGTTTGGACGTGTTGATATAACATAGATATTTTATTATTATTCATATTTTTCAGCCTTTGCAGAGGAATGAAGGCTTTGTAAACGGTTGCAAAATAGCCTTTGCAAATGAAGGGAGGGGGGGGGGGATTCTGTTCATAATGGGCAGCACCAAAGAAAAAAGTCTTTTTGCCGAAAATCTCAGGACTATACCTGCTATTGATGCTCTATGACAGCTTACTAAGCAATTTTCAAATGAAGGTATTGTCCGTTTTTCAGGAGAAGGCACTTCGCTACGCCTCCTTGAAAGCAGTGTTCCATTTTACGCAGGGGTGATAGGTACGCACAACCAGACAGCCTTAATTTGGGCGTACATTTCAATGTGCAAAAAAGTGTTAGTGTCCTTTACATCACTTGCTGCACTTGTCTGTTGTCATTTTAGTTATTCTTACGTTTTAAAAACTGCTGCTTTTACAGCAAAATGCTATGATCCGAATTTACCTTCTGCCGAAAACAGCGAAATTGAATCATCAGATACCACGTGACGAGGGAGGAGTCAAGTGCCTTCTTGTGAAAAACGGACAATACAGTAAACCAGTAAAATTGACCTCCCTCGTAAGTTGACCACCTCCACCTTCCTAAGTTGACCGCTTTGTCAGGTACGGAATTAGTTTTACATCAAACATACATTTCTCTATAAGTTGACCACCAGTCTAACTTGTACATTGAAGTACTGCACTACAACTGGTTAACTTACACAGGTTTCACTGTACATTTGGATGTCAGCATATAAGTTTTTTAACTTACTGCGTAATCTTGTGCTGCTGTTTGTACGGTATTTTGGAGAGTTAGTTGTGATACATAACTGATGTAATTTTACCTTCTCTAATCGTATTACAGCAATTATATTTACTACTTCAGCTTTAAAAGTCTCTTGTGTTTCTGGCTGTATTAAACTGTAATGGAATGGAGTTTCTTAGTATATGTGCTATATATAGGGTGTCTCAGTTAAACGTTTCTGAACTCCTAAGAGGGGCAGCGTGTATCCTGACGATTCAAAATCATACAGCAATGGGGGGTCGAAATGCTTTCCTGATGAAGCGGTGATATACACAGACGCACATAAAGAAAAGATACTGTAATTGAAAAATCTTTTTAATAACACATGTAAATAAGCAAAAGGTACATGGGTAAAATAAGTGTTCGAAGTTTTTTCCACTGGCTACAATGCACATCTCACATCTTCGGCGCATGAAACTCCGAACAGTCTGGAATACTCCCGGCATATCTCGAATTTTTCGGGTTGCGAAAGCATTTCCGACCCCGCATTGTTATAAGATTTTGAGTCATCAGAATGCATCCTACCCCTCTTAGGAGTTCTGAAACATTTAACTGAGACACTCTGTATATTTTGAACACCCCAAATATTTTCAGAGTCATATATAGTTTTTCACTAACTTAAAAGTATCATGCTCATTGCTGCTTAACGTGCCGTTTATCTGAAATACTTTTCAAGTAATTTTCCCAAGCATTCTATAAACAAATACCACTCTAATTAGAATGACTATTTTACTTTCGATACAATACAGCGAATAGGGCTTTATGGAACAGAATTTTGTGGAAACGAGTCTCGGAAATTGAGCATAACTTTAGGATCTACGTCACTGAAAGTTTACCTGACGCAAGGAAAAATCCCCTTTTGAGAAACACAGATAATATCGTCTGTTGTCAAAAAGCGATATTGTTAACAAAGAAAACAGTGAGAACATAGTAATAAGAAAATGAGTTTTTAATGAATTTGTAATTTATCGTCTGCTTATAAATTTTATGACATTTTAAAAACATGTTTTGGCATCAGTTTCAGTTAGAGTTGTTGCTTGTGTTTTAAAGATTTTGTACGTCGGTGACTCTTCGACAAGCAAAAAAGATTTTTTTTTTTTTTGCGCAGTTAAGGGGACCAGGTAAGTGAATTTCGAGCAAAAATTTGGTTTTTACTTTTTTATATCATTAAAAAGTTTGAACATTTATCTTTCCAACGATGTGTCACGCTTGTTTATCTAAAACGCAAAAGTATCAGAACTTGTTATTCTTTCGAAAGAATTCAGTGTTATGGACTCATTTAGAGGGCCGGTTAATGTAACCACTTTCGCGTATAATATATGTAAACAAATCTCTTTTCTGTTATAGCGCCACAGCAGCTGCTCTTCATTATAATATTATCTTTGCTACACTGTGTTATTTTTGTTAGCATTGGCAGCAGTAATTTTGACTGCAACTGCATTTATTCTATTCTTTAGTTCCTTTTATAGGGAATTTCGTTCTTTGCACTTTTGTAATTGATACTTCATGTGTATAGACATGTGTATCATATATTATAGACTTATGCAGTACTTTAGTAAGTAATAATTTACTAAAATATATAGTTAAATTAGCTTGTGGCTATTAAGAAAACGTGAATTAAAACATACAGCATGCTATTAAAAATATGAATGAAATCTCTGAATGCGTTTTTCTCGAAACATGAAGTTTTCATGTTTGTTTCTTTTTTTGAATCTCTTTCAAGCTTACAGACACAAGTTTTGTATGAAATTTATATTATGCAATATTTTATACTTTAACACGAGGATTTGATGATACATTGAACAATACAGTTGGCCCTCTGTTTAACGACTTTCAAGGGACCACAAAAAATCGACCTTAAGTAGAAAGCGTCCTTAAATAGAATGCTTTTAACACTGTAGTGAACCATCTGGAACCGTGAAAAGTCGTCGTTAAATAGAGAAAGTCGTTAAATAGAGCGTCGTTAAACAGAGTGCCAATTGTATTTATTTTACAGAGTGAAAAATAATCAAAAAAGCCGATTTAAAATTAATTTGAGTAAACAATTAAAAGACAAATTTTATTTTCACTTAGAAATGACGTGTTAAAGTATGTAAAACATGTTATTCAAACATCCATGAAAATTTCATAACCCCCATCTTTCACCATTTCCGAGACAAAGGTATAAATAAAGTTGGTGAATTTAACATGGCAGATATAGGACTTATCCTGTTCCAGTACCTTTTAAATTTTTGTATTTAACGCATGTTATTTACTTCTTATTAGATAATATGAAGAACATTATTTATATTTTTGTGCATAGAATGCTCAGTTCAGTGTGATTAACGAATATTTCCATTGATGCCGCAAAAGACATGCTTAAAACATAATTGTTTCATGCAATATACCTACAGCCCGGTTATCACATAATGAGACTACAGTTTAGTCCTTGTTATAGACTCATCTATGTAGTTCCAGGGGCGGTCTCCCGCCTATGCGCCATTGCGCCCTAAAGCCTGACAACCCCCTTTTTTAGTTGAATTTCCTCTATCTTTTAATTCTCCCCCCCCCCCTTTTTTGCACTCCCCCCATTTTTTTGCACATTTTTTTTTTTCCTTTTTGCACTTTTTTTCAAGGTTGGTCTCCTCTCGAGGGACCCCGCTTAAGGGCTTACTCACTGCTCAATACCCAAACCTTCAATTTACTTGTTAAACCGCACCATGGCTGCGAACTCTCTCTGGTGAGCTAAAATTACTTTAGCTATCAGTTTATGGCACTCACAGCTTCAATGAGGTGACATATACCTCCAGCTCGTGTATTCACTGTTCCAGACTGATGAGCCCATTCAGAGCCAGCCTTAGCACATGCGGAGCCAGACTGTAGAAATCTGGCGGAGCCCTTTACAGAATGGATGTACAAATTCGAGAAGTACGATCGGTTTTTCTGATTCGGGCAAAGATTCGAAACTGCCGCAATTATCCGTCTTCCTTCAAAGTTCTGCATCACGTTTGATTTTTACTTCTTTTTTTCTGAAGAAATGAATGAATAAATGGCCACAAAAATAAGTGTAAATTTTAAGAACGTAAGAATAGTAGCTCTGAGAATCTTTATGCCCAATCACATTCGGTTGGTGCACGAGAAAAAAAAAGTGAGGGGGGGGGGGAAAGAAGTGGGGGGGGGGGGGGTAGGGAACGGCGCTCCTGATGATTTTTTCTTCCTTTATTTTTGTAAAATTGGACGATATTACGGGATTTTTACATGACTGATTAAATGACCTCCAAAAAATGGAATATAGCCACCACAACCTGCCTACTTTTCCATCGTAGACTTCCCTCATCCAATTCAAAGTTCGATTGTCGTGAAATACCATGAGAAAACACCATTTAGTTGGAATTTTTAGTTTTTATTTTCGTAGAATTAATCAACCCACCTAGTAAAACATCATTTTTCCATCGATCATTATTGTGCAACTTTGAGAAGTGAGGGGGCAAACCCCTTCACCGTTGAGAGTGAGCGGGCGGTAGACTCCCCCCCCGTACGAGCCGCCTATGTACGCAATTTATAGCTTAGACGGAAAAGGAAAATACACCAAAATTTGTCAGTTCTAAAAAAGCAATTTTAGCCTACAAGCAAAAAACCAGACGTCTTTGGGATGTCAGAAGTGAAACGGATTTACAGGGAACGGGGAGCTCTTCTTGGAATTCTTTCGGAATTGAAGTTTAAAAAAGCAGTTTTGGTACGGAGATGAGGTCTGGGGGGGGGGAGGCGTTAGAGGTCAGATAAACCACTCAGTCTCCGGAAGAGTCTTCAAAGCTGACGTCTAAAATCGCAAAATTGGACAATTTTGTGTAAGGGAATCCCTACCTACAGAATTAATTTTAAGACATAAGATAAGTTAAGATTAATTTTGGTAACGATAGGGAATTGGGGGCTCCTTTCAGAAATTATTTCCGAAATTTTAGTCCCAATTAGGTGATGTTTGATGAAAATGGGAAAAAAAAGGAATTTGATCTCCTGCTGAAAACTTTTCAATATCGAGGGCTTTAAGGCGCAATTTTAGACTATCAGTGGTGACGTTAGGAGATTCAGTGACTCTTCGAAATTTGTTCGTTATTGAAGTGTTTAAAACTTTATTTTAGGTCGTGCTTAGTAACGCTAGAGGAAAAGTGAGGAGATTCCTCCCGGAATTTTTTTCGAAACTGAAATCAATTTTATGCTATCAATGGGAAGGAAGGGTTCCAGAGTTTTCTCGTTTTAGTGTTTTCTAAAAGGGAAATTTTAAACTATTGTGCTGATTCTAAAGAAATGGGTCATTAGTTAGGAAAAAGGTTTCAGAAACCTTCCCCATGAAATATTTCGAAATTTAAATCTTAAAACACTGTTTTAGGCTACCTTTGGAGATGCTAAAGGAGAAGGGAAGAAAGGTCGTGAAATTTATGAATCTTCCTTCCTTGGAAATCCTTTAAAACTGAAAACTGAATAATATAATCTTAGTCAGTTTTTTGTAATAAAGATGAGGTAAGGGTGGGCGTTTGAGTAGCCTTCTCCTGAAGTTTGTGAAATTGAAGTCTTAAAAACGCATCTTCAGTCACCTTAGGAGATATGTCAGGGTTTGGTGGTTGCACTAAGAAATTTTTTGGCCTTGAAGACATAAAAACCAAACTCCAGGCTATGTATAAACGTTAGAAGATGAATGGCAATTTGCTTTCTTTAAAATTGTTATGGAGATGTTTTACGCGGATTAAGCACGCAGTATTCGAAGTTTCTCATTTATTTATTTATTTTTCCAAATTGTACAGTCATAGAAAAAAAAACGAAACACTCGTTCGTATTCGAAGACTATTGACACTAAAGACACGTGTAAGGTGTTATTTTTTCAGGAATAATGTGTTCTACATAATTATGTTAATAAATTGTTGTTAAGGGGTCGTCTTCATATTAAAACGAGCATCAACTTTAAAATTTTCTATAAGAACACCCCTTTTTTATCTGATATGTATAATCAGCATCCATTTTTAACTATGTATACAAAAATTTGTTTAATTTGATCCAGCCGTTACTCCAGAATTGAGTTTTGAAAAATCCCTCTCGTAATGTTAAAACGTATTTTGATATTTTTACACATAACACATAAACTAGACTAGGTACGGCAAAGATTGTTTTTATATTAAAATATGAATCGGCCCAATAATAAAAACATCATTTACAACAGCTAAAATAAAAATTTAGATTTTTTTATGAATTACGATATTATTTTTTGAAAAAAATATGATCTGAAACCATATTAAATTTTAAAAGAAAAACAATCTAGATGAGCTCTTATGTGGAAATCCAAAATTTGAGTCCAAAATAATCAGTAGTTTTCTCGCTATGCTTAAAAACTCCTTTTTTCCCATTTTAGGGGACCGTATATCTTTTTAAAACAGAAATTATGAAAATAAGTTTCTTCGTAAAAAAAAAGAACAAAATTGTTCAACAAAATAAGCAAGCCAATTGTAACGTGGTTTTTCTACATCAGAATGACGTCTATAATATTTTTATTGTATAAATTTATTCGTTGTCACTGCAGAAGGACAACACAATATTGCAATCGTCAGTTTTTGTGGATATCGTTTAAACGTCAATATGTAAAAAATTCAAAACACTATTTTACTGCCTAATAAAAGAATATTTTACAAAACATTTTAAATTAAAAGCTACACTTAAAATACTTATTTTTCTTTCTTTTCCTGCGTTTAGCCATTGCCTTTTGTAAAACAATAATTCTGAAAAAAAATTAACATACACAACTCTTTCACAGAAACATACAATAAAACCTCATTGTCTTGCTTGTCATGTTGCAATTGGCAGTGTAGAATGAATGACTTGTCTCAATGATAATTTGCTAAAATGAAAAATTATTGCCATGTCTAAATCGGGGAAAAGCACTCGAAAAATAGCCGACAGTGTGAAATTTCTCCTTTAACATTATCCAGATGGGTCAATAGAAAATATTTGCTCTTAGATCAGTTTGCTGATTTTTACGAATTATTAATATTATTATTATTTTTTGTTAAGTGTTTGAAAATTTTTCAATGTGTTAAGATCTAGGAGAGAAAATGTCAGTCGCAGTAGAGGACCGCAAGCTTTGAGCCCGCATTCTGCTCACAAATTAGTTGTTGTGGCTAATTGTGAGCTTTTTATTTATTTATTTATTTTTGATTTTGTCAAACATTTAACAAAACATTAATTTGGATGTAAGATTAAGTAGAGTTTTTGTCTATTTTTAATTGTAATTTAAATACGATTTTTTTAATTTACTTTCTCTGTCATTGGCTGTGCATTTCACATTAAAATTATTCTCTCAGGCCAAAAATAAAATTTCCAAATGTTTTCCTCTTTTTTAAATAACATGGAAAAATATAGAAAAAGAAAGAAAGTTATGATAATAAAATTCTTATCAGCTACTGGATGTCTAATTTATTAAATGCATATTTTTCAGAAACCAATTTCTGAATGTTCGGCTCCAACTTTATGACACTGTAAATAATTGGGGGATCCGATCTTTTACTTCAAGTAAATATCGGGCAACACGGGCCAGCTTCGCCAAGCTGAATGTGGCTCGCGCATTCACTGCGGTATACTACAGGTTCGGTTATTCCATCCGAATATTACTTAGATGGATCCTGTAAACAGGCATGACGTTCCTGAATTGGGATTCGCGCTCTCAGCTTCAATGACATGACTTGTGCCTCAAGAACGAGTATTTCCGAATCCAGACTCTCTAGTTCATAGTAAAGACGAAATTGCGGCCTCTGGATAGACTAACCCGGTAGTGGATTTGCTGCGCTTTGTTTTGCAATAAATGCGACAGCCTATTGTAGAAAATGTTCGCATGCAATATATGGTGCGCAAACCAAAATCTAATAATTCTAATTGCAAGTGCGAAGTTACAAAAACCGAGAAGAAGTCTGATTTCGGTTCACCTTGATTTACACTAAACTAACTTTTGTCTTTTTAAATTACATGTTGGATCCATCTCGAATCTGGTTGCTGGAAACAGCATTGGGAAATTACTTACCAAACTTGCTTTTAAGAGACATTACATGTTTAACCAAAACCGCCAATTGCGTTATGCTTTTTTATTAATACCACGCATTGCGATCTTTCGCATCAAATTGGGATTTAAAACACATTGTCGTTTTTTGATTAAAATAAAGCCGCTAGAACAAATACTGTGTTTCTCCACTGTGTTAATTCAAATAGCCATATGTTCCCAAATAAAGTTCGAGTTTGAAGGGTTTGCTTATTAACGGGTATTTATATTCTCTTGTTTCTGTTTTATTTTTTAGATTGACACTTTTAGGTATTTAAAGCAAATTTTCACGGAATAAATGGGCCTTGCTTCGCTCGAGTCACCAATCTATTTAATGCTGCGTTTTCCCACGTTGTGCGGTATATCTTTTATATTTTTGTATGCGATGTACCAAACATTCTTCCGATGTTCAGCGAAATTAAAAACGGGAATTGCATTTTGTATCAAAGGACCTTCTATTCATTCCAAAATAAACCAGTAACATAGGTGCAATACATTTATAAAACATACTTACTTAACTTTTCTAGGTATAAGGTTCAATATTTACATTTCTGATGATTAATTACACATGTGATAATTACACATCTGAATGATTAAATAAGCAATTCAATAGGTTCATATTATGAAAAGTCAAAAAATTCCATTACTTTCAGTTAGTCATTATTCGATTTAATACACAACGATCTATACGAGGGATCCACCAGTTCCCAATCGTTTTTCTAAGGTTGATCCAGATAGACAAAAATCAGTAAATATTTTACTGTTTTTCAAAAAAAAAAAAAGTTTTCGACCATAAATCGCTTTGCGGCACAACATTATCGGCCAAAAAGTATCGAATTACGAAAAAAAAAAGTGAACCTAAAAAATCATGAATTGAGCTGGATAATCTCGCTCTTTTCTTAGTTTACATTCTGCTACTTGATAAGCCGTGACCTTATCAAGTAGCAAGTCCTCGAAAGTAGCATTTTAAATGTGGAGACGGTCCCTAAATCGTTTTTCGTTAATAACTTCTGTTCTACTGCACGAAATGCAATGAAATTTCGTACCCAGGCTGCATTTTGCTGTCTAAATATAATTATGTAGCAAAAAATAGGGGTTCCTATTTGAAAATCAAGACTTAGTGCTAATTTTACTTTGTATATGGTTCCTTATCAAAATTTAACCTACGTAGTCTTAAAGAAGACTTTAAACCATGTCGGATGACACCTTTCTTTCCTTTCTAGCACGTATAATGGTCAAATAATTAAAAGTTTCGTTTTTTTTTTCAATGACTGTACCTACGTTAGTGTTAATTGTGTATTAAAGAAATTGACATTGATGCTAAATTTTAAGTTTCTTTATCAACACAAATGAAGAAAGTAAAATAATAAAAGTAAATATATAAGTATAATAGATTAAAAAGATAGCTTTGGAAAGTCCTGAAATTTTGGAGTCTCCGGTAAATTTCCGCATTTCCCATGTGATAGTAAGATTCTGGGAAAGGGGCCCTTGACCCTTACGTTATTGCGGACGGTATTCATTAAAAATTTGTACTTTGATTCCCCACTACCTAGTTCCTTTCTCTTGACCGGAAGTTACAGGGTAAGACGGGTATGGCCTTAGATATGGGTTTAAAAATGTTCAACTGGCTATATGTTTTACTAGTGGTAGCCGCACGGCTTTGCCCATAGTAGAAAATTAAAAGGTCATTTGGTTCGCCTGTAATTTGTTATGTTCTCGCAAATTTGCTATGCTTGCACATGTTGCGGTTCCACGTTATGATAGTTTGGTAATTTACTCGCCCACGTTGTGAAAATTTACTCGGTGAAAAGTTCTTAAAATTGGAATAGAAAAGGAACAAAATCGAATTTTCCTAAAAATTGCTTCGAGGTGCACAGCCAGATGCTATAAACTAATTTTGCGCCAAAATTTCATGAAAATTGGCCGAACGGTCTAGGCGCTACGCGCGTCACAGCGATCCAGACAGAGAGACTTTCAGTTTTATTATTAGTAAAGATTTTGTTTTTTCTGGAGATTCATTAGAAACTAGTTGTTTTGGACATATATTTGCTAACAGGAAGCCTGCCTCAGGAAATTTCCCTACTCCCTTAATCGCACGGAAAATACTCCATACCCCCAGATTAAATATCAGTTAAGCATATTTAACTTTTTATTTCCTTTATTTTCTTATTATTAATTTTTCTGAGGATTTTTTTTTTTTTTTTGGGCGGGGCCCTTGCTGGCGCAGGGCCCTATTGGGCTCTTTTGCTCTAATCGGCTTAAGGCCGGCTGAGAGTCTATAACAAAGACGACACTTCTGTCTCCGGGTGTGATAACCGCGTTGTCGGTATATTACATGTAGTACTTACTGCCTTAGCCCTAGCTTAAGGGCAGTAACTTACTGCGTAGTAGATGTTTCATTCCAAAAATTCTAAAATTTGTTCAAAAACAAAGTTTGCAGAATAATATCAACGTAATTAAAGAAAACAGAAGAATAAAACAAAGTTTTATTTTTTTAAATTACGAATTTTTAAGAGTTCCCCTTTTCTTAAGAAAGCCAGCTATAATGTTGCAATAGATATAATGCATTTAACTGGAAATTGGTAATGCACAAAAAAGTAGATGAAGTAAGAGGGTGTTACACATCAGTGTAATCACGTTTGTTAGAAGCAACACATAATAGGAAAAACAAATTATCTTCAACTTCAAGCAACTATTTCCTAAACATTTTCTTACAGCTCACACTTTATTAAACCATTTTACATAACGTCAGTTTTTTTTCTGATGAAAAGTCTTTTATTCCTTTAAAACTGAAAATTTCTTAAATTTTGGTCCTTGTACCAGATTACAAGGCAAAGTTTTAAATGAACTTTTATTATTGCAATAAAAAACATCACTCAAGCAGATTGTCTATCTCCAAGCAATCAATTCCTGGTTCCAGTCTTCGTTAAACTCAGAGGTACTTATTTTAACTCCAACAGAATTGAATTTGGTGCCTTGTGAAAACTCCTACGTTGGCGTCGGGACCATTCTTTAAAAAAATAATTCAATGTCAAGGTGGTGACGAAGAGTCAATTATGAGCTCTGAATGAATGTTGAAGCATCTTCTATCCTTACATTTTCGATTTTGGGTACAAATTTAATTGGGAACAAATTTAATTGGATTCGTAATCGATCATGTCCTAATTACATGATTTAATTACGGTTAAAAGTAGAATATGTGTGATTTTGGTTACATACAATTTTAATTATTTTTATTACGACTACAGGTATTTTAGTGTTTAGATTACGAGTGTAAATACAACTGCACATAAGTAATTACGTAATCACGATTAATCCAAGTCTGCTGTCAAGTACTGTTAACGATTTGGTCGAATACGGATGCATAAGCTCTTAACATTGCAAATAATTTGCTATGTATTCGCCGTGAAAGTCCACAATTTAGGTTTTTACCTCAGAACTTGATTCTAGCAATTAGGAATTTCATCAGAGTATAGATAAGGCTTTTTAAAAAGAACACTATCTATACCTACTATTGAAACGTGTGCAGAGTCTGTAACCCCCATCTCCTGCGAACTGTTTATGTCCACCAGGTCAGTACTGGTACCGTTGGATAGAAAAATTTCAGGGTTATCCATTATAGTCTCACAGCTTTAAATGTTAAGGGGCCGGAGATATGAATTGATAGTAAGTCTACAGGGTATAACTAAGGCCACTATATAAGGGGAGCTGACTTATCCGACATTTTGGTTCCAAAATTGCCGGGGGACAAAATTAGTATTTGTACAAAAGCCTCATTGCTGAAAACTGTCGCCCAAGCTTTAGATGTGTTGTGTGATTGATGTTTGATTATTTATCCTGTGAATGAAGATTTTAATAATTGCAAACAAATAAGGTGTGAAAATGGAGTTCATTACAATAAAAATTTCCATTTTTGTTGAATTTGTGAACTAAGTTGTCTTTCTATATTTACCTTAAGTGACATTTTACTCAACTTATCATCAATTGTTTGACGACATAGCAACCAGCGAATATTGTAATGTATTAAGAATACTAGATACAAGGTTAAGCTGTCTTGGAACCAAAATGTCGGATAAGTCGGCCTGTCCTTTTCAAGGAGTTCTAGGATATACAGGGGAAAAAGCATAAAACTTATCAGATGTCACCGGCCGTAGGCGGCATTGGGCCACCGCAGGTGGCGAACTGGAGTTGGCAAGCAAGAGACGGTGCCCCCAGGAAAAATTTTAATTCATGGTTATCAATCAAAGATAATCTCGCACAATGGAAAAAATCTCATGAAGCTGATGTATAAGTTATATCTGATAACGAGTTGGAGGTAAGATTGCGTTTAAATTTGTTATCCATCAAATTCCGAAAATGTTAACATTTAAGAAAATAGAATGTTAATGAACCAGAATTTTGTCGGCAATTCATTTTATTGCTTTCTATTACAACAAGCAGGATTTCCAACTATGTTTTATTTGTTGAGAATTATGTTTCTGTAAATATGGGGCAAAGCTCTTGTTTATTTAATAGTCTGTAAAAGCAAACATTTAAGCGGAAGTAACGCATGGACGACGATACATAAGACCTATAGTTTTCTCTTCTGGTCTAGTGTTATAAAAAGAAAGGAACTGATATTATTAATGTGACAAATTTTGACACAGAGGACGAATCGGTAAATTAGCACATTTGCACATGACAGTGACGCTTAGTTCAGACGTTGAATAAATAATGGATTTTTTTCCTAATGTTAGTAATTTCATGAAACATTTTGCGAGCTTAGTTATTCAAAGCTTTATGTTCTGAAAATCTGTTGAATTCTCAACGGTACAGAATATTCCTAGAATTCCCAATATTTCATAAAGCTTGAAAATTTTACATTTACAATGTCATAACCTTTAGCAACAATAGTAGCAGACCTAAAAATAAAAAAAGAATGATAATTATTGATTTCGATTCTGAATCCATGCTGATATGAAGTTAGTTTACGTAACTGGTGCACGGTGGCGCATAAACTGTAGAGGATATGGAGTAAAAACGGGCAAAGGTGTAATTATGGGCACCCCTTTCTACACTGTAAAAAAAATCCGGAAACGTTTCTGAGTATATCGTGCAGCTGCGGTTCATGAAATTTTCAAAAACGTTTCTGAGTATTTCGGAATTCTCTTTCTGTAATGTCCAGAAACGTGTCTGAGTATTTCTTAATCCTCTTTCAATGTTTCTGAGTATTTTGGAATACTCTTTCTGTAATTTTCAGAAACATTTCTGAGTATTTCGGAATCCTCTTTCCGTAATTTCCAGAAATGTTTCTGAGCATTCTGTGCAGCTGTGGTTCATGAAAGTTTCGAAAACGTTTCCGAGTATTTCGGAACTCTCCAGACAATTTTCAAAAACGTTTCCGAGAATTTCAGAATCCTTTTTCCGTGATTTTTTTCTAAAATATAATTCTTTACTATAGTATTGCATACCATATCAGTTTCAGTTCTTTCATATCTAACAGCAATGAAACAAGCAATTTTAGAATCATTCGTGGATTTTTTTTTTTCTTCTGAATTTCTAATGACAAATAGCATGCTTAACAACATAACATACGCACAGTTATAAATTTTTGAAAATTTATGAAATAATGTAGTAGCTTCATTCCTAATCACAAAATCGTCAGGGGAGGGGAGGGGGGGGGGTACTTTATCAAAAGTGAGATTGTTTGTTAAACAATCCTTAACTTCAGTTTTTCTCTCAATATTTTCAAGACAAAATTATCAACATATTGTATTTTTAATGCAGAACTTAAAACATATCTTATATCAAACTTGATAGCTTTTATTTTCGGATAAAATTTGACAGAACTTTCCTTCGCGTCAAGTCTATTTCTCTGACGAACAAAGTGTACCGAAAAGTGCAACAGAGAAATTGGTGAATTTAAATATGACACCAAGTCCTCCTGTTGAAACCATTCGGGGTGATTCTTCTGTTCTTGCCCTTTTCCAGTTTATCACAAATATAAATACTTAATCAAAGTAGGTTACTGATTTTATTTTTACAATGTGCGCAAAATGCATTATATATTTTATTTATTAAAACATTGAATTCTATTGCATGATTATTCCATTTCATATATACGAGATTCCCCCCCCCCACACACCATAAGAGTGATGGTGAACCCATAAAATGCTATAAAGCGCCCCCCTTTTAAAAAAAAGCAATCCCTGAAAATTTCAATGGCAGTCTGCGTGGTGAACGCCCCTCGTCTTCTCCCCATATGTACATTGTATATTAATAACATTGTATTTAAAAAATCATCACTTTTAAAACAATGACATGAAATAATATTTCTTTTTATTTCGGCTTGTAAATGCAGCTGTTCCATTTTTGCCACTGACTCATTCCTCTTGACAATCCTATATTAAACTAGTATATCCACGAAGGAAATGTAATTTAACGAACAACTAATGTCAAGAATTTTTTTTATTGTCAACCATATTTAACAAAATGAATAAACACATGAATAAATTGCATAACTATGTTGCTTACTAATAGATAACTGGGCCATTTTCTAATGATATAAATATTTTTAAATAAATGAATAAATTATAATAAAAAAAGATAAATAATGCTGGCACATTTTTTGTGAAGCATATTACAATACTAGAAAACATTTGCATTACACCATATTTTTAATGAATTAAACAATTGATTTTTTTTTGAACCAATGTATGTATATCCAAGTATTTCAAAATAACTTTTCTGTGATTGCTTTTCAAATATAAATCTTATTTCTTTTGCGTAATTAATCAGTTTCAATTGGTTACAACAAATAGTACACTGCGCATATAGGTATGTAGGATAACTTTAAATTAATTCGATAAACCCAAAAACAGTTACAATTGGAGCCTCATCAAGTGCAAATCAACAAAAATATAAATGTATATAACAACATGCTTTAAAATATTCAATAATACTTACAAGTGAACATGAGCGGAAGAAAATCTAAGTATCTCCATTACAACTGGATAAGTAATCCAAAGGGTTTCGTTTCATTAAGTATAAAAACGGGTGTTGAAACTATTCACGCTTGAACACACAATATATATGTAATCATGGTCGCACCAGAAATTGTAAAGAAGCAATCGTTATTAACTAACTTAATAGCTGCATACATCGTCTAAAAAATCAAGGGCAGCCCGAAATGCAAAGGCGTAAAATTAGTTTCGACACAATTTACTACTCTCTAGACATGAAATAACAAGTAATCCAATGCTAAACAGTTGCTGACTGCAGCAACCATAGATAAGAAAAAAAATAAGCTCTCGATATTTCCGACTCACTGGCGCCAGTGTTGGAAGGATAAAATGCGTTTCGAAGCATTGCGCCTCACTTCCGCTTCTACATATTTTGAAATAACAGAAAGCTTTCTGAATAATGAGGATTTCGCTATTGGATGAAGGATTCTTATTATTTCGGAAACGTTTCCGATATACTCAGAAACGTTTCCGAAATTTGTTACAGTGTAGTGGCTATGGGAGGTACTGAGGGCTGGTGACAAAGACTGGAAGGTGGCGTTTACTAATATAAGATAGCAGATAGCAGTTGGAAACATTTTTTCCAGTAGTGTCGATGCAGCGCGAGTTATTGTACTAATTGGTGGTTTTTCTTTTTTTTTTACTACGAACTTTTAAGAAGCATGTGAAATAGTTTTTTTATGTTTAGGTGAAAACAATTTCACAGTGATATCCGGCTACTTTTTGAAGCTGATCTTTAGTCGCGCACGCTTTTGCGTTACACGTGATAGCTGCCATCTTTCTTATGTGTACCTAGTTGGTGTATAGTGTAGACCGACCAGTGAATGAACAGCTAAGCACAATTTCATTTTAAAAAAATCCTAGTAATTTTGAATTCCATACTATACAGATTGTGATAGTTAAAACATTTTAATTGATCTATGTAAATATCTCAAAAAAATCCCGGGAACCTAAATGGTACCGCTTCCGACTTTTTTAGGTGTTTAAAGAAAAAAATGGCACAATGACCCAGTGAATGAACACCTCCAACCAGTAAATGAACACAAATCGGTCCAGTGAATGAACATGATAAATTTTGATTCAAAAAGAAACTAAGATTCTTTGAGATCTACCTATCTATCTATAACTATCTACATCTATTTATATCTACCTTTTTATATCTATATCCATCTATCTATATATCTTTCTATTTTTCTATCTACACATCTTTCGCTCTCTTTGTCTATTTACCTATTTATCTATGCACTATATTTTTCTATCTATCTATTTATCTATCCATCTATCTATTTATCTATCTGTCCATCTATCTACTTATCTGTATACTTATCAATCTACTTATCTATCTATTTATCTATCCACTTACCTATCCATTTATCTAGTTATATATCTATTTGTCTACTTATATATCAACTTATCTATCTCCTTAGCTATCTACTTACCTATCTATCTCCTTATCACTCTATCTATATCTATCGGTCTATCTACCTGTCAATATATCTACCTATCTATCTCTATATCAGTCTCTCTCTCTCTCTCTACCTAGCTATCTCTATATCTGTCTCTCTATCTAGCTATTAACCCCTACCTATCTATTTATCTATCAATAAATCTATCGATCTATATATCTACCCACCTATTCTATCTCAATATTTACCTACATATATATCTATTTACCTCTTACTTTTAATACATCTCTATATCTTCCTCCATCTATTTATCTATATACAAGCATACCATACATATCTACCTATCTATTCTCTCTCTTTGTATATATATATATTTATATTTCTCTATCTCTCTATTTCCCTGCCCATCTATCAAGGGAGATAAAAATATAGATAGATGCAGATAGGTAGATATATAGTTAGATTGATAGATAAGTAGATAGGTACATACAGATAGGTAGAAATCTAGACAGACAGACCGACAGATAGGTAGATAGATAGTGAGAGCGGTAAAATAGATAAGTAGATAGATAGATATGTAGGTGGTTAGGTAATATACAGATTGAGATATAGATAGATAAAAGATAAAACTCAGTAAAAGTGAATTGTTTGTGAAAACAAAAATAAAGAAATTATAAAATATATAATGAAATACATAAATAAATAAGCACATAAAATTATCTGCATTACAAAAAAGTACGAAAATGAAAATATCTCAAAGAAATTTCAAATTTATTTTTAAATCAAAAGAAATTTTGCCAGTGTTCATTCACTGGGTTTTCGCAATTTTTCGTACCCAGTGACTGAACACCCCTCTACGTGAATATCTATGCATTCTGCATTGACTGAAACAATTTAAATCCATAACCTAGATATGTATACTAATTTTTTCTTTCGTAGAGTTGAAAAATAAAATTTATTAATAAAAATAATATTAATGAAAATAATTGATAGCACGAAACCAGCCTTATTTTGAAAGAGAAAAAGAACGATTCACGGCAGTAAAAATTTCAAATTTTTTTCTGGAAAAAAATGCGCATCCAAATTAACCAATCAGGTGTCAGATAGCTTAGAATATCAATAAAGAACGCTTTTGTAGTGAATTTATTTAGAAAAAAAAATGCAAACTTATTTTCTTTTAAAAAATGACGCGCTGTTCATTCATTCACTGGGTGGTGGTCACTCACTGGTCGGTCTACCCTACACGGGCTCACATTTAAAGAGTGCTCATAATTATACCACCTCTCTTTTCAAACAACAAATGTTTTCTCAATTGGAGCATTTTGCATCTTTTGAAAGTTCTCTGAAGACACTTGGGGAAAGATGTAGGTGAAATGTGTTATGTGACAAATGTGGGTACCCTTAGATTGTTCCGAGGCTGAAAGATCCAGTTACATTTGTAATTTCTGTAAATTTTACCCTGTAATAAATACTCTACCATTTTGTTTAGTTTATCCTGTTTTTCAACTATTTTGGTGACTTTTTTGAAGAATGCCCATTCACACCGTATTTTTCCTGGTGCTTTTTTGAAGCTTTTTGTGAATAACCATTTTTGAAATTGAATCATTGATATTGATCCTCCTTGCATTTAGGATACTTGTTATAGTTGTGAATGAAAGACAAAAATTCAGAATTTCTTGAATTGAAAGCAACTTTAAATCGAAAACAAAGGAGGAAGCCCATGTTTACATCTTTCCCTCTACATTGCTCAGTCTATTTGAAAGGATGCGCTACATATATATTTGCACTTTGTTTCCGGAACTTTACTTTGTCTTTTAATTTCTATATTTTTGAGTTTAATGAACTATTATGTAGCATAATATAAATTATCAACTTGCTAAAAGGTCATTCCATGTCAAGTGATCCAAAGTTTTTTCATTACATTTTTGGATTTCTTTGAAATTTGGCTCATCGATTGTACCCTTCAAGGTGATTAAAATTCCAAATTTTTAGATTTTTATCTCCTTTATTTTTTTATTTATAAGACTTTGATGTTTGGAAAAACCCTATTTTTTTTTATGGATGCTTGAAAATAAAATGGACGATAGCTCAGCAACAAACATAGATAGAAAGATTTGGTAAAAAGCATTTTAAAGTACATTAGTTACTGTTTAATATGATATGCAGCATGACTAATTTCGTAAAAATTTTTATTTAAAAAAATTTAAAATTTAAATTTCTCAGAAAACATTATGAAATTTTTTAAAAAAATTCTCCAAAAATTTTGTGTGTTTTATCTTTATTTGTACAAAATTTCAACTTGGGATCTCAATGGGATCATATTTTTATGAATTTTTGAATAAAATTTGACTTGAGAAATAATGATATTTTCCAGATTCTATTTAAATATGGGGCTCTCTTACTGGGTGATGGTCTAGTGAGTAGAAAGTTAACATGACTATGCTTGATATGAGCTGGGATGAACTTGTAGATTGGTACCCCCCTCCTTCCGCACCACTTTTTATTTATTTGTTTTTTTCAAAATTTAAAAAAAAAACCGAAAATAAGAAAAGCTTGTACGTAAGAGTAATAATCAAAACAAACGCTGCCAAACACCAGAAGTGACTGAGGCTCATAAATGGGAGGGGGGGGGGATAACAAACACTAAAATTTGGGAGTGCTGGGAGTATACCCGTAGAAAAATTGATGGGAACATCATTTAATAGAACCCCACTCAACACACTTGCAGCTTTTTTTTTCGGAAAGTGGAATGGTAGAGGGGGGGGGGGGAGGCAATCTCTGGAATGAAGCTTAACAACATTGAAGGTTATGCTTAAAAGAGCAAAGTTTGTTTGATCTATAATTGCTTTTAATACATGTATAGATAGATCTCATTACATTACTCTCCTTTATAACAGAAATTAAAAAGGAAACAAGCAATAAAGAAAAGTAAAAAACAGCTGTTCTCCAGATATTGTAGAAAGTTATGTGTGGACAGACATATGATCTGAAGCTTTGATTTATTTGTAGTTTTGTGTGAAAATAATGGAAAAACATTAATACAACATGGGATAAAACACTATTTTGCTATGATCTTGGGGCAAACTATTTCTTTCTTCTTTCCGAAATTGAGGGTTGGGGCTGGGGTAGGGAATGAAATGAATCATAACTTTCCTTATCAGATATTGAATGAATCAAGTACACTTTTGTGAAGTTATGATCTAAAAAGAAACACTTGGTCTGAAAAAAAAAAAAAAAGAAAACATATGGGGTAAAAATAATTCTCAATTCAATCCCCAGGTAAAGCGTGATACTAGTATAGTGTTAATCGTATTTATGGGTAGGGGGGAGGAGGGGATATACTTCGTCTTGTTGAACATTTACCCGATTTAAATAAGTTGACTTTTCTTTTTGTTTTATTTTATTTTTTACATTTTGAAAACTAAAATTTTTTTTTAAGTTTAAAAGTGGGGGTGCCGGGGGGGGGGGGGCTTACGAAAAGTTTATGGCAGTTCATTTCAAGCATAGTCATATTTACTTTCTACTCATTTGACCATCACTAGTAAGAGAATCCCATATTTAACTAAGTATAATCTAAAAAATATCATTATTTCTCAAGTCAAATTTTATTCAAAAAGTCATAAAAATGTGATCCCACTAAGATCCCAACTTGAAATTTTGCACAAATAAAGATAAAATGCACAAAACATTTTGAGAATTTTTTTTTAAAATCATATTTTCTAGAAAATTTAAATTTACATTTTTAAAAATGTAAATTTTTACAAAGTTAGTCATGTTGCATATCATATTAAACAGCAACTAATGTACTTTAAAATGCTTTTTACCAAATCTTTCTATCTATATTTGATGCTGAGTTATCGTCCATTTTATGTTCAAGCATCCATGAAAAAAAAAGAGGGTTTTTTCCAAAAATCAAAGTCTTATAAATAAAAAAATTAAGAGATAAATATCTAAAAATTTGAACTTTTGATGACCTTGAAGGGTACAATCGATGAGCAAAATTTCAAAGAAATCCAAAAATGTGAGTGAAAAAAATCTCTAATTTTTGATCACTTGACATAGAATGACCCCTAAAAGTTTCTTGGCATTAAAAAAAAATGGTTTATGCGTGTTGCGGGTGTGGCCGTACAGTCACGCCTGCAACACGTACAAAACTTTATTTTTATAAGTAAAAACTTTTTTTAAAGTAAGTTGATACTTCTTACTAGGGGGAGACTGGGGTACAGTGGGAAACGGGGCACAGTGGGAAAAATGATATTTTCCTAGTATGCAAATTCTTATAAATCTGAAAAAAATTACAAAATTTAATTATCTTGTATGACAACACTTTGGAAAACTGACCGCTTCGACGCATCATTTTTTTAGGAAGTTGCAGCCATCTTTACTTCTAGTATCAGTGCCGTGTAAATCAAAGTTTTAATTTTTGAATTTCAGTTGTAAATTACTGTTCAGTGTTGACTATCAATGCATTAACTTCAAGCTACAAGTTTGCCAATTATATTATGTTATTTTTTTTTCTAAAAAAATTTTTGTCCTGTTTTTGAGTCTTGTTTTATAAATACTGCTTCGGGGGGAGGGGGGTACAGAGGGACAGCATTCCACTTGCTTCCTTCTCGTCAACATAATTCACTGTAAAATAAAGATGTTTTAAGAAGATATAAAGTAAATACATTTTTGAACATCTAGATTTGACATTAAATAAATTATGGTCGCTAGTTTTAATGAGGTATCATACAAACAATAGCTTTAATGGCATTTTAACATCCTTTTGAACATTGTTTGTAATAGCCTATATTTTGCTGGTACAATTATATTGACATTATTTAGTGTTTCCCATAAATTGTAATCTTTATTCATTTTAAATGTTTTTTTCGTGTTTTAGCATGTACTAAAATTGTTACTTTTAAATGAACAATAAGATAATTTTAAAATTATAAAAATAGTAAAATTATATGAAGAATTATACTACCCTTCTAGTTTTGTTTTCCTTTAATATTTTACTTAATGTGCCTTCGATATTTTCATTGCCTCGAACATTATTTTGGTAAAATATTTCAAATTTCAAATGTGGTTTATAATTATAACTTGTTTAAAAATCCTGTCGCTTAAAAACTGCTTTAATATCTTCTGTGTACTGTAATCTTTATCTGAATTTAGTAATGGTAAATATTTTCAGTAAGTTACCGCCCTATAGCCAGGGCTAAGGCAGAAATATATGAAATACACCGCCAGCTCAGTCAATTCCAGCCGAGGACTGCAGTTTCGTGCTTATTAGCACTCATCAGCCCGGCATAGGAGTGACTGAGCTCAGAGCCGGCCTTAGCACATGCGGGGCCCGCTTGTAGAAATCTGGCGGGGCCCTTTACAGAATGGTTGTACAAATTCGAGAGGTACGATCGGTTTTTCTGATTCGGGCAAGGATTCGAAACTGCCGCAATTATCCGTCTTCCTTCAAAGTTCTGCATCATGTTTGATTTTTACTTCTTTTTTTTCTTAAGAAATGAATGAATAAATGGCCACAAAAATAAGTGTAAATTTTAAGAACGAAAGAATAGTAGCTCTGAGAATCTTTATGCTCAATCACATTCGGTTGGTGCACGAGAAAAAAAAAGTGGAGGGGGGGGGCAAAAGAAGTGGGGGGGGGGGGTAGGGAACGGTGCTCCTGGGGGATGATGATTTTTTCTTCCTTTATTTTTGTAAAATTGGGACGATATTACGGGATTTTTACATGACTGATTAAATGACCTCCAAAAAATGGAATATAGCCCCCACCACCTGCCTACTTTTCCATCGTAGACTTCTCTCATCCAATTAAAAGTTCGATTGTCGTGAAATAACGTGAGAAAGGACCATTTAGTTGAAATTTTTAGTTTTTATTTTCGTAGAATAAATCAACCCACCCAGTAAAACATTTTTCTATCGATCATTATTGTGCAACTTTGAGAAGTGAGGGTGCAAGCCCCTTCACCGTTAAGAGTGAGCGGGCGGTAGCCCCCCCCCCCCTCGTACGAGCCGCCTATGTACGCAATTTATAGCTTAGACGGAAAAGGAAAATACACTAAAATTTGTCAGTTCTAAAAAAGCAATTTTAGCCTACAAGCAAAAAACCAGACGTCTTTGGGATGTCAGAAGTGGAACGGATTTGCAGGGAACGGGAGAGCTCTTCTTGGAATTCTTTCGGAATTGAAGTTTAAAAAAGCAGTTTTGGTACGGAGATGAGGTTTGGGGGGGGGGGGGGGCTTTAGAGGTCAGACAAACCACCCACAGTCTCTGGAAGAGTCTTCAAAGATGACGTCTAAAATCGCAAAGTTGGACAATTTTGTGTAAAATTAAGGGAATCCCTACCTACAGAATTAATTTTAAGACTTAAGATAAGTTAAGATTAATTTTGGTAACGATAGGGAATTGGGGGCTCCTTTCAGAAATTATTTCCGAAATTTTAGTCCCAATTAGGTGATGTTTGATGAAAATGGGAAAAAAAAAAGGAATTTGATCTCCTGCTGAAAACTTTCAATATCGAGGGCTTTAAGGCGCAATTTTAGACTATCAGTGGTGACGTTAGGAGATTCAGTGACTCTTCGAAATTTTTTCGTTATTGAAGTGTCTAAAACTTTATTTTAGGTCGTGCTTAGTAACGATAGAGGAAAAGTGAGGAGATTCCTCCCGGAATTTTTTTCGAATCTGAAATCAATTTTATGCTATCAATGGGAAGGAAGGGTTCCAGAGTTTTCTCGTGGTAGTGTTTTCTAAAAGGGAAATTTTAAACTATTGTGCTGGGGTCATTAGTTACGAAAAAGGTTTCAGAAACCTTCCCCATGAAATATTTCGAAATTTAAATCTTAAAACACTGTTTTAGGCTACCTTTGGAGACGCTAAAGGAGAAGGGAAGAAAGGTCGTGAAATTTATGAATCTTCCTTCCTTGGAAATCCTTTAAAACTGAAAACTGAATGATATAATCTTAGTCAGTTTTTTGTAATAAAGATGAGGTAAGGGTGGGCGTTTGAGTAGCCTTCTCCAGAAGTTTGTGAAATTGAAGTCTTAAAAACGCATCTTCAGTCACGTTAGGAGATATGTCAGGGTTTGGTGGTTGCACTAAGAAATTTTTTGGCCTTGAAGATATAAAAACCAAACTCCAGGCTATGTATAAACGTTAGAAGATGAATGGCAATTTGCTTTCTTTAAAATTGTTATGGAGATGTTTTACGCGGATTAAGCACGCAGTATTCGAAGTTTCTCATTTATTTATTTATTTCTCCAAATTGTACCTACGTTAGTGTTAATTGTGTATTAAAAAATTGACATTGATGCTAAATTTTAAGTTTCTTTATCAACACAAATGAAGAAAGTAAAATAATAAAAGTAAATATATAAGTAAAATAGATTAAAAAGATAGCTTTGGAGAGTCCTGAAATTTTGGAGTCTCCGGTAAATTTCCGCATTTCCCATGTGATAGTATCTGGGAAAGGGGCCCTTGACCCTTACGTTATTGCGGACGGTATTCATTAAAAATTTGTACTTTGATTCCCCACTACCTAGTTCCTTTCTCTTGACCGGAAGTTACAGGGTACGACGGGTACGGCCTTAGATATGGGTTTAAAAATGTTCAACTGGCTATATGTTTTACTAGTGGTACCCGCACGGCTTTGCCCATAGTAGAAAATTAAAAGGTCATTTGGTTCGCCTGTAATTTGTTATGTTCTCGCAAATTTGCTATGCTTGCTCATGTTGCGGTTCCACGTTATGATAGTTTGGTAATTTACTCGCCCACGTTGTGAAAATTTGCTCGGTGAAAAGTTCTTAAAATTGGAATAGAAAAGGAACAAAATCGAATTTTCCTAAAAATTGCTTTGAGGTGCACATCCCCATGCTATAAACTGCGCCAAAATTTCATGAAAATTGGCCCAACGGTCTAGGCGTACACGCGTCACAGAGATCCAGACAGAGATACTTTCAGTTTTATTATTAGTAAAGATTTCTTTTTCTGGAAATTTATTAGAAACTAGTAGTTTTGGACATATATTTGCTAACAGGAAGCCTGCCTCAGGAAATTTCCCTATTCCCTTAATCGCAGCGAAAATAGCTCCATACCCCCAGATTAAATGCCAGTTAAGCATATTGAACTTTTTATTTCCTTTATTTTCTTATTTTTGTAAGGAAAAAAAAATGTTTTTTGAGCGGGGCCCCTGTTGGCGTGGGGCCCTATTGGGCTCTTTTGCTCTAATCGGCTTAAGGCCGGCTCTGACTGAGCTGGAGGTGGAAAACCCTTCTGAGGTTTTCCACCTCCAGCTCAGTCACTCCTATGCCGGGCTGATGAGTGCTAATAAGCACGAAACTGCAGTCCTCGGCTGGAATTGACTGAGCTGGCGGTGTATTTCATATAATGGTAAATATTGTCAGAAGAGACAGGCTTTCGAAATGTTATTTTTCCAAATAGAAACGAGTGAGAATAAACTATGAAAAAAAAATAATAAAAGTGAAAGCTAAAGAGTTTTGCAATCATGCCCTGCAATTAAACTTTATTTAAAACTAAAATTAAAGAAATTACAACAAATCAGAACTGTCCCACTGTGCCCCATTTCCCCCTAATGGTTCCTACGTAGTCTACAGAAAGTAAAAGCCAAGGTTCATAATTTTAGGAGTAAAATGCATATATGAAAACTGCCTTGGGAATGTAAAGGGTAGTATCTGCATGTTTTTCATTTTTGTCTTCTATTGTACTTAAGCTTTACTGTACTAGCTTGTTTATTTGGTTTCCGCTGAACATAAAGCACGAAAAACGACGGATTCCAACATTTCTCTATTGTTGAAGTTGTTTTTCTATTGTTGAGTGAAATTCATGTATGAAAACTGCCTTGGGAAGGTAAAGGATATGTTCTGCAAGATTTTAATTTTTATCATCTATTGTACTTAAGCTTTACTATACTAGCTTGCTTATTTGGTTTTCGCTGAACATAAAGCACGAAAAACAACATCAAATTCCAACATTTCTCTATTAGTATGAAATCCAAAACGCGTTTTTTTTCAAATATATCGAAAGCACATTTCTACAGATACTGCCCTTTTACATTTCCATGGTAGTAAATATATCACACCTGCGTTAATGGATTGAGAAATAATCAATAATATTGGCACACCTTTTCAAAAGTACTAAATTTAAAGGAAAAGTGCGCAAACTTGATTCATACTCTATTCCAGTTTCCCTCAAAATCACATCGTTTTTCATAAATTTGAAAAAGATTTGTAATCAGTGGTTTGGTGACAGTTAATTTTCATACTTTTGCATTAAACTTTTAGTTAATAACTAAGCTTAAATTTAAATTAAATTGAAAAATAGGATTGGCATTTTAAGTTTTGAGCATGACGAAAATTGCCTTTTGAAAAATAGAAAAAACATTTTAAATTTAAATAGAAGATGATAGGCAAGTTTCAACTCTTAGTCAACTGTACTTTAAACTTGGTAGGCCGCTTACTTGCGATAAAAAATGAAAACTTGTTTCTAAAGTGCAATTTATTTTCGTCTTAATTAAGATAGCCTTTTCTTTGGTTTATGACAACTTTTATTTCAACGCCTTGCTTTTAAGAAAACAAGCCTCCAAGTTCACGAGAGCTCATATCTAACACTTCTTTTTGAGAAACGGATTTTTACAAATTAATTGGTAGGCAGCGGAGCTCATCAATTTTGTGCTCCGGAATACGCTCTATAATCCGAAAAACCAGCATTAACCATAATTATCGTTATTTCTCGTCCCGGAACCGGTACAGAAAAGCAGAATTCCAGAAGTTGAAATAAATAAATAAATAAAACAAATAAAAAGAAAAACGATCTGCATAGTCTGAGATGCAAGTACCTTCAGTTCTTTTGACTCACGGAAGATAAACTGTCTCATAGTCCTTTATTCCCTCCTGGCGTCATTTACACGATAGAACTATAAAAGAAATCGACACGATTTTAGATTTTCGTTTTCAAAAAATGTTCCACATGGGAGTTAAATGCTTAAATTTGAAGTTCAGGAGTGTCCATTTTCTGGCTCGTAGTTTCTCGTAGCACCGTCACTCTCATTTTAGACTTTAAGATATAGAAAGATATTTTGAACAGATTCGGAAAAATGCTTTTAACTTCGAATATGAATATTGTCGTAGAGGAGTTGTTACAAACCAAGTGCTAAATGATACGCGATAAAGCTTACGATGATATTAAAACGATAAGTGCACATAAACAATGTTGAAGAATTTAACAGTTGTTGTGGTTGTGTTGGACTTAATTTCTATTTCATAGAAATTTTGATTTATTTGAGTGGACTTTGTGATAAAAACTCCCATGAATTAGTTCAAAAAACTCACAAAATCGCATGATGTACGTATTTCGACCTCCACTTCAAATGAAAAAATATAACTATTAAATTTTCTTTTGAGCGAGCAAAATAAAAATATTTTTATTCTTGTTACCATCAGAATTGCTATAAAATAACGCGGTTAGATAAATGCAAAGTAGCAGTGACTAGAAAAAATCTCTACAAAGACAGCGTTTTTATAAATATACTTGCAATAATCTCCTGGGATTTTTCACAAAAATAGAAATTCAAATTATTGAATTGAAGCATACAATGAAAACGATGTTATTTTTTCTCTCATGTTCACTATCTCGCGACATCAAATAGTTAGCAGAATGTTACAATTTCTGCTAAAGAAATTAAATCATTTGTTAAGCAGGAATTTCAAAGAAAACAAAAGCAACAACCTGATGCCTTTTCCAGAAATAAGGAGAGATCAGAAGATTCTAAAAGAGAATAATTCAGAAATCACTGCTAATAGACAAGCCATGCTTAATAATTAGTACTAGCCGCCAGGACGGCTAGATTTTGCAAGTTTGGAAAAAAAATTACGGCATTTATTTCTCGAATAACTTGGTGTTTAACTAAATATTGTAAGATTCACCCTGAAATCTCGATTGGGTAACGTGTACATCATCTGCTGTCTTAAATTAAGAGATCGTGTTGGCTATGGAAGGAGAGTGGTAAGTTCTAGGCAATTATACCTCCATGGGATGTGGAGGTATACTGTATTATATTCGATTTTCCGTCCAGCAAGGAACATAGATTAGCACGAGTGATCATGAATTCAGTGCAATTCACTGTCTTGACACACTTTAACCGTGATTTTATTGCTTTAAATGTTGCCAAAGGATTTATTGCATTACTGACTTAGTTATATCAGTTTAGCATTTTTCAGATTAAGTTAACCGTTGGCTGATATTCTTTTAGTTCCTTTGACATACGTAGATTCTTTTTTAAAAAATCTTTTTTTTTGCATCTCAAATATCTTTGGCGTTTTTTGCCAGTTTCTATTAAAACCTAGCGCAGCTCATTTTTTAACCAGCTATTTAAATTTTTTTTCAGCAAATTGCCCATCGTTTGTTACCAATTACAATTTAAAACTAACGCAGCGCTCTTTTAGACCAACTGTTTTGCCATTGCATCACGTCACCAATAGCTTAAGGTTTAGTTTTGCAAACTAAACTTGATGTGTAATATTAGTGTCAGTTACTTCACTTTTTATATCCTAGTGGTGAGAATGAAAAAGAGCAGCACCTACTTTGCGTGGGTCAGGAAACGAAGAAAGGGGACTCGCCCATCTTTCCGGATCGATCGATGCCGGAAAAAAGGAATTGGGAAGGGCGCGACAACTCCCTTCTCTTGACACTCAAGAATTGAGGCCGATGATGGCTTTTTATCCACACTAAACCTGACAGTGATTTGTCTCTCTGCTTCACTTATTTGACATCTCGGATTCTTAACCTTTCGTCTTCTCATTTCTTTGCTATGTTCGATTTTTACTTTCATTGCTACTTTTGGGCATCTTACATGTGTTTTCTGGACGTTTATATGCTCTCAACTCTGTTGAAAGATAGTTGAATCTTTTCGAAGTTATTCACACCAACATTGAGAAATAAAAGAAAGTGTTTTGTTGCCGTCATGTCTTTGTAGAAACTGGCTTATTTCATATTTTTCTTATATCTCAGTCATTAAATGTACTGGCAACTCTATCTATTTAATCTTTTTGAATATAATCGTATTGAGTTGGTTTCTTTCTTTTATTTCGTTATATTAGAGGTTTGGAGTGGAGTAATCCGTTTTGTACTCAATTGAAAACAAAACTTCCTTTCGCTGTAGTCATGGCTTAGTTGAGCGAACTATTCTATTATTTTCCTAACCTAGAATAGGAATCGTTGTATACAATGCATTTTGGATGTCGATATTTTTTCAAACTTATATTTTGTGGTTCCTAGAAGTGTTCTTTCTGAAGAAATTCGTTTGAGCATATTCTTGTTTTCAGAAATCATACTACACTTCTTAGTGGAATTTAAAAGACAGCTCGACAATTTGGAAGTGTAGGAATTTTAATACAGATTACAACAGTAATAATTGACAAAACTCCGAAACCTTTAAAATTTTACCACATTTGGAGTGATGTCTCTTTTTCTCTTTATCAGCTAGTTTTATTTTATGACGTTTCTGTGTAAGCGTTTTTTAAAACTAAATTTCCTCCATTTTTGCCGGAATTGGGTTCTGATCGTAACATCCATAATTTGACCATTTAGCTACAAAAATGCACTCAAAGTTGGACTCGTCTCAAACTTGGGAAACAATTCAGTGTACTAGAGATCGTTCTACGTTTCGTCTTTTTGACAGAAATGTCACATCGTTTTTTCGTGTGAATCCTCACCTGGCTACTGAAGACATTGCACGTGAGTATAATGATTCCTCAACACCCAAAATCAGGTGTAGGTTTCAAGCAGCTGTACTGAATGGAAAAACTACAGATCAGAAGCCACTCATATCCATGAACAGGATTTAATTTGCAGGGGAGAGTTCATGTTAGTTCAGTTCCTGCATCCTGCAGTTATTTTCAATAGCATGAAATATTTGCCTATTAGGCAGAACTAAGACTATTTATGTATGAAAATAAGTTCTGAAGATTATAGGGTTCCCCTACTTCGTTTCTGAGAAATTAAGCACTGTCTGAAGAATTCTAATGTGCGTGTGGGGGAAGGTCAAGGAGCTCAGAGATTGAACCATTACGAAGGGGGATGATGTTCCTTGAAGTGCTGAAAAAATACTTGTTTTTTGGTAAGGATGGCATGCAGTGTATTTGTCATCTCCAAGGCATTTATTTCTACATCAAGTACCAGATTTCTGCAGGGAAACATTGGGGTAGTGTTGTGGGTTGGAGATGCATCTCTCGCTTCGACAAGGGTACGTTAAGGTGGATTCAGGGAATCTATTCCAGAATGAAAACGTTCAAACAATGTTCAAGAACACCGGGAATCTCAAGAGGCGTACTCAGAGGGCGGGGGAAGGAAAAGGGACGTCTTGTGGCCTGGGCCCGAGCTTGACCCGTGACGGGCCCCAAAATTTCTGAGCACGCACCTGGGCGTCCGTATATAATCAATTCTCTTCTTCGTAGTTTCATTATTCGACAGGGTAATGATCCGAAACACGATGAAGCACATCCATTGTTGGTTCTCTTACAGTCATACGATCCTATTTGACTAGCAAAATCAGTTTTCAGACCTTAACGTTGTCGAGGGTATATGGACTTATCCCGAGCAATCTCTTTTTTTTTTTTTGAAGAAATGTAAGGGATGCTGATGCAAAGTCAACCAAATTTGTGGAAGAATGAAAGAGGTGCTCTTTCTTCACTAAAGTCCTTTTTGAAATCCATGCCTTGTAGGTGCAAGCTGTTATAGATGCTAAGGGGTTTGCCCTATATAATTGAGCATATTTACTACATTCCTGGCGATTTCGTATAGGGTAAGATGAAGTAAAATGGGTCACTGCTTATTATCACATATTTACATTATTTCCACCTTGAAAGTTATGGAACAGTGAAATTATAAATATCTTTCTTTTTTTTTTGCAATTATAAGGAGTTTACTTTCGAAACGAATTATATCCACTTAAAAAAAACAAACTTTTTTTTCGTTTTCAGAATCTGTAATATAAGCCCTATCGACACATATGAATTTCTTTTTGCTCGAAGTGTTTTATATCTACTGTTAAAAAATGCGTAAACATTGGTTTTACCACCTAAACGGTGTATATCCATCCCTTTATTTCTCGCCAGATCATTTACAGCAAAGTGGAACTTATCCCTTATTTACCGGTATCCACTGATTCACTTTCATATCAAAAGGGCACATATCCAAATTTGAATTTGCCACTTCTAATTCAAAAGTATTTCTGAAATGAAATAGTGGAGCGAGACCCTGGCTGAGCATTTCCAATCAAGCATGATATCCGTACCTATTAAGAAATCGCAGCACTTTGTGCCTTGTGCAAGTCTGTTATCAGTTATACCTAAAATTGTGATTACTAAATTAATATTAAATTATTGATATTACTATTAAACTGTGATTAATTAATGATTAAATTGTGATTAATTGAAAAATTGTGATTAATTACGATAAAAATTGTGATCTATTAATACCGACAACGTTGTTATTTGAATCGGCGTCCCTAGTTTCATTGTTCATACTTAATTGGATCGAAGGTCCTTTTTTTTCTCCCGAAATATTCAATGGAAAGAATAAAGTAAGTAAGAAGGAATAAAGTAGAGTAAAAAAATATATTAAAAAAATGTTGAATATTTTGTTTCAATTTTAAAGTTTATTTCTGAAGAAAATTCGTGTTTTGCAAGTGATGATATCCTCTGTTTTACACCAAAAAGGAACATATCCAAAATAAAATTGGCAATTTAAGTCTGTTGAAATTGAAGAAAAATTATTAGATTTACACTAATAGTTACTTGTTATTCATCTAAAACATTGTGAAAAATTCGAAATTCTGACAGTGTTTGTGCGTAAAACTTTTTTTTTTGTTTTGCCAAATATATATATATATATATCTGGATATATTCCGTTTTGAAAGTAAGCTCCTCAATTGCATCTTTACGTTACGTCCTTTCAGAACATTTCAAAATAATTTTAATATTGTCTTTTTAATTATAAATTTGGTTATAGAATTTGAAAAGCTATGGTCTTTTTAACCCATCGTCAGGGTTGCCAGAATTAAGAACAGTAAATACGGGACAGGCTTCTAGGAGTGAAAAGGGGGGGGGGTAGTTTTTAGACGGTCTATTCATGATAAATCTAAAAAATTCAACAGCAACAAAGCATTAAACCTCACAAAATGTCGCCTATCAAAGTATAAAACTCGTTTTCATTGCGATTGACGACGCATACGCAGAGATATATTTCCAACACGAGTCAATGAACAAAGAAGCAAACATTCGGTTCCTCATGGTCTGCCGCCAAAACAAAAAACATACAAACCAAATCAAAAGGGATATAATTTTTGCGTTTGCTGCCACGTGATTTTCTTATTGCTCATTATTTTACATTTTTTGTTTTACTTAATTTTTTCCCCCTTAAAATAAAGCGTCGTTCTGTAAAATATTGTTGTCGGCTAGAATACGGGACTTTAGCCGTCCCGTATGGAAGTTCCCCGGGACGCGGGACAGTTTTTCAAAATACGGGACTGTCCCTTGAAATCCGGGATGTCTGTCAACTCTGCCCATCGCGGTGTAAAATGAGTCCTGACGGAAAATAATGCCAAAAGAAGATATTTATTACTTTTAATTCACTGTAGTAAAAAATACGACCTTGTAGACATTTAGCAAAACAAAACATTGAAATTTTAAAATATTATTCTCGGTTATTGCAAACTGACTCTTATACAACGTCTACAACATCGGTATTCAAAGTGTTCTCGAATAGGAATCGTAATTAACAGTCAATGAGAAATCATAGCAGACTGTGTCAGTACTTGTTTCTTTAGTGTTCACTTAAAAGGTTGAATTACAGCCTAGGAAATATTTTTGAAGTTCTTTTTCAAGGGTTATTTAAGGAAAATATTCGCAAAATTTATACTGTGTCGGGTCTACCCTCCTGCTCTAAGTGATCTCGCTTACTTACTACGCAGTCAAGATATGTCTATTGAAGAATCGTTGCAGTTATGACATTAATGCTGTTTAAAAAAAGAGGAGACTATTTTCTGCATCTGGCGACTAATTTGGAAAATATTTTGATATTACAGACTACTAAAACTATTTTTAGTAGCGGAACTTATTTGCAGCACTGTCGCTAGAGTGCTTCTGGGCCAGTCCACGGAAATCGGTCATTTTGTCCCGCACATGATGCCGAATATATTTCATTAAAAACAATACTTTAAAATAATGAACAAATTTTTCTTATTTAAAAAATTAAAATCTTATGAGTGATTTCTTTCGCAAAAAAATCTCGTCATTACCTTTTAAAATTATTACTTTCTAATGAAATATATGAACCGTCACGTGCGGGACAAAGGGTTGACTTTTTCGTGGAATGGCTTTTCTAATCATTAATTTGTAGCTCAATCTTCAGCGCACCGTTCTCGACCTTTTTACCTGACTGCGCGACTGCGCGACGCAAAGGAAGGTAATGTGTCTAAGTCTATGTATGTTTGTTCCTATGTGGCGTTGTAGACGCTAAACGCCTTGGCCAACTGTGATGATTCTTACATCAATCGATTTGTCTTAACCTTGGGAGTGTCACTAAACACATGACAGTAATCAAAATTCACCATATCAACAAACAGTTGCCATGTTGTCAGTTCGGGATCGTGTCACACGCTACCTGCGTGCGAAACAGCGCTCGACCGATGCAGGTAGCGCTTTCGCTACAGCAGCGTCGGAGAAAGACCTACATTCAAATAATACATTATTGATTACTATTATCATTGTTGTAATTATTATTATTTATTCAACCATACATATTAACAATAAATTAAATCATAGAATGAATATCAGAATCATTATTATTATTGCTATCGTCATTCAACTACAGTATTTTATATGAATTACATAAAGCAATAAAACAGATCAGAAATACTACTTACCACCACTAGCATTTTTCATCTTACTGCAGAATCTCTAGTATCATGAAATTCATCGGCTGCCTTTCGTAATGAACTGCCTGCAATGACTTCTTTAGCCACATCCAGGTATGTTTCTTTAGGTGTTTTGCCCCTGTCTGTCTTGTGTTTACAGCCCCCGCCATATCACATTTAAAAAGAAAACACAATATTAAATTAAAACTTGCATGGGGCAAGTTGTTACTTGTAACAACTAACCCCAACAAATTTGTAACAACTTGCCCCATACGACGCCATTTTAGTTCTTGGCACATATTACTGGTATTATATCTGAGTACAAAACTTTTAAATATGTTAGCACTTACCTAAAAATGTAGGCTTTCACGTGGTATAGAAATAAATTCGTTATCTGCAACGGCTTCGTCACAAATAGAAAAATAACAGCGGAAAGAAAAATTACTTCCAGACTCAAAAAACCGTTTTCCTTGAGCACTCTCCATGCTACTGACTGCAAGCCCTCCAATTATTGTTAGGGAATACAGATGGGTAAATGCTATCAGCTACTGCAAGGAAAGTCAGTTTCTCCAGGTGTTTAATTTTAAATTCGAATGTAACAACTTACCCCGTGTAGCAACTAACCCCGGTCTCCCCTACTTTAGACACACCGAAGCAGCATTTACGGCTCCACATGGGGCATAAAAATGCTAGTGTAAGCATTAATTAGCATCACCTATTTTCTTTATATTGCGCTTTTGAATAGCATGTTTATTAGACTCGTCAACAAGGCAATCATTTAATGAGCAGTGTAATTTCACCGCCACTATTCGACAAAATCAGGGCCTGATGAACGTTGAACGCACGGTCTGGGCATCACAATTTTAGGGGCACCAAATTGGGGTAAATTTCTTTATTTCTTCCTTTTTTTTTCAAACTTTCACATAAAAAATGAGCAGATTTTCTTGTGAGAGGGGCACCAAATTTTGCCAGAGAGTGGGCATCACTTTGGCTTAATCGAGAACAAAACGATCAATTTTATTTTTTTGGTTGGAGAAATTCCCCCCCATTTAGAGTATTAATGATTGGTGAAGCTAGGGGCCTTTTTGGCTCTGGCGCCGTCGTACTCCGCACGACCTTGCGCATAGGGACGGCGCGGCCCTGGTCGGGGCCCATTCAAATTTTACTGGGTTCCTTGATTGGTCAAAAAGGAATGGGCCCCGTTGATCCTTGTATTCTGCTTTTAAATTTATGATGTCTTATATGTATCGATGTATGATTTGTCTTATGTGTATCGATTATAAAATTGTTTCAATGGTGTAGTTATTCAGTAGTACTTAATAACATTCTAAACTACTGGGCTTATATATATATTTTTTTAGTTTTTTTGGTTTTTACGCAGTCGGATTTTTTGTTTTATTTAATAATTATTTTTTATTATCTAATTATTAGTACATAAGATGCTCGATCATTTGGTTCACTGCCTAAGTACCAGATATCAGAATTAGTATTCAAATTTAAAACCAATTTGCAACTGCTGCTTTAGAGTGAGAAATCTTGTTTTTATCACTTTAATGAAATCGTAGTTTATAACTGCAATAAATTTTACGGATTTTTTTTTTATTTCAGATTTTCTTTACGCAATCGCTTACATCAATCTTGTAAAAAGGGAAGAACTCCTGATCAGTAGTGCTAAACCGAGTAGTAATCTGGTGCTAGCTTGTTCAGCAGTTTGTCAAGGCTTTTTTCTTATTTTGAAGAGCGAGAAAAAACTGAAACAAAATATCAAACTTTAAAATTAAAAAAAATATATATACACATGTGTACTCAACAAGAACAAAAAGTTATAGCGACTCTGAAAAATCATACTCAATATTAAGGGCAATATTTTCCCCTCCAAGTTAAAATTTAATCAAAAACCGTAATTTTCCTTCTGGAGAAACTTTCCATAGATCTCTAATTTCGTGAAATTCCATTACAATTTTAAAATGCTGAGCTGGAGATATATTTAAGCATTTAACTTGAAACTTTGACTGCAAAAAAAAAAAAAGGAAGATGCGTGTTACAAAAAAGCAATGCTCTGCTTCTGCAAAGCGATGCAAGGAACTTCTGGCGGAATTCTATGCAGTGGATGCAAAGCGCTCTACCGCTAGAATGGAGCTTTCTAAATGTGAAGAAAAAGTTTTGCAAGTACGAGATGAAGTCAGAAGACGTGATGAAGAGTACTTAGCTTCTCGTCAACTGTACCACGACGTGCGGTTAGCTTGGAAGAATAGGAAAGAACGTCGTCTTAATTTAAAAAATAAAATTCGAAAAACGGAGAAGACGCTTTATTGGTTGAGAGATAAGATTAAAGTTTTAAAGATGAAGTTAAGTAATTTTAGTAATTCTACGGAAGAGTACACATTGAGAATGCAATTTATTGCCTTGAAAAA
Organism: Uloborus diversus; assembly: GCF_026930045.1. Classification (NCBI taxonomy): domain Eukaryota; kingdom Metazoa; phylum Arthropoda; class Arachnida; order Araneae; family Uloboridae; genus Uloborus; species Uloborus diversus. The sequence continues at coordinate 203,278,359 of NC_072733.1, read as the reverse complement.
TGACTACGATGCATATGAAAAGTATTTCTTATTTGTTTCAAAGCAGTACTCGGTAGTGAAGAATCAACAAGAAGGTTCTCCTAGTAATATGCTCTCTGCACGGGTGGACTTCTTGGAACGAAGGGACTTGTCTCAGAGGATGAAGAAAAGATTAAGCAGTCTAAAGGACGAACGGGAAGACTTGTCCACTGTCGCACTTGTCTCGAAACTTGACGCCTTGAACGCATTTGAAGAATATCTTATTGAGGTTGAGAAATATGCAACACTAGTGGAGTGTTATGAAAAGTCGGTGAAAAGGAGAAAGCAGCCGCTTCGCACTTGCTCAAAAATTATGAAAACAAAAAGCTTGAGTAAGACAAAGAATAGTGCTAGTAAGAGAAAAAAGAAAATTTCATGAGAAAAACGCTGGATATGACGGAAGAAAAATGGATCAAATTTTGTGTTAAAAAGGTTCGAAAATTGATTTTGCCAGCTGTAACCCAAAAGAAACGGCAACCATGTAACCTAAAGGAGTTAAGGTTATGTGAAAAAAAAAAAAAGAAAAAATCTACGTAAAAGGCAAAATAATATGTACCGAACTTCTAATGACGTCATTAGAAGACTGTTAATGAAACGTTACGTACAGTATACTGCAATGTAGAGAGAGATGCTCTAATTTAGTTTATTTTGTTTTACTTTAATGAAACGAGAGAATCGGTTTGTGTACATCTCTAATTAAGATAATTAGTGTAAAAGTAACATGAGCCCAAAAGGTTTAATAGTACGCAGCAAACCTTAATAAAAACTTTAATATTCTTAACTTTATTTATTAAGGTCAACCCTATTATTAAGTTCAACCTTATTATTTAGCTAAATACTTATTAGGCTTAACCTTTGCCAAGCTTTACCTCATTTTTTAACCTAGAAATCTTTATTATTATTATAACCTAAAAACCTTAATAAATAATAAATAACTTTGACAATATGACAACGTGAACCATGTTAGGTTCAATTGGTCTGACAGTTGTGAAACAATTTGATTGTAATTAATTTTTACTACTATTTAGTCGATTTTTTCTAATTAATCAGAATCTTGGAAATTTACCTATTCGTGAGTGGTAATGATGTAAATGCATAGCCTCTTTCATCTGTTCACATTGTTATATCATAGTAAATATTGTATATTCATGCATGTACAGGGGATCCAAAAAGCAGACTTTTTAAAAACCTTATAATTATTTAACTATTCACAAAAAAAAAAAAAAAAAAAAAAAAGTTTTTGCACAAATGCTCAAAAACATGGGGGGGGGGGGATTTTTTACTAGCAAGAAAATAAATATTATGTATTTGCTCATTTTGATGAAGGAAAGTGTTCCATTATAACAGCTGTTCATTAGTTTTTTCATCATTAAGAATTACGAACCGACAGACAAGGGAAAACCCCCTGCACAGTGTTAAAAAGCATTCCATAGCGTATACTTGACACATAATGGCGTGTTTCTTCTTTCCTCTGAGCCAAAAAAGTAGACCGTTCCATGCACACACGGGAATTTAAATAGCAGCACAATCAGAAGTCACAAGTTGCACGATGCGGAGACCCTGAGGTAATTCATGCAGAAAATATCGACTAAGAGCATTGCTTTCTCCAAATGTCGACCTCAGAAGTGTCGTAACAGGCGTACTAATGTGTGGAGGTGCACTATCGTGCATAAAAATTAAATGAAATGCTTGCCACTCTTTCAAGTAAGGGATGACTTTACTTTTTAATAGCGCTTCATATCGTTCACGGGTGGCAGAAGCTCTTTGAAATGCGTCACTATGTAGCTTTTGAAAGATAAAAGAGCCGTTAATTCAACTCTGGTGCCATTTTTTAATCAAAAATGTACCTATACAATTTTTTTTTAATTCTAAATAATTCAACATGATACTAAGCATTTATGTACAAACCGCATCGTTTAGTTGTAAAAAGTTCAATAATTATAAGGTTTTGAAAAGTCCATTGACTCTTGGATCACCCTATGTATCACGCTTGATGTATTATTATAAAGCGTGTCCTCGTTTAACCTGCAAGACGTTTTGCTTTTATTTTGCATTAGCAAAGAAATAATGTAATTTTTATTTAGACATACCATTCTTCTGAAAGCGCGCTAGATTCCAATCACATTTTCTGCACGGTTCCTAATAATTTTAACTCTAATATCGCCTTGAATTTCGGTCGCAAATGTTTCAAATGGTCTTGGTACTTTTTTTTCCAATAGGGGATTATTTCCCTAAATGCAATATGGCGAACTTGAGGACCATATACAAAGTTAGATTTCGGATTATTTTACTAAATTTGTTTTTCGCTTCAAACTTTTCATATGTTAACTCTTAAGTTCAGTTTGATTATTTTTGCAGCAGGAAATACGCATCAAAGATTAACGGTTGCGAAAATAGAGGTCTTTTGCAAGTTAAACGGGGACACGCTTTATATATCACTCGCCCGTTTCAAGTATTTTCTAAACATTTAATATGTATTTGTTCAAGTTGAGCTTCACAAAAGATTCAGTATCTAAAAATGGCTTAAAAGTTAAAATTTTGTTTAAATATAGTTTCAATTATAACGGTTTTGTTTATATTGTTAGGTACAAATTCAGAATGTTCCTACTAGATAATAAAGTGTATTTTCAAGTCTAAAATGGGTTCATTGTCATCTAAATTCATGAAATTTTTAGAATTACGAAATCCACTTTACTTGCAGGTAACATTGCCAAAAAACTTTCAAAAAATAATGGGATATATTTTTACTATTAATGACGCTGAGTTAGGAAAAGTCAGCTTTTATGTAAGACATTTGAAGACGAAACCGGAAAGTTAAACCAAATGAAATTAGGGCCGTGGTAGCTCGATCGGTAGAGCGTCGGATTCGGGGCCGGAGGGTCCTGAGTTCGAACCTCGACGGTCGAAGACCCACCGTCGTCAATAAAGGGGAGTGGGCGACGTTAAATATGCTCGTGGTCTCAATGTCCTCCAAGTGAAACGATACCTCTGGGGGTGCTAGCATCAGGTAGCTATTAGCTCCTGGTCTAGTTCTAAATTCTCATTAACTGTTCGATCCGGTGATGGTGCTGCCATCTATCGGTATAAAAAATAATGGAGGCAAGGCACTTAGTATGCCGTCCTCGACATAAATACAGTTGCAGTCAGTTGCGACTCGAAATCGAATTGAAATTAAATTTTGTTTGTTTGCGGGTAAAACGTATAACATAATTATGCTAGATTTTTTGCACCCTACAATTTCTAGGAATTTTGATTTCTGTGTACTATAGCAGGGGAAAGCAGGACAATGACGCTCACTTTATGGAAAGTATGAATAACTAATCAAGCTTACACATAAAGATACATATAGGGGAGACCGGGGTTAGTTGTTACAATTTTTTTCAATATTATTTTACGCTAAACTATTTCAATTATTTACACGCGAGAAACTTTAAAATGCGTCTAGATTGTTTAACATTAATATCATATTTTTTTAAAAAATGATTAGAAGCCACTACTCCAAAATACTTCAAGTTTTTTGAATAGATGTAGATTGTAACAACTTACCCCACCACGGGGCATGTTGTTACAGTATATGGGGTTAGTTGTTACATGAGATATATTTTAGTAATGAAATGAATTTTACACATTTTCTGGTTTATTCTGTTAAATTTTAAAACTTCTTAACCACGTTAAAAATCAAAAACTTTTTGGCTTTATAAATTTACTTCATTAATGACTTATTTTAATAAACTATAATCATCATTATCATTGTCCACAAATTACGATTTTCACAAGCATATAATTTATCAAACTTATCACATCGGTCATGTGTCCGTTTGTCACAATTACGACATTGAAGCCGTTTAGTTGGTTTTTTGGATTCTGAGTACGGTTTAGAGCACTCTATGCAGAACCAGTCTTCATCATCTTTACCCGAAGGTTGCACTGTTTGGAAGCACTTTTTTGCTTTTTTTTTTTTTTTTTTTTTTGCCCTTTTGTCTGTTGATTTCTTCTCTGTTAGACACAATTTCCTTTTCACAGATTCTTGTTTCCCAGCTTCGGCTTGCGAAACATTTTTTACTGGTGTATCTTTTAAAGTAGCGTTGACCTATGGTTTCCGCTTGCGAACCCTCTTCACTTCTGCACTGCCTGCAGCGTTGGAGAAAATCGAATAATACATTATTTAATATTATCATTGTTATAATAATTATTATTTATTCAACCATACATATTAACAACAAATTAATCATACAATGAAAGAGATCAGAATTATTTTTATTACTATTATTACTATCGTCAACCAACTACAGTACTTTATCTGAATTAAATCATGCAATAACACAGATCAGGAATACTACTTACCACCACTAGCATTTTTCATCTTACTGCAGAATCTCTCTAGTGTCATGAAATTCGTCGGCTGCCTTCCGTAATGAACTACATGCAATTACTTCTTTAGCCACATCCAGGTATGTTTCCTTAGCTGTTTTGCCCCTGTCCGTCTTGTTTTTATAATCCGCCACCATATCACATTTAAAAAGAAGACATAAAATTAAATCAAAACTTGCATGGGGCAAGTTGTTACTTGTAACAACTAACCCCATCAAAATTGTTACAACTTGCCCCATACGACGCCACTTTAGTTATTTGCACGTATTACTGGTATTATATCTTTGTACAAAACATTTAAATATGTTACCACTTACCTAAAAATGTAGGCTTTCACGTGGTATAGAAATTTGTTATCTGCAACGGCTTCGCCAGAAATAGAAAAATAACAGCGGAAAGAAAATTTACTTCCAGACTCTAAAAACCGTTTTTCTTGAGCACTCTCCATGCTACTGACTGCAAGCAGTCCAGTGGTTGTCAGGGAATGCAGATGGGTAAGTGCTATTATCTACTGCAAGGAAAATCAGTTTCTCCTGGCGGTTACTTTTAAAATCGAATGTAACAACTTTCCCCGTGTAGCAACTAACCCCGGTCTCCCCTACTTTTAACGAGGTATAATTGCAAAGCTTAAGGAACAGTTAGCAATCAACTACTTTGCGTATAAGTTTTAGGAACTTATTTTCGTTGTTTTATATAATTACATCAAGCATTGAGTGGTCATGGCAGGGGAAGTGTGTTTTAAATTTGATTCGACATTTAAGCACGACAAATGTCATATGTAGTTGGGTGGGGTATTTATACTAGTATAATGTGGGTGGGACCAGTACAGGAGACTATGCAACCATTTTTCACATATTTTAACCACATATTGAGTACAGCGGAATCACATTTTGTTATGTATCTCAAATTCTGCGCAGAACAGCAGATTTCTGTTTCACATATCATCAGACAACGGAATTTCATGTGAGCTGGTGTCATATCCTCACCTGCTTACGTGAGCGTCATCACCCTTCATCGCCATGTTGGTGTTGAATGCATTGTAATTGGCTTAACAAACATTACAACATTAAACAAAAGCCTGAAAGTTTAGCTAAGCATATTTAATAGCCGTAATGAATAAATTATCTTTTGAAAACAAGAGTGTACTCTTACCTGCAAATAGGATATTGTATAATTTTATAAAAAAATTTGCAAACTTATTACGCGAGGTCGTAAAAACGCTTTTCTTCCAACAAGGACTATAATTTTAGTATAAATTTAAAGTGATATTAGCTACTGGGCATCGGTTCCCAACTGGTAGTTCGCGAACTCCCAGGGGAGGGGGGGGGGGTTGCGAAAATAATATTGTAATGGCGGAATTTTAACATTTTTGTTTGAGATGAAATCTTATGTTCAAGCATTTTTTGTGTTCTTCGTTTGTTCATTTGTCTCTTACACATTCGATACTCTTTGGACGTAAATGTTAGCATACTTGCTGACATATTTTGTAAATTTCAAGAATCAAGTATGTCATTACAAGAAGCGGGTTTTTACCGTTTCATTGAGCAAATGTTAAAATTTTGAAGCCATTTTGAAAAGGTTCAAATTTTGAACACAATGAAAGCATACGAATGCTTTGGATTTCTCTGTAGCTTTTGATCAGGGAACTCAATTAAATTTGATGGAAATATTTCATCGAGCATGTGAACGACTAAAATTTTTATAGTTAATGTTCAACACTTTGTTTTTTCACCATTTGAGTGTGACGAAGAGTTATCGCTATTTTCTTGTGGTGTACCGAATTGCGTGGAAGTGGGATTTCACTTCTGTTTGATGATGAAATTTTTACATTATCTAAATTACAACACTCTTCGAACTGAAAAAAAAAGAGAAGGAATTGTTCGCAACTGAAAAAAATATTTATTATTTCCCTAAATATAAGTTATGGGAATCTGGGGCCCCTATAAAGTTATTTTTTAAATTTTTTGACTCATTTTTATTTTCACATAAAATTTTCAATATCTTAACTCTGCATCTGATTTTGAACATTTTTGCAACTGGAAGTATGCATCTAGGACTAACGGTTTCGAAAATATGGGTCTTGCAGGTTAAAACGGAATACCCTGTATACGTAAAGTTTTTCTACAAGTTTATAATTTTCGATTTCGATTCCGAGTCACAACTGACTACAACTGTAATTATGTCGAGGACTGCATACTAAGCGCCTTGCCTCCATTATTTTTTATACCGATAGATGGCAGCACCACCACAGGATCGAACAGTTAATGAGAATTTAGAACTAGAACAGGAGCTAATAGCTACCTGGTGCTAGCACCCCCAGAGGTATCGTTTCACTTGGAGGACATTGAGACCACGAGCATATTTAACGTCGCCCAGTCCCCTTTAATGACGATGGTGGGTCTTCGACCATCGAGGTTCGAACTCAGGACCCTCCAGCCCCGAATCCGACACTCTACCGTTTGGGCTACCACGTCCCACAAGTTTATAATTTGTTGTTATATAAATAAAGTAGTATTTCTACAATGAGTAGTTTTTCTACAAATTCATAATCAGTACTTGACTGAGTGTTTTACATTTAAGTTGGAGCTGATGTTCAGAGCTGATTAAATCGCGTAGTACTCATTTTTTAGTCAAATTTACTTGAAAAAAAAAAAAAAACAATCAGTTACAGGTTTCATTTTTAAGTGAATAATTTAACAGTGCTGGCTTGTTTACACGCGTCTCCTTAAAGCGTGACTGAAATCATGGGGCCATTCTTAGTCTGAGAAATTATTTTTTGAAAAATAAAGAAATGGGAAAAATCGTACTCATGTGTTTCTTTTAAATAATATGCATCAACTTAGAAAAGTTACTAGTTTTAAAATTATTTTAAATGACTTACACCACGGTCATTCTGGACTTACGATAGTTTTATTGAAAGAAAGTCAAATAAATACAATTCCTATTACGAGCTGGTGATGCCGCCTTTAACGAAAAATTCTGTCTAGTGGTCCAATCAGAGGCCTAGAAACTAAATTAGATCACTGTCATTTTTACCTGAACAGTTTCGGTTTAAGAACAATTGCGTTCCTTGTGGGCAATATATTTTACTTTTTGTGCAAATGGTACGCAAAATAGAAGAACTAAAGAGTAATCCAAATCTACAGTTAACTCAATTTGCAAATTTTTGATTTATGCCACTATCATTCCAGCCCGTCCATGTAGCTGATGCCAAAAAGTAAGTATTGGTACATGGAAAAGGCAGCTCGTGCAGATCTGGACGAAGTTCTTACTTCAGTTATTTTCGTGTCACATGCCTTAAATTCGAATAAATATTACATTCTACTGAGCTAGTGTTTCTTTTTCGCATGACTTGATGGAACTCGTTTTATTTTCTATATTTTTCGTTCAATTATCCTTGGCAGGAGATACTATTATCATCAGTGTCCTGTGTAGCGGCATTATTGACATTTGAAGCTTCTCCCCTCCGTATGATCTTTCCCTGGATGAAGGGTACCGGAAGGGAATGTCGTGCTTTCAGACAGCAATCTCCAAAGTGATTGGCTGTCATATGAGACCATTATTGAAACATTTCTAGATGAACTTCCCCTATCTCCAACGTGCAACGCTTCATTTTTTTTCAACGCTTTGAGTCTTAACATTTATGAATTCGTTTGCTGATTTTTTTTAAAGTGACCGTCCAACATTTTCAGCGATCTGGGTTGCTGATCCATATTTGGTGGGTCACTACATTCGATTGAACATTTTGTCTGATAGATCTAGTCTAGAAGATTCTTCAGCAACGCAACTTACTAGCATTTCTAAAATTATCTTTGGAAATAATGTTATGAAATAAGCTGTAGTGATGGTTAGTTTGCTGAAGATTTCAGCTTGTATATAAAATATTGACAGTTAGGAAATATAAACTGAACTAAATGGCGCAACAGCCCATGGGGACCACGGCAAATTCCTACTGTACCCATCTCAGTTTTCTCGATGAAAGGCTATGGGGTGCAAGGCAAATGTTCTGGTTAGGTAGTCAGCTGAATACGGAACCCCTAGTGTTTAGTTCTCAAGCACACTTGGTATTCATTTTTGTTGACATATTGAAGGGGTGAAGGACTGAGTCAACCCGGGAATCGTACCCAGGTTTGCGACATCAAAATTTAGTTAACTACTGTTCAAAGTTGCTAACATGTTTCATCATCTAATAAGATCTCGTTTAAATGAATGTAAATTAAGAAAATTTCCTAAAATAGCATTCGGTAACGAGCTTGAAGAAATTTAAAACTAACAAAATGTTTACTATATTTGCTACTCTGATATTAAATTGTTTTCCTTTACCAGCGGATGTTTTCCTTACCCTCCTTTCCTTCTCTCCCCCTTCTCCCTTGTTTCCCCCTATAAGACGTAGTTGAAATGTTCCTTTCTTTGCATCCTCTGGTAAGGAAAACTTTTATATATACGTACAGAAAAGTAGTGATAGGTTGCTTTCTTTGCACTTGAACTCTGTCGGTAAAGAAAACACATTTACAGAATTCATAATGTCCGGATATACGTAGAAGAAAGTTTCCTGATGATCTCGACATAACTAGTTTTGCTTGTTATTGTAATTAAATGCTCGAAGTAAAAATGCTTTTTTATTTTAACTTGAGTTTTGCATTATTGTTCGAGAAGTTAGAGAAAAAGTTTACCGAGAGTTTTTTTTTTTTCCATATTTGGAAATAAATTTCATTACCAGGGTCACCTTTGGAATCACACGGTGGGTTCCAAAGGTGATCCGCAAGCTACAGTTTTGAAATGATATGCTTGAAAAAATAAATAAATAAATAAATGAATAAATTACAAAGATAAATTAACTTGACATGTACAAATGAAAAAAAAAAAAGAAAACTGCGTAATAGAATTCAGTTGAACAGAAACAATATTTCAACTCAAATCGTCAATAGTATTTCTCTTTTTCACTCAAACCACGCAAAAATAAATAAACATTGTTAAGGTCAAGCGTCAACTTATCAGAGCCACACTATTGATTGCCCTGGTTCGTTGTAACTTTGCATGTTCATTATCTTTTTTGAGAAAAATGGAATTATTTCTCTCTCTCTCTATTCAAGTATGCTCCGATGAAAAAGTTTTTAAAACTGTTCGTTGTATATAAGTCTGTCTTACTTTTTTTTTTCTAATAAGCGCCTTCTTCGGAAATATTCTACTATTTTATCATTGTTATATTGTTTCTACACCAATTTCGGCGTGGATCAGCTGATCGATGTGAGCTGCAAAGAACCAGACATATAGTTAAGAGTTCCCCTACATTTTTAAGTGTTAAGAGGCAAAGCCCTTCATTGAACTAGCGGGCGGGGGAAAAGAAAAAAGTTTAACAGCAGGGGTGCGGGCAAAAGCAACGAAGTTGAAAACTCCGCCCCGAGGACAAAGCGGCCTGAGGCTCCGTTATATGGACAGCGATCAATACGGATCAATAGTTTTCTCTTTATCAATCCATCTCCCACAAAATGGAGATAATCTCCGAGGGGGAAGCAAAATGCTTTCACTTAAACCCAAAACTCTCTAAATCAATATTTTCAGAGAAAAATTAAAATTTTAATGCATTATAAATTAGTTTTCAAAATGTCGAAAGTCGAATGCAATGCCATTTCGTGACGCTTGCCAGTCATTCGAGAATTTTTACTGAAAATTACAAATGTTCGGATAAAGCATATGTAGTAGATGAATCTAACGTTTTGAGGTACGGTTGTTCCACACGTGCATTTTCACGCCAGGAACAATTATCCATTTTGATTGGACAATCTGCAGTCAAATCTCAAACATTTTGAAAACATTGTTTCGAGAAAAAAAAAATAATTTTCTTTTTATACTATAACTGAGCTAACTTCAACTTAGAGAAACGATATTTCTCAAGTTAAAAAGATGATCGCCGAAAAATGAACAAGTGAAAAAGTAAGCGCCAGATTTTGAGCACCATTTTCAGCTCTTGAAGTTTATTATAGAAGACCTCAGCTTCACCAGTGAGTAGATTCTAATATTACATGAAACATCAAGAAAATATAACTGATGTACATTAAGAGTTTTCGTATTGCAATTTCAAGCAAAGAAAAGTGTGTTTAAATCTATTTAATTCGAGAGGGAAAATTCGAGTCGATTGCGCTTGCGTGCGCAGTTGTCAATCCTAACAGAGATTCAGTCAAGAGTGGGTTTCTCTTCTTGATCAAAAATTGGCATTACTCCGTTTTTTACCGTTCCGTTCCATTTTGAGATTATAAAAGTTTACTTCTAAAACACATGTCTCTCAGAGCTTTGTGCGTTATTACTTGAAAATTGATAAATTTCGTTTATTTGTTAATTTTTTGCACTGCAGATGAAAACTTTTTTTTGTGAACTTTTCTCTTGTTCATGATCTTAGTAATCATTCCTCCGAGTTTTTTTTACAGAGAAATTAGAGAAGAAATTTTTTTTTCAACATTGTTAGTAAAACGACATTTTGTTCACAATTTTACTCAGTATGTTATTCAACTATGTTTTATCTCATTTTTAAGCCCACAATCATCGTTAAAATTCCACAGCTTTCTATTTATAATATTAATAATGTAAATTTTTTTTTTTTTTTTTGAAAAAAATATTATGCCGACTCTAAGACATATTTCCGCATTGAAAATATATAAGGGCTTAAAGCAAAAAAGTTTTAGTTAGATCCCAGTCTTGTTCTATTCATGGTAACAAAATGCAGTTTGTTAAACTCCATTCATGTAATGTTGCTTTCATGAAATATATTGAATCAATTGTAGCAATAACTATTCAATAATAAGAAGAAAAAAAAAATCTTATTGAAGTTAGTTGAACGTCAAACCGAAATGTCACCACCAAGTTGAATGTGACAGAAGTTCGATCAAGTAATAACCAGCGTCTATAAACAAGTAAACTTTTCCATTTTTTTTGTTAGCCGCACCAGAGCTTTAAGAATTGATATTTTCTGCTAACTTAAACGATCAAACTTAAGTTTTGGGTCTTTTAATTAGCACAATCGGTCAATAGTAGTGTAGTGGGGAACATGAGGTAGTGCTGGTCATATGAAAAAATCATCAAAAATTCCTGGTGCTGAAATATAAATCGAATGGATGATCAACGAAAGTAGAGCTCAAATCTTCAAGAAACTACAGAAAATGACCCTTTCATGGCGAAACGTGACTCCCGACTCAGTTGATGTGTACTAAGCAGTTTGAGTGATGCAATTGCGCCACCGTAGCGTTGAAGTAACTAAAGTCTAAGATTTTGACGACTTGTGCAATGATATATTTTATTTATTTCGTAGATTACGGCACTTAATAATTCCAATCTAGTGCTCAATATTAGGCGATGCAGTTGTGCAGGAACATTCTTTTGTACAGATTTTCTTTTTCTTTTTTTGAGTGACAAGCGATGTAGTTACGCAGGAATATTCTTTTGTGCAGTTTTTTTTTTTTTTTTTGAGTGACAATTAGGTGATGTATTGCGCATGAATATTCTTTTGTAGTTTTTTTTTTTTTTTTTGAATGAAAAAACGTCAATTCAAAACTTTGTTTTTTAGAGCAACTGCAACTTTAAGCCCGAAATTTTTTTTTCTCAAATACTGTTTTTTTCCCACATTTTTTTTTTTTTTTTTTTTTGTGTTTCAAATTTTTAGTGAGACAAATCTCCTCTTTTTCGCTGTTTCACTCTTTTCATTTCATCATTTTATTCAAAACATATTTTATTATTGTTGGAGTTTACAAATTTTTGAAAGATTTCTAATATTGAGCAGACATTATGCACAACTTGCTGAACTTAAGCACTGGTTTTATGGTTTTTCCTTTACAAATTTCATTGATTCAGTATTTTTCTATTAAATATTAGTGTTATTTATTTTATTATTTATTATGTCCTCCTTAAATGCCGGGCCAATTGACCATTAGACCATGGGCTCTCCAATATTTGTCGATAACACAATCAAAAATAATTAGTGCAAAACCATCGTCAAGATGAGCAGCGTCCATGAATTATCAAGAGTTACATGAAGTGCGAGGGCCGTGGTAGCCCGATCGGTAGAGTGTCGGATTCGGGGCCAGAGGGTCCTGAGTTCGAAACTCGATGGTCGAAGACCCACCGTCGTCATTAAAGGGGACTGGGCGACGTTAAATATGCTCGTGGTCTCAATGTCCTCCAAGTGAAACGATTCCTCTGGGGTGCTAGCACCAGGTAGCTATTAGCTCCTGGACAAGTTCTAAATTCACATTAACTGTTCGATCCGGTGATGGTGCTGCCATCTATCGGTATAAAAAATAATGGAGGCAAGGCACTTAGTATGCAGTCCTCGACATAAATACAGTTGTAGTCGGTTGTGACTCGGAATCGGAGACATGAAGTGCAGGTTGGAAGTCCATTAGGGGTGCATTCAGAAACAAGGATCGGTCGCCTCGGTGCCACGAACGCTTGCGGTGGAACCGGTGACGTCACTTAACCGCGTTCGAAAACGCTGCGGTCGTTTTTTGGCGGTCGACTTGGTAGCAACCTGTCGCACCGCTGTCTGGAAGCGGTTAGCGAGGTCACAAAGTCTGTATTGGCCAATCCGGTCATGTTTCATGTTTTGATCGGAACGCACGTGACTTTCCCCATCACGAAAGTTACGCTTTGATTGGAGCGTCGTTTGCTGCTGAACTGGAACTACCGCGGTGTAACCACGAGCGTTCGGAAATACAGCTGGTCTACCGGAATTCCTAGAGAAATTTCAAATACGTCATAACCACACCGGATTAACCACGTGGTATAACCGGTGGATCATTTCCGAACGCAGCCTACGTGTAAACGGTACAAATAGGCATTTAGCCCATCGTGTCCTGTTAGGCGCGGCGCACATCTAGCAGACACGAACATCTCGCAGACAGGTTTCAGACAATCGGTCCGAAAAACCAGTTCATTCTGCAGTGAGCGCGCACACCTAAGCGACAGGGCGGGGGTACGACATTTGTCTCTGTCTTACCCTCTTCCCTCGAAGTGTAGCAGGAGGGATATTTGTTTCTGTCGCTTCCGCGTCGTAAATGACAAAACAGCAAGATGAGTGTTGTGTTGCTAGAAAGCGCTTAATTTAGTATCTCTTTTATCAAAAATGTTGAAAACAAAAAAAAATTTTGAAAAAAAAAAATAGAACCGACTTCAAAATTGCTCTAAAAAGTGAAAAATAATTTTATTCTTTAAACACCATCGATAATACTTTTAAACATAATTTTTGAAGTTGGCGCAAAAACGATCGATAAAATCATTCACAGCCATAACTCAACTACAAGTATAAATTTAACCAGGTACAGTTTCTTCACTAAAACATGCATTACGCATTGATGACAGCATATTTGAGTAACGATATAAATGTTTCGTTCCTAACTTTGGATGATTTTTTGATAAAAATATGAACGAAGCATGGTTACAATGGATTTTACTTTTTGTTTTTGCGCCAACTTCAAAAATTATGTTTAAAAGTATTATCGATGGTGTTTAAAGAATAAAATTATTTTTCACTTTTTAGAGCAATTTTGAAGTCGGTTCTATTTTTTTTTTCAAAATTTTTTTATTTCATTCTTTTTAGTGTAAATGTAGATATTTCAGTAAAAGTAAGAAGTTACCTAGTAAGAAGTGCGGCTCTATATCACTGTATTACTTTAGAAAAGCCTTTATTGAAAATTATCATTACAATTACTATTAATGTTACAGTTATATGGCACCAAACTTTTATAACAATGAGTTTCATATTGTCGCGTAGATGAAGATAGCGAAGGCAATGTGAAAGCCAAATGAAGCGAATACTCGTTAGTCTCAACTCGAGATCTTTATTCAGAACAACGAATGAACGTTACATCTCCTTATATACAACTTGAAAAAGTGCTGGAACTTTCCAGACTTGAAAAGATAAGAAATTAATAGAACACTCGAGAAAATTCGGGAAACAGTAGAAACGAAATTTTAGTAAAATTCACTTTGTCCAAGTCGGGATTTGAACCCGGGTTGCTCGTGTGGGAGCCGAGAATTCTACCACTGAGCCACCGTTATCCACGGCTGAAAGTGCGAACTTCGCTACAATATTTTAATCATTTAATAGGGAAATTTACTGTTTTTTTCCCATAACTTTTTTTCTAAAGAACAAATATGGTCAAACAAAGTAATGGGACCTAAGTTGAGCCATCCTCTATCCATTAAAAAAAGAATCATCAAAATCGGTTCACTAGGTGAGACGCCATGAGTGGACAAACAAAAAAAAAAAACATACATACGGTATGAACTGATAACCGCCTCCTTTTTGAAGTCGGTTAAAAAGAAAAATTATTTGATTACCTATCGTTGGATTGTTCGAACAAAATATAAATGGAGATAGCGTGGATTCAAGTCGGAAGAAAGCTAAATTCTACTGGAAAGTTACATTTCAAAAACTAAGAACTATGATAATATTGTTAATGTTTTTGCATTACTTTTCTTTTTATGATATTTTTATTCAAAACTTTACATGAGGTATGTGATAATGTAAAATTTATACAGAAATGTATGCATTTGACGCCTTTTGGAACCATTTTGCACGTTGTAGTTTACTTATAAATGAGTAAGTTCAATGATTTCTGTAATGACTTTATGAAATGAATTATTTTAAGAGGTATTCAATTTAACTATTAAACTATGAACATTCAAAGTTGAAACTTAGTTCAGTTGTTGAAAAAAGTTTGAGGAGCTGGAAGAAATTGGGCAAAACGTGCTAAATGAGAATGCACTGAGTTCCATGTTTGAGAAAAAAAATTATGACGATATAATAGAAGTGTTATGTAATTTTTTTCCACTAAAATCATTGTATTATTGAATAATAATATTTTTTAAATAGATAACTGATATGGTTTTGCATGAATAACTATTAAATGTTAATAACACTGTCTTAAATGTTTTTAATATTAAACGTTTTAGCACCTTCACATCTTTTAATGAATTGCGTGATTAGTGTTGAAAATTCATTAAAATAAAAGCAATTTTCGAAAATTTGACACTCAAATTGTAATGTATTGCGTTGTTTGTAAGTCAAACATTTTTATTATTATTATCAAATGATAAAGTTCTTGTTATCAACGTTTCAAATATTTAATATTCGGTGCCGAATTTATTTGTTTAATATTAAGTTAATTTGTACTTTAAATACGTCGTACATTTAGTCAAGTGCATGCGACTTGCGTATTTATTTATTATTTCATTTACATTCCTTTATTTAATAATTCCCGTATTTATTTATTCATTCATTCACTATTTTATTCACTCATTTATTTACTCATCTGTTTCATTTTCTTTTCATTCATTGATGCATTCTTTTATGTCCATATTTTTTTAATAAAAGATATCTTTAATAACTTTAATAATCAAATAAAAAACTTTTCCTGAGAAAAATATTAAATTATTCTCTTTGACCATCACAAAAAAAAAAGAAAAAAATTACATCCCCCCCCCCCTTTTTTTTGAAAGTACAAATTTACTGCCAAAAATTAAAAAAATATATGTTTCAGTGCAAGTTTTATTGTAAAATTTATTGTTCGTTCTTTATGTATCGCCATTTTCAGGACATATTTCCAATTTGTTCATCACGAAAGTTTTCTCAACTATTTCACTTTGACCCACATTCCACACACAATTGATTAGTTCTTGAAAATTCATAGGATATTATAAGAGGTTTGGATTAAGTTTAATTTAGGTACTTAACACTAAAAATCTTAAAATGAAAACATCAATAAACAAAAACTCCGTCTGAAATTTATATTAATTTCTTCTTCGGCTGCGAGTAACAATAAAAACAAAGCTTCATCATCAGATGAATCGTTATCTCACCCGCGAAACGTCGCCATGTTTGTTGACAGCTGATAAATGTAGCACTGCGCATGCGCGCTCGATACCGTCTTACCTGCTGGTTGTCTGTCAAATGTGCGCTGAAAAATGTTTTGTCGCCGACATGAAGCAAGCAAGACAAACGTCGCGGGCATGTTTCAGACAAATATCCTCTAGGTGTGCGCCCTGCCTTAAAAGTCTAAAAAATGCCCCAGCAGCAGCTCGAGGGGGATTCGGGATACAGTGGAGACGTTTCACAGTTTTCTTCAGGAATTACCCTCAGCAGCCCTGGAAAGAACACGACAAAACGAATGTCTGTAAATTCTTTTTATCTCCAATTTAGCAGATTGGAGTGGCACTAAATCTTAGTCTAACTGTAAAAGTTCGAAATCTGTTAAATGTCGACATTAGCCGGTAAATTTCAACATTCTCATACCTAAGACATCGCCGAAAGACCGAATATTCCCGGTATCACCGAGGAAAATCGACATTCTCCAATTTCGGTCTTTCACATTAACATATGCAGTTGCACTCGATCATAATCGTTTCTGGGAGAAGAGTGTTCTTTTTTTTTTACTCATAACCAACTTATAATCTTAACCATGAAATCATAAAAACTTAACCATGAAAATAGTACTAAGAACCTACACTACTATTTTTTTTACTTATATTTTTATTATTTTTGTATGAAATTCTAAGTTTTCTGTTACTTTTCATGACAACTTAATTAATTAGCTTCCTTAAGAGGTTGAGTTCGCACATTAATTTGCAAAAAAGGCTACTCCCCCTTCTCAAATACACGTGAAAGTATAAAAACAATTATTTTTCATGTGAGATCTCGTCTAGATTTTCATGTTTTTTTTTTTTTTGAATGAATTCTTCTTCTCCTCCATCCTTTTTTTCTTTTTGGTGGTAATTTTAACAAAGTTTAGCTTCTTAGATAGTTGAAAAACCTAACAGTTGAGAAAGTTTTGATCACAAATGGTAAATTTTTAAATAAGAGCGTTATATGAAACTCCAGTCAATGAGAAAAGTGTTAGAAATAAAAAAAAAAGTTATTGAAATAATTCTTTTATTTTTTGAATCGGTAGGGAGAGGAAGGGATGGGGGAGTGAACAATCACACAGGTATTGATCTCTTGGAAGTTAAAATTTTAACTGGATGAGTTGAACGCTACTAAATTCAACCCCGTCAACTCCACCGACGAATGAAATACTGACCGATTGTGTTTGCTATAAAGAACAAGAAAATCATTAGGAATTGTATTTGTCTCGGCTCAGGTATCCTCCCGCTTGGGAGGCTATCGACCGAAGTTGGGGGGGTCTCTGAATAGTGCCACATGCGTGCGTGTAACTGTTTCATGAAAAAGTAAGTTAAATCACGTAAAACTGAATGCAATTACTACAAAGATCCGATTCAAATATCCCGCATGAAGAATCAAGTTTTATTGATTCCCACCTAGTAATATTTAAGTAATTTATTAAATATACCATGATAATAAAAATGCTCTACGTGTTGGGTATTTATACCAATAATAATAGCATAAGTATGAAACTCTTCATTGATTAAGTGCTAATTTTTGCCATTATATGAAATTTCGCTTTTGCTTGAAAACTAAACTTTTTTTGTGCGTCACTCAAAAATATTCATACGATTTGTGCATTATTATGTACTTCTCTTGATATCAATTTAATAAATACATTACTATTTAACTGATGATGAACTATTGATTTTTAGATTCTTCATTCATAGATTTTCAGCCGATCACTGTGGAATGAATATATAACGGGAAAAAATACAGCAAACTGTTTTGTCTTTATTTGATATAATAATAATATTTTGTCATAAGTGTAAAATTAAGATAAAATAGGGTGTCTGGGACAAGTTTTTCGAAATATGTCTCAAAAACTTAGCTTTAGACTGACTTTGAGCGCTGACTTTGAGGGGGGAGGGAGTCATGACTCCATGATCCTCCTCTGGATCCGCATTTAGCCAAAAATGGCATTCTCTGGTAGCCAAAAATGACATTATGCTGAGAAGCATCATTCTTTTAGCTACATTTACTGAAAAAAAATATTTTAAATTACATTTAAAAAATTTTATGCCATACCTAATTGGGAAATTTATAAGCTTTTTATAATATGTTTCTATACTCTTTTTGTATTAAAGTTTTGATGTTCAAAAATGCTTTAATCCAAGAATTACAATTTATCATCAAAGAACTTTAAGTATGACAACTGATGAAAAAAAAAATCTAATATTTTATTAGAATTATATTCAATTTTTTGTTTACAGTTTATACAGTTATTACTCTGTCACAACATCTTTTTTTTTTATATATTTTTTTAAAAACTTAATTTAACTATAATATATTTTGAACAATGTAAGGGTTAAGATTTCAGTTTTCAGTTGAAAAGTACACCTAATGAAATCTCAATGGCTTAACGTTTTTATTAAACTTATTTATTTTTAAAAAATGAAATACTTAAAAAGTATATAATATGTTCAATAATTAATGTTAATAAAATGTAGTCATAGCTTATCTATATACTTACGCTTCTTACTAAATTAATAATTTTTTGACGCTACTGTGATATTATCTTCAGTTCCCCAAATTTTACACTACTAATTTTAAAAAAAAGGAAGTGATAATGAATAATTTTAATTTTTACTATTATCAGTTGCCGAAGACTAAGATACTTGGTCGAAAGAAATGCTTGATGTTACCTGACCAAATATATAAAGTATGCCAAATATTTGAGCAAAATATATTACATAAGAACACAATTTCTTTTGCTTATTTTTTTTACGTGAAAATTAAAAATGTTTGCAAAAACAACGTATTGAAATTTTTGCAGAAACATTTGCAGGTTTCGACAGCACAAAATGTGGACTTTTTGTATGCATTAGATTTTTTTTTTCCCAAAAAGAATAACAAACATTTTCTAGTTGGAACGTCTCTCCTTCCTGCTTAAAAAAAAAAGTTTTTCGTTGTTGGGTCATTCCATGCGAAATGAGCAAATCAGCTGTGACTGACATGTCGCAGATTTCAATGAAAATTTTTATTTAGGTAAACCATACATATCTATAAGGGAATGCAAAGTATGGAAGTTTAAAAACTGTTTGTTGCTTTGTTATTGAAATTAGAAGTTGATGCTGACGCTAAGCCTAAATTTTCAGAGTCCATTGCTATCAGTTTGTGACTCAATAACTTCATAAGTTAAAAACGAACACTTAAAAAATAAATATTTCCGCATTCTATAAACAATTCGCTATTGAGAAAGAGCAAAGTAAAATTTATTCCGATCTTTTTTTGAATCTGAGATATTAACAAAGATTGAAATTTTGCCAATTTACTTCAGATTTTAAATCACTCTTCTAGCTCTTTTAATGAAAAAATAACAGTAAAAATAATTCAGATTGAAAAACTATCTATAACTATCTGCTCTAATTTAGTAACTGTTTATGAATTTTTGATGACGAAATTGTACTTTAAAAAATTGAAAATTTCCAAAAATTTCATTTTTTTCCTCTGTTTCAGATGTTTTTTGAAGATGAAAGAATGCTCTAAATTTACTCAATTGTTTTTACGTAACATATTGAAGTGTCTTTTAGATGCTACTAAATTTTAATTATTGGTATCAGCGTATTTTTGTTACTAGAGTAACTTGAACTAAGCTAAAATTTCATTAGTTACTTCTTTTTATTTTGTAAATTCAGCAAAACTAACCATTTCTTTCGTGTTTCATTTTCTCAAAAGCATGTTTATGAAGTACATGCTGAAATGTACATTTTTTAATTGAAATAAATGTTAGTTTTACTTGCTTTTGCATCAGTTAGTCGTTTATCCAATTCTTCGAGTTCTCGTAATTTCACATAAGGGTCAATCCATACAGGTTCCATACAGTATAAAATACTCATTCATGTTCAAATATTTCTAAGTTATCAAATTAAAATGATTATTTTGAAAATTACAATATGTTTCTTCAGTATAATATATTACATAGGGCACAATATAATTTAAGAAGGTGCCAGGACGTTTTCACACTTTTTATTTCTGTTTTAGTGTGTGAATTGACTAGCAAAATTGCTTAATTTCAAAGACCTGTATCTTTTTTACAAACCAAATACAAAAAACAATATGTATAACATGTATAGTACTTGAACGGAATATTCAATTGGCCACGAAATTTTATTTTTAATTCTATCCCCTTTTGGTTTATAGGGGTCTAAAAATGTTATTTTCGTCATTTTTCCGATTTTTGAGGGGCTGTAATCTATAAAGGGTGCACAAACACACAGAAACAGTTACATATTCTTTTTAGCATGGTTCCAGTGATTAGTTTTTGCTTTATTTCATTTTGTGTTACCGTCCCCTACGTGAGTTATCCCCCTTTGAAATGAGTAAAATTTTTACATTTGGTCTTGAACTTTAACCTGTTGCCATTATTTTAATTATTAACTTACAGCTACGTAACTCAGCATATAAGACTATCAACTTATGCACTTTAACATCAAAGCGTTAAATTAACTGTAATAAATGTAATTCAAATAGATTTCGGCCAAAATGCAAAGGTCTCATTTTTGACTACGAAAATCACTTTTGATGACCTCTAAAAAATCAAAGGTTGAGTTGAGAGAAAAAATAAAAGTGGCTTAAAACATGTTTTATATGCAGCTTTTAGGAATATGAATTTCGAAAAAAAAAATTAAAAATGATCGAGCGCACCCATCCGTCGAAATTGTATGGATTGACCCATAAAACAAAAAAAAGCTATTTTTCTGAATTTTAATATTACGTTTGGAAATCAAAAACCAATTTCGAGTTTCTTCAAGCAAATAGTAGAAACACAGCTCTATATTCTTGTAAAATTTTAAAGTTGCCAGAATTTTCCCTCATTTGAATTTTTGTGTGTATGTGAAGGGGAAAATCATCATTTTACAAAATGACACCAAGTTTAAAACTGATTTTGAAGACAAAGGAGTTAAAATATAACTTCAAAAGTAAGTTATTTCTTTTATGAGACTTAGCACATTATTGAGGATTAATTTCATCAAAGCTAATGCATTCCTTAAAGATTGAGATTAAAAAATAAAATGCTTAATTATGAGAAAATTGAAATATTTTTAGTCTTTGAAACTCGGTTAAAAGTTAACTATAATAACTTTGAAAATTTTACTGATATCAGATTAATTACCCTACTCCATAGATTGCAACAACATATAACTTTTATGTTTTCATTAAATAGTTAATAAGATACAAGCCTTCAAAAGTGCAACATTTAGCATTTATGAGAATGCTGTTCAATTTGACCAATTTTCAATCGCATGTAACTATTAAAATAAAAAATTTCAAGCAAAAATATTTTAGATATTTTTATATAGGCATAAAAGGAACCTGTATACCAAATTTCATAAAAATCTGTTACCATGCGGCCACCACTTTTTTGCGAATTTTGCTCATTTCTTATGGAATGACCCTGTTGTAGAATACTTTTGTACATTAACAGTCCAGTAACCCTGGCTTTGATTGATATAAATATCGTCCCAAAGTAAATGTAAAGCAACGAAAATTCTACACATGCAACACACCTGTTATCTACTTTGGACTTCTACGGCGGAAAAAAAGATCACGCACATTTCGGCGGTGGCGGGGGGAGGGGGGGGGGCAAGGAAACCCACGGAAAAACAACGCATTGTAATTACGATTTTATATAATTTGAGAGAGATGATGCACTAAGCTTGAGAAAATTGAGTTTAAAGTATGCTTCATCTCTACTTTTTAGGAAAATAAGTTTTTCCACAAATTACTTTAAATTAGTAAACCGCACATCATTTATTTAAGAATTTCATAAAAGAGAGATCGACCATACGTCTCTTTTAGAGAAAACCACGGAAATCATGATATTGTGACCTGCTCTCACCAATCGCAATTACAGAGTACCATACAAAAAATGTGGAATTCTTCTACCGAGACAGTAAAATATCACCTAACTATCGCTGACGCCAGTGATGACTATGGTAACTTTAACGTTGTAACGTGGTATTGGTTTTAAATATTAAATTATGAAGTCGCCAAACTGATGGTATTTAAATCGAAAGAAATAAATCTAAAAATAGAGTTCAAAGAGTTCCCATTGAAAAAGAAAGTGAGTAAACTCCGATAAATAATAAATATTTTGTTAAATGTAAAATTGAAGATTAAAAAAAAAAAAAAAAAGATATCGTTGCACAAATGAACTGAAAAAAAATTTGTGTCCAACAAATCGCAAGCTTGCTTTGCGCCTTGAGGGTTTGCACCAATTTCGGAAAACTTGTTTACGCTTCAGTGGCGTTAAAGCGAATGAAAACGGTTAGTTATAAAGCGTATAAAAACGTGTCTTATGGCAACTGCTCCGAAGAGGCAATGCAAGAGTGTCTTCAGGCAATGAGTTCTAGGAGGAAGACTCTGAGAGTAAAGCAGAAGTTTAATACACAATACCAAGGAGAACAATCAACAATAAACTGAAAGATAAACCTTCAAAAAAGTCCAGAAAGCCCATTATTTTTTCATTACAAGAAGATGAAGCAATTGTTGAATGTATTTTGCAAATGAGTAAATATGTTTTTTTTTGTCCATTGGGGCGAATGAGTAAACATACTGGCAATATTTACCACTGTGTTTGCTCAACAACTTGCAATCTCAGAAATATTATTTAAAAACAATTGAAAATTCTACAACAAAAAAAAGTTTTTTTTTTTTGCAAAATTCAAATTCTGAACTAGGTTGGAGTTTTTTGTTTTTAATTTTCCTTTCAAACTATGGTATATTTGTTGGTATATTGTTTTTCTTGTGTCCGTGATTTACTACTACGGAAAGATTGGTGACATTGCCTAGAGGTTAGAGTTTTTTTACTTTTTTACAGGTAAGACAAAACAAGATGGATTTGCAGCACATAGAGAGAAAATAGCACACAGGGCACCAGTGGGAATCAAACCCACGACCTCGGGCATCTAAAGTGAAGCTTCTACCACACACGGAGGCCCCGTTAGTAAAGTAATCATGTAGCGTAGCACCTTACAGGGGCAAACATTGCACCATGTCTGAAAATCAATACGGATGTAATAGTGCTGCAAAGTAATCTCCAGACGTGGTAACTCTGCACCAGGCATTGGCACAAAAAGATTTGGAGTTGAAAAATAATTTAATTTTCGATTTTGATTCCTTTGAAATCTTTCCACAAGCGTTTAGAATATATCATAAATGTCATCTGAAAATCAATAAGTGAACCATCGTATACGGGCTTAATGTTTGAAGAAAATATGGTACAAAGTACGGGTTTATGATATGCCAGTTTTCTAAAACGATCTATTTGAGCTACTTGTTTTTTTTTTTCCCCGAAAACTTGAATGCAAGCGTAGTGTCGTCACATGCAAAAGTACATAAATTAAAGCACAAATGAACAAGAACAAATAGTGTCCCAAAAGCGCCAATTAAGTGAAACGAGCCAATAAGTAAGACTAAAATATTAAAATTCAAAATGCGTTTTAATAAACTTATTTACTTGATTTAGAGCTTTTACGTTTTTTTTTCACATTTTACATTTAGAGTTGCCGCTCAGGTTTTGGTGAGAACTATGTAACCTATTCGTTTCGCTTCCCTTGCTTTATCATATCTCTTTATTGATAGATGAAACAATTTACTGTACAGTAAACTCCCGATTATCGGCGGTCGGTTTATCGCGGATTTTTTCACTATTTTTTTTTAACGGTCAATAAATGTTTTTAAAACTGTTGATTGTGCTATTGTTCGTTTTTAGCTTTTACATATGTATATTTTTTACATTCAATGTTAGTAGATGGAATGTAGCAATGTTTTTAGCAAAAATTTAAATGTATCTGCGAGTGTTATTCATACACTGCTTGACAATTGCTAAGGAACAAGTGATTTATGCAAATTTGTACCTCAACCACATGACCAATGGAAATAAATTCAAGTTCAGATGGCGTGGTACACCAAGACTCGTTATCTGTATAAAAGACAGTGCATACACGCTCAAAATTCGTACAAAAATTCACGCTGTTTGGTTTTTAACAAAAATAGTACTGGATGTTAAAGAAGGTTTTTTGTGAAATTCTGTTTGGTTCTTGAAATACTTAAGAGTAAAATGTCAGCAAGACATCATTTGAGTATCTACGATCGTGGACAAGCGGTTGGACGACTGGAAGCTGGTCAGTGTTACCACTGCGGCTGCTGCAACGGATGTATCAATTTGTGCCATCTCCCGATTAAAGACGGCCGCTGGAGGTGGAAATGTTTTGCAAAAGCATGCCGGGGGTCGTGGTAGGAGCACCACACCTTCAGAGGATCGCTATGTAGCCCTCGTGGCAAAAAGGAACAGAAATTTCACTCTTGGACAGACAGCTGCAAATCTAACAACCGCTACCGGTACGCATGTTTCTGCAAGAACCATCTCACGGCGAGTAAATAAGGTCGGTTTGTATGTACGGAAGCCCGTACGTTGCATCCAAGTTCAACCACGCCATCGTCGAGAGAGATTACGCTGGTGTAAGGAACATGTTGGTGGGATCGTCAAAATTGGTCTAGAGTGATGTTATCTGACGAGTCTCGTTTCAGTGCGACAAAGTGATTCTGGTTACCAACTACTGTGGGGAGAGCTTGGAACACGTTATGCACAAAAATTTGTTTGCGAACGTGATCGGTACGGCTCAGACGTCATGGTGTGGGCAGGCATCATGCCCAATGGCAGAACACAGCTTCACATTTTTGAATAAGAAAGCGATACGTCGTGAATGTATTTCAGAGATGTTATGCTGGACTATGTTCGTCTTTTTAGGGGGGGCTGTCGGTCCAGATTTTCTCTTTGCGGACGACGATACACAGCCACACTGGAGCATTGAAGTGTCAGACACACTACAAAGTGAAAACATTCTCTATATGCAGTGGCCTGCTTACTTTCCCGACTTAAATCCAATTGAACTTACGTGAAATACACCGCTTTAGCCCTGGCTAATGGGCGGTAATTTACTGAATATACCAATTGAACTTGCCTGGGAGGCTCTTGGCAGACGTGTTGCGCGAAGAACCGTCCCTCCCAGAACAGTACAAGAACTCAAATCCGCATTGAGAGAGGAGTGGGAAAACATCCCCCAAGCACTCCTCAATAATTAGTGGGGAGTATGGAAAACAGATGTAAATTGTACTACATAAGTGTCCCTGGTAAGTAGTTGACTACAATTCAGGATTTTTCATACTGCTTCGTGGAAAACTCAACAAATGATTTCTTACGATTTTCAAGGAATGTCTTGATTTATAAATGTTATTAAACGACTGTTTTCAAATTTTATTTAATTAGATATACAGTGAAATCCCGTTGCAACGACCTTCAAGCGACCGCGTTTTTTTTTTTTTTTTTTTTTTGTAACTGGAATTTCGTTGTAAAGGAATTCAAGTAATGTGATGGAAAATAAATCGGGACTGAATTTTTTTTTTTTTAACGGATATTTCGCTGCATAGGTATTCGTTGAAGCGGGATTTCACTGTATTTCAGTGTTTGTTTGGAACAGAAAATTTCAACAAAAGTGAAACATTCTATTTTTTTTTCTAAATTTGCAGTCCTCACAAGTTAGCCCAAAGTATGAATCACGGATTGGAATAAAACTTTGCATCTCAGAAGAACACTTACAATTATTGGTCCTTTTTTTTTAAATTTTTAATCGGCAACAGGCACCTTTCACGGACTAAATATTAACCCCTAAATAGTGGATAATTGGGATATTGGAGGATACAATATATTCCTTTATTTAAAACTTTTTTACAAAAGTTCAAATAATGATTGAAAATTTGAAAAGACTAACCAAGTTAAAGTTGACGCGTTTCAGGAGGTTTCTGAAAATACTATTTATAGGGGTAAGCCATTCCTCGCCTTTGGACAACTCAACGTCAGACAAATCACTTTCTTGACATCACCATTTCCAAAATCAATAAAATTTAGCATGAGGAATACGTATGACAAGATAAGTAATAATGCCAATTTTTAGATTTCTATTTTGAAAATTGTTCGAAATATAGGCTTGTAAAACAACTCAAGATGTATGAAAATAAATGAAAAGTGTGTTCTTACAAATGACTGTAACTTCTCTCCTAACTATAGCAGAATAAAAATTTAGACAATATTGTAAAGCAAAAAAAATAGAGCTTTCTAATGATATATAACATGACTTTCTTACGATAGATATGTTTCAGGGTAATTCACCATGACGGGGTAATATTGCGAAGAATGGTTTACCCCCCCCCCCTTAATAGTACTCTCAGAAATATCCTGAAACACATGAACTTTAGTTTGTTTATTTTTTCCAAATTTTTAATCATTGTTTAAATTTTTCCAGTCAAAATTTAAAATAAAAGAATACATTGTACCATCTAACATCCCAATTATCCACTATGAAGGGGTAAATTTCACTCCGTTCAAGGTGTCTGTTGCCGATTTAAAAAAAAAAAAAAACACGGATTCAATATTTTTAAGTGTTTTATCGATGTGCAAAGTTTTATTCCAATCGGTGATTCACACTTGGGTAGGGCAGCCGACGATATAATTTGGTTGTTGTTATTCATCTCCGTAGAAACTTTTGTCTATCGCATTGTGGAAACAATGAAGCGGCATCACAGCAAGTTTCCATTTCATTCGTTTTAGAGCTGTTTGTGACAACGAGCTAAGTTCTTCCCAGCGGAGATTAAGTTTTTAGCACAATATAACCCCTGTAAGAATGTGTTTGGGCATTTCCGTACATTGTTTTTGTGATGTAAAGTATATACACAAAGATCAATGTTCATGAAGGTTATTGAATAAATTGTTGCTATGGTAAAAAGTTGGGTACTTTTTGGTTTAAGTATGTGTGGGGCAAAGTACGATTCATCGGTTCTTAACGTTTGGCATGTGATTCATTGTTTTTACAATATTATCATTTTACTATGCAATTATTTAAGAGAGCAAAATAACTTCAGTTTTTAAAGTGTTTGCCTTAAAGGTAAGTACTTTTATGGTTTCAAGTTCTAGCATTTTGTTTTTACTTCCTTTTACAAAAAAGGAAGTATTGTATTCGCGAAAAAATTTTCACTCAAAAATCGCCCTTAATTTCCATTTTGCTCACCCCCAAATGAATGTTGAGTTTTTTTTTCGATTCGACCACATGCGGAAAAGTGCCTAAGAATGTATAGACACGCGAAATATCCATTTTGACCATCACCGAGGTAATTACAACGACTTTTCTCGTGACGTCTGTATGTATGTGCGTATGTGTGTATGTGCGTATGTGCGTATGTATCTCGCATAACTCAAAAATGGTATGTCCTAGAAAGTTGAAATTTGGTACATAGACTCGTAGTGGGGTCTAGTTGTGCACCTCCCCTTTTGGTTGCTTTCGGATGTTCCTAAGGGGGTCTTTTGCACCTTTTTGGGGGGAAATCATTGTTAATTTCGATGTAAACTCAAGTGGCGTTATAATTTGTCGGACACTTGGCGATATATCGCCAGTCTTTTGGTCGCCAAGTTTTGTCGCCAACTTGGCGACAAATTTGGCGGAGTTTTTTTTTTTTGGTTTCAATTTGGCCATTGTTGGTGATATTTAGAGAATAAATATTGAATCACATTAAAATAGCGAATAATGGGGAAATGACATTAAATTGGAGTAAAAGGAAGTCATGTGATGCACACATCAGCTCGTTTCAATGTATGGAAATATATAATGTATAAGCCAATTCTAATTTTTTAGTCGTGTGAGTATACCACTCTAAAATATTCCACGCCCGGTAGCAGAAGTCTCTACAGCAGTCTGCGACGCAGATTAAAAAGAAAGTCTGTAAGGTAAATCGACATAAGATAAATCGACCTCGAGACCCCGAGGTTAAATTGACCCCGAAAAATGCTCCGAGTACCTGCTACTTGTATACGATATCCCTGATGTAACTTTCATTAGCGGAAATATAAGACTTTTTTTTTCTTTAAAAAGTTGATATCCCCCCCCCCCCCAACTATAAAATCGTCTTCAGACTTTCTCCAGTCGCGTTGTTTTTGCTGCCGGATCACGTAATTTCTTTTGAGAATTCTACTTCCTTTCATCTGAATTCTGCAACTTTCTTGAAATGTATTATTCAATTTCTAACAGCTTTCAACTCCGGTTATAATAGTCAATAGTAAAGACAAGATGTTATTTTTATCCGTTTACAATCTATTAGAGAACATAAATGAGAAAGTTTTTTCACTCTATTAAATTTGACCAAATACATGACATGGCCGACGAGAGGTCATGTCAGTCTATCGGAAACTAGGAGCCCGTTCCTTGAGGGGCTTGGAATCGGAGTAGCATAAATTTGACGAGTTCATGAGGGGAAGGGGTCCCGGTGGCCAAATTGACAAGGGGCCCGTCTTGGCTTTTGGCGGCTCTGCCAAATATGCCACATTTGAAAGGTGTTCTTAAAAAAAAAAAAAAATCCCTCTTGTGAAATTTTCCTCCGAGAATCAACACCAACTCTATGGTGTCATAATACAGATAGGGGATTGTCATAAATGATGTCCCACTTTGTTTCAACGATGTTGACCCCTCCCTCTTTTGTCACGAAGTATCACATATCACTTCCCCCTTCTCTTTCATATGACACGCTTTTTTACAAAAACATATTATAAACTATGGTTTTATTTCAATCACAATGTGTCACACTTCTTGTCACCTCCTTCCATTTTACAAACTGTCACAATTTCACGAACCTCTCCCCCTCCCCATAAGCGTGACATCATTTGTAGACGATCATTCATTACTTCTACGATTTTTAAATTAAATCTTCGGTTAGCGCCTTTGTCTTTTTGATTCTACTTTAAAATATTATGTTTTCCCTCTCTCAGTACTTATATAAGCACTTTTTGTATACTTACTATTATTTACATCAGTGAAGTAAAACATTGGTTGTTAAAGTAAATTTACGCTTTTTGCAAGTTATATTGAGTTTGATTTACTCAACATGGAGTAAAATTTTGTCACACGGAATTTCCAACGAATGTTTAAGTACCGTAAAATATTTGTTAAAACTAAAGCTTGCCTGATCTGGGAACTTCAAAGCAAATGCTAAATTTCGCTGTTATTCTGCTCTGTCACATTGATCATTGGCAAATATAGTGGCGCATTTTAAAAATTTTGAAAAAACGTAAAATTGGTGAATTTAAAAAATAGCTTTAATGCTCTTTCTTTCCACAAAATTCACACAAAGTTTATACAATGGGTGGGTGGTGACGTATAAACTTTGTAACTAATGGTGTTTCTTCCTTAAAATATCATAATTTAGAAGAAAATTCTTCAAATTTTAAGTATACACTATTAGTTTAGACTACAAAAACCAGTTAGTAAACATATCATAAATATATTTCACGTATTGTGGTACTATTTGGGAACAAATCAGTGAAACGTAGTACTGAGCAAAACCTTGTTTTTTTTCCCCAAAGCTTTTTTTTTTCTTTTTTTATTTCCAGATGTGCGATTGTTGTTGCCGGTTAGCTAGAAATGTGTCGTTCGTTGTCGCTTTTTTAAAAAAAAATTACAATAACAATCCTCTTCAATTTTTTAACCCTCAATCAAACGCAAATTCCTTTTTTCTCAATGCAGTATAATATATTCATTTGGAACCAATTTTACTTTCTGCTTTATTCGTTATTTTTTTAAACCGTTGTAATTCATTTGCATTCTTTCTATGCATCCATTAGTATTAGTTTGTGTAACTTGTTTAGGCTACCACAAAATGTTTGGACTTTCAACTTCCTATCCCACGCACCTGGTAAAACCCTTCTCACGCTTTCTGTCGCCAAAACTATTTCCAAAATTTATTTTGATCTCCTTTCTGGCGACTTTTTTTTTTCTTGTCTTCTACCTATTATACGAATAACATCCCTATCAACTACCATCTATATTAATTTGGCTTTCTCTTTCACTAGCTTGGCGACTTTTAAGTCTCTAATTTTACATCCAGTGTCCTTAGAGTTTTTGATATCGATTATTACTGTTGATTGTTTTCCTCATATTAATACGTCTAGTGTTATTATTTTTTT
Organism: Uloborus diversus; assembly: GCF_026930045.1. NCBI lineage: Eukaryota > Metazoa > Arthropoda > Arachnida > Araneae > Uloboridae > Uloborus > Uloborus diversus. The sequence continues at coordinate 203,248,030 of NC_072733.1, read as the reverse complement.
TGTTAATATTTTCTTATTGGTACTATCTACTATGAATGGGATAATTTTGAAGCTCCCTAATATTCAGGTAAGTTCTTTCACTAAAACTAAATTATCTGTTACCCCGTCTGAGCTACCAATATTTTTGTTGTTACATTTTTCGTTACGTACGATATATTGGTAATACCAACTCGCTTGGGCCACAGCAAGTGTCTAATTATTGGTATATAATTGGCTTTGTACATCTGAATCTAAACAAAATATATTTTCATTTATAGGCGTTTTTCTTACTTTTTGGTAATTTTAGTTGTTTTTCGTTAAAGAATATTACTGATCTAATGAAGCATTTCGAGTGATGTACGTACGTGAATATGTCTTGAGAGAGATCACCTGTAACGAAATTGTAAATGAACGAAGTCGTTCAATTGAACGAGTTCAATGAACGTGTCAAAAGAATGAACGATTCTCTGATGAACGAATCATTAAAAAGAATGATGTTGATTTCTGCAACAAGTTTACCTGAAAAAAATGACTCAAAGTTGGAGTGCAATCGGCAAGTCCCTGAATTTTGTTTTCATTTAATATTTTTTTAAATTTATGTCGTGTAAAAGTCTTAAACACGATATTTTACTATGTCGAGTATGTCAAGGTATCCGTAAATTTTTTTTTAAAAGTCTTTGAGGGGAGTAAACTATGAGGTAAAACATTGTTTGTGGTGCTGGAAAGAAATAGTAATTTTTTCAACATACATTTACTTTTGCTAATACAGTAAAACCTGTAAAGTTGACCACCCTTGTAAGTTGACAGCTATTTTTAGGCACGAAATTAGATCTATACCATATAATTCAACTCTATAAGTTGACCACCTGTTTAAGTTGATCACTAACGTAGTGCACCGCAAGTGGTCAGCTTACACAGGTTTCACTGTATTAAGATTTTGATACCTCAACAACATGAAAAAAAAAGTGCAATTTATAAACTATTTTCATTCTAAAATATACTTGAATCTAAAGGACATTTGTTCTATAATGGTCCTTATTAATAAACACATGAAACATCAGGGGTGATTGTGTTCCGGTATTTTACCGAATTTCCGATATTTTCGGACGTATTTTCGGTGTTTTTATGTCCGAAAATACCGGAATTATGTTTTTTTTTTTGTTATGCTTTTATCTCCCTACCTCCACATTTTTTAAAAATTATATAACACTCATCAAATATACCTGCAAGTGCCTTAAGATGGACACCGATCCCTTAAGATGGACAAATGCCAAGATAATTTGCATAACACCAACTCGTAACTTTGTAATCCATTAAAAATTTAATCAAATGTACACACAATATTTTGACTCAGAACTATTTAATACTATGGCAAAGGTGCACTTAAGTAATAGGGACCAAAGATTCCTCCCCCCGCACCCCCCCTCCCCTCGTTCTCGCTTTGAAACTTTCAGGTATTTTTTGATGAGCTCACAATCACCCCTGTAAATCCCTTGTTTGTTATGAATTGGATAAAAGGGGGAGAAAAGCGGGATTTATGAGTAAAATTAACCTTGTTCTTTTAGAAAAGGTGGTTTTGAATGGCACTGCTGCGAGTACAGTTACTAAATAAAAGTGTGATGCCGGAGCGTCCAATGAGCGACAGCCCCGCACTTCCAATCGGCTGCGTCCGCGTGGGGCGCTGTCTTCCCCCACAAACTCTCTATTTTCCTCCTTTCCGTACAGTGCGCCCGGAGCCAACGAGTTGGCACCAACCAAAAGTAAGTAAAATGTGCCTCTCTTTTTCGAAACTTTTACATTCCGTTCAGTAGTGGTTACATGCGATGGCTAACTGATGGTTTTTCAATTAGTAGAATTATTACATGTATTACTTATTTATTGGGTTTTTAGATACTTTTTTTTATTTAAGGTAATTAGTTATTTTTAATTTACATGTTGATGATTGGCAAAATTTCTTATTTATTGTAAATGATTTGAAGATTATTATTATTTTTGTTCAATAGCTATTACAGGGGTGATTGTGTTCCGGTATTTTACCGAATTTTCGGTATTTCCGGTATTTTTATGTCCGAAAATACCGGAATTATGTTTTTTTTTTCTGTGCTTTTAACTCCCTACCTCCGTAATTTTTTTTAATTATATAATACTCATCAAATATACCTGCAAGAGCCTTAAGATGGACACCTTTCCCTTAAGATGGACAAATGTCAAGATAATTTGTATAACACCAGCTCAAAAGTAACTTTGTAACCCATTAAAAATTTAATCAAATGTACACACAATATTTTGACTCAGAACTATTTAATACTATGGCAAAGGTGCACTTAAGTAATAGGGACCACAGCCCCCCCCCGTTCTCGCTTTGAAATTTTCAGGTATTTTTTGATGAACTCACAATCAACCCTGGTAGTGGTTACATGCGATGGCTAACTGACGTTTTTTAATTAGTAGAATTATTACATGTATTACTTATTTATTGGGTTTTTAGATAATTTTTTATTTAAGGTAATTGGTTATTTTTAATTTACATGTTGATGATTGGCAAAATTTCTTATTAATCGTAAATGATTTGAAGATGATTATTATTTTTGTTCAATAGCTATTAGTTATGTTCGATTTCACGAACTCAACATATTTACAGTCTAGAATGCACTCATGCCACACATTCGGAGAGAAATGTGGTTTGAAAATGTAAAAAGAAGAATCGACTTGAATCAAACTTCTCGACTGCAACTACCGGTTGCGAAAACTTAGAATCGGCAATGATCGCGCGTGGAATGTTTGTAAACTGAAACAAAAGCACACAAGATCCCCTCATCATACGGTTAAGGGGTTCCTAACCAATAGGCCGCCGGCCACATCCGGTCCGAGAAGCTGATACAATGTCTCCAATTTAGAGTCAATTATTCAGGAATTGGTTTTTACAAAATATGCATTTAATAAATTAAGCTTCAAACTAATGATAACAATATGAAGTTTCTTTATTTTTTCATGTTTTCCCATGTTATTTAGAAAATAATGGAATATTTTAAAATTTTTATTTGTATTCCGACCGGCAGAAATGGTTTTAATATGAGGTGCAGCCCTTGAGCTGAGAAAGGTTGGGCACCACTGATATAGTTCATTTGTATATATCGTGCTTTTTCTAAGTTTTATGAAAAGAACTGAAAAAAAAAAAAAAAAAAAAAAACTTTCATAAAGCGTGACACAACTGATGGAAAACATTGTGCACCTCGAAACTTAGTTCTTACTGGTAAAAAAAGGGGGAAATGTTTCATTATTTTTAAATAAATAAAAAAAAAAACATTAAAAACAACATATCGCATCCCGGCAACAGAAGTGAACTGTTTGTCGGAATGAAACTGTTTCTTAGAGAGGGTTAATCAGCTCTATTCTCGTATCGGTTTAATTTGCTTTGTTGAGGATTTCGACTGGGTAACATAAATACAAAAACCACACCAATATTTAGAGGAAAGTCGTAGAATGCCGCTCACTTTAGAAAAAAAAATATGAATAACTAGTCAAATTTACCCAAAAATTCAGTTTTTTTCGAAGTGGATCGATCTACAAAGCTTTCAGAACAATTTACAATCAATTAACTTACATAAAAGATTCAAGTTTTTTTTTTAAATCGTTTATTTAACTACATCACTGATTGAGCAGTAATGCCCGATATGGTACGGCAATTACGCTAAAAATTTGGATACAACATTGAAGTACGACAAAAGTCACATGTGAGCTATTCATACCCAACAGAAAATATTTCATTACTTTTAAATTAAAAACAAAATGTAAAACGACATATCGTACTCGGGGAACCAGAAGTGACAAAACTCAAAAAAAAAAAAAAAAAGCGTTGAAGGAAATAAGGGTGTTACACGACGATGTACTACTTTTAACCGATTTATTCTCAAATACTACAATATGTGAAAAACATTTTTGACATTGTATTTACTGGCTAGTTTTTATAGTCTAAATTAATCGGGTACGTCTAAATCTTAATAAAATTCTTTTAAATTGTAAGTTTTTTACCCGACTGCGCGTGCGCGACGCAAAGGAGGGCAATGTGTTTATAAGTCTATGTATGTATGTCTGTTTCTATGTGGCGTTCTGCAGGCTGAACGCCTTGGCCAATTTTGGTAATTCTTACGTCAATCGATTTGTCTTAACCTTGGGAGTGTCACTAAACACATGACAGTTATCAAAATTCACCATATCAACAACCAGTTGCCATATTTTGTCAGTTTGGGATCGGCGCACGTTGGGTGTTGCACACTTTGTCGCACCTGCGTGCGTCAAATGCAAGTAGTTTTCGCTGCCTGAAATTTTTTGTTTACTAAGTCAACTAATTGGGGTCTCATTGGCCGAGTGGTCTAAGCGATTGCTTCTCCCACTTGAGGCGGTGGGTCAAGACACCCTCGCTCCGGATGTATTTTCCCTTCTTTCTGACGTAAATTCTTTCATGTGTTCTTTATATGTATTCTGTACTGTAATAAAAAAAAATATATTATGCTTAACGAAGGCAAGACACTCAGATTGTAGTTATCATCGAAATAAACCTGTGCAATAAGCACCAAAAGAAAGTGAGTCTACTAATTTGATTTTCATCTCTAACATGTTTTTGCTTTGTTAATTTGTTTTTGCCTTGATTTAAGGGACTGAGTTTCGCGACGTGTACTTTCTTCAGAGTCTTTTTTTAATTTTGCGAGAAAGATTTGACAAACGGGGTGGGGGGTTTCCGATTTCGCGTCATCACGAGTTATACAGGCTGTTTATATAGATGTGCTGCTGTGGTTGACTTAAGTTCGCGCATTTTTGCCGAAGGTCAAGCTCATGTAGCTTTAAGCCGAGCTAGGTCCCTAGAGGGACTAATTATCAGTAGTTTAGACCACCGCAAGTTACTTAATAAACCTCACGATAGAAACAAACTATCCCAATGAAATGACAAGGTTGCGAAAAGTACCGTCTTATAATCATAATAACTAAGTCAATGAAAATTAACTAAAAATTGTAAAATAAAAAATTATTAAATAAAAAGAAAAAATCCGACTGCGTAAAAACCAAAAAAACTAAAAAGAAAAATGTATAAGCCCAGTAGTTTAGAATGTTATTAAGTGCTACTGAATAACTACTCCGTTGAAATAATTTTATAACCGCACACAGATAAGACAAATCATAAATTCAAAAGCAAAATAGAAGGATCAACCGTCGGGGCACATTCCTTTCTGATTCAAAGAACCCCGTAAAATTTGAATGGGCCCCGACTGTTGATCCTTCTATTCTGCTTTTGAATTTATGATTTGTCTTTTCTGTGTACGGTTATAAAACTATTTCAACGGTGTAGTTATTCAGTAGCAATTAATAACATTCTAAACTACTGGGCTTATACATTTTTCTTTTTAGTTTTTTTGGTTTTTACGTAGTCGGATTTTTTTTTTTTTTTTTTGATTTGCAACTAGCTATAATATCGTTTATGCACTACTACGCCAAGGACGGATACAAGGGAGGGGCGATGGGGCGTTCGCCTTTACTTTTTTGAAACTTCAATTTTTCGGAATTGAAGTTTCAAAAAAGTAATTTCAGATGATCTTTGGCGATGTTAAGTGGAGGAGTCTGGAGGCCTCCCTCCTCTGCAGCATTTTGCAAAATTAGTGTCTTAAAGACATAAAGCGCAATTTTAGACGAACTCCGATGATGTTAGGGATATGGGGTTCGAAAATTCCTCAGAATTGTTTCAAAATTGAAGTTTTAAAACGAAATTTCAGAGTACCTCTTTCAATGGAAAAAGTTCTGGAACCTCCTTGGCTAAATCCCTATACTTTAGTTGTTTTGGATTAATGTTGTAGCAGCCTCTCCCCCCCCCCTCAAGCATGAACAAACCAAAAATGTAGTGAGCGGTAAGTTAAAATGTTAACCGCCCCCTCCTTGAACCATTTCTGGATCCGCCCTTGTACTACGCTAAAGTCATGTAAAATAATTTCGTGTGAGATTTGTGGCAAGAGCATTTAATTTAAATTTTAAATCAATAATTAGTCCCCCCCCCCTTTTTTTTTCTTTTTCAAGCTCTTTGAGTAACCACTTCTATTGCCGAAGCGCTTTATGCGAAACAAACCCAGTAAATTGTTCCTTTTTTTTTCATTTTTGTTATTAAAATTCTTAAGATTTTGTAAGCGAACTGTTGCATGTTAGTGCAACTCCTGCACTATCTATTCAACTTTGAAATGAATTCGGTTATAGAGTGCTTTTTTGTTGTCCCACCAGGGGTGCGATAAAACAAAGGGTCACTGCATTTTGTTCAGGCTTTTGATTTTTTAAAGCATATTCCGATAGTCATATCGTTTAAAAGTAAGACCAAGGACGAATCGTTGCTAAGGGTTCATTCAGTACATGTGGTTTTTTCGATTCGCTTCGATTTGAATGATGAGATCTACTGTTCAAAAAAAAAGAGAGAAGGTGCGTCTCGGACTAATATTTCAGGTACTCTTAGAATGAAATTGATGTTGGGTGTTGGCGAAAGAAAGTTGAACGATTTAGTTCCTATTTTAACGCCAAAAAGTAAGAAATACTTCAGATTACGCTACGAAAGAAACCCTTTGTAGAATGTTAATTAGACCTATTTTCGTATCTGTTGAACTTGCTTCGATGTGGATTTCGACTGGGTCGTGTAAATACCAAAATGAAACCAATATTTAGGAGAAAGTCGGGGAAAGTCGTTCAATCAAAAGAAAACTTGAATAACTCGTCAAATTTTCGCCAGAATTCAATATTTTTTTTCAAGGATGAACTACATAGTCTTAAGGATAGTTTGCGATTAACTAATTTGCGTAAAAGTTTCAAGCTTTTTTAAAAAATCGTTTATTTAACTGTATTGATTGAGTGGTATTACCTGACATTTTAGGGTAATTGCGCTTAAAATTTGGATACAACAGTTGAGTTTAACAAAAGTCATAGTGTAACAAAAGTCACCAGTACATGAGTCTTTACGCGACTACTTTCTACATATTGTAACCGCATATTGAGAACAGCAAAATAACGTTTCGTTGTAGATCTCGAATTCTTTGTGAAAAAAACAGATTTCTATCTACAAGCACAAGCATCTAGAAGCAAATCATCTACATCATCATTATCATCAGACAGCTGAGACTCATCAATGCGAGCTTATTTCAATCACTGAAGCTGGTGTCATATTCTTATCAGCTTACAAGAAACGCCATTACTAGGGCCCGACCGATGGCGTTTTTTGGCCGATGGGCCGATGCCGATTGTTGGCCGATTGTTCAAAGATGGCCGATTGATAAGATTGTCAGGGATTTAAAGGATCATTGATTCATTTCACTTTACTTCCTTTCTACAAATAAAGAATTGTAATCACACAAAAAAAAAAAAAATCAGATTTCGACCTAAATTTCTATTTTACGATTACCAAATCTATACTTCACAAGTTTTTTCGCCACATCTGTACATGCATATGTACCTAAGAACATATAGATAACAGAAATATCCATTTTGAAAGCCTCCTCAGCTAATTATCGCAAATTCTCTTGTGATGTCGTCATGCGCGTAAAATTGCGTCACTCAAAAACGTTATGAAACAGTAAATTGAAAACTCATACGTACGTAGTATGATCTAAAAGTTCGAGGACAAGTTTTATAAATCCTTACCCTGAATAGTTCACATTACCGAAGCACATCTATCTACAAAATAGTCAGCTTGAACGACTATGCACTTCTGCCAACGTTCATCTAGCTTTTTTAAGCACTCCTGGAAGACATTTTTCGCAACCTCCTGTAAGGCCTCTTGCGCTGCTGCTTTAACTTCATCGTGGGAAAGAAGGCGATTTTCATGTTGAGGATGCACGGTTTGATTGATCAATACTCTCATATGACAAACAAATAAAATAGCGTTTCGTCGGAGTTAGCTCCATGTGACTTTTACCTGTTCCCAGCAAAAAACATTTGCATGGACGCCGCTTTCTTCCGCCAGGAGAAGATAAAGCTGCATCATAGAAGGTAGCAAAAAACGGCTTCCAGGCGTGTTCCCAAAAGTTATATGAACACTATGGCAGAAGTACATAGTCTTTCAAGGTGAGCTTTTGAAGGTGGATGTGCTTCGGTAATGTGAACTATTCTGGGTAAGGTTTTATACAGCTTGTCTCCGAAGTTTTGGGTCGTACTACGTACAATCTGTATAGAGTGTAGCTATGCTTCTCCTTTTTTTTTTTTTTTTTTGACTGCTGTATGATGAAAGAGAAAGAACAACAGCCAAAAAAAAAAAAAAAAAAAAAAAAAAAAAAGAAAGAAAGAAAGAAAAAAAGGAAGAAAAACAAAGAGACTGTTTAATAACCAATTGATTTGTTTTTTTTTTTTTAAATTGAACATTCAACTAAGATTTCAGTAATATTGTAATAATGGTACATTAAACATAGTTAAAAAAAACATTAAATTATGTTGTTTAATCATTAAAAAAAAAGAATAAAACTATGAAACCGTCTACAAATTACGCAATTAAAGTGGAAAAATTCCACGTAGACATTTTTTAGTCATCAAATTAACCAAAAAAAAAATGTTACAGATAAATTACAATATTAAATCAAAGTAGGAATATTTTTATACTTATTTAAAATTTATGAATAGAAAAGTTTGTATTTTTCCTGAAAGCTATAACAGTGACATAAATTTTGCTGAAAAAAGAAATAGCCATGAAAAGAGCGAGGTTCTTTAAACGCAGCTACAATATACAAACTCAATATTTACACCAAGTTAATAACTGAATACATATACTACTTGATCTGATGTTTGCACACTTAATATTGAACAATTTGATTGTTTAATCTTTTATGAAGCTTTTCAAACAAGTTCAAATTAAATTTTTCAATTTAACAATGTTCTGAAATTAAAAAATTGCATAATAGAAAATCCTTGAAATTTTCCTATAAAAAATGAAAATATCTTATTCATTGATTTTATATAAATACATAAAAATAGCTACTTACAACAGAAAAAAAAATCAATCGCTATAAATGATGCAAAAAAGATGACGCATTACGAAATATAGGTGAAACAAGTATGAGATATACGCAAAATGACATTTCTTGACTAAAATAAATAATCGCTAAATATTTAAGAAATGCTTGAAACGACGAGGGAAGGTTAGGAGGGGGGGTCACCCACGGATTTTGGAGTAACTCACACTTCGGCCTCATTTTTACTTCCTTTTACAAAAAAAAAGGAAGTATTGTATTCGCGAAAAAAATTTCACTAAAAAATCAGCCTTAATTTCCATTCTGCTCACCCCTAAATGAATGTTGAGTTTTTTTTTTTTTTTGAACCCGACCACACGCGGATAAGTGCCTAAGAACGTATAAACACTCGAAATATCCAATTTGACAATCCCCGAGTTAATTACAACGAATTTTCTCGTGACGTCCGTATATATGTATGTGCGTATGTATATCGCATAACTCAAGAATGGTATGTCCTAGAAAGTTGAAATGTGATACGTAGACTCCTGGTGGGGTCTAGTTGTGCACCTCTCCTTTTGGTTGCAATCGGGTGTTTTTAGAGGGGGCTTTTGCCCCCTTTTGGGGATGGGAATCATTGTTAATTTCGATGAAAACTCAAGTGGTGTTATAATTTGGCGGACACTTGACAATAATTTGCCAGTCTTTTGGTCGCCAAGTTTTGTTACCTACTTGGCGACAAATTTGGTGATTTAAAAAATATATTTATTATTTTTTTAATCTGGTTTCAAATTGGCCACTGTTGGTGATATTTAGGGAGTTAACTATTGAATCACATTAAGATTGCCAATAATAAGGAAATAACATTAAGTTGGGGTAAAAAGAAGTCATGTGATGCACACTTTAGCTCGTTTTAGTACAGAACCGCTACCACCAACGCCTCGGAAGAGTTTCTGAATCTACTTCAGCACTTCCGAAGAAAAAATTCAAGTCCCTTTGATTTCTGAATTATGTCACTATTCAAAACGTCTTCAATCAATTTCTTACATTAATGCTCTAATGTCTTCCTAAACAATAGATAAAGTTTGAAAAAAAATCTCTAATTTTATGAATGGTATTAGTTTTAAACAACTCAGAAGTACAACTCGAGTTTAATTTCAGAAATTGAGAGAGTGGGAGGAGGGGCACGCAAGTGTTCTCTGAAATTAAAAAAATAGTCATAAAAAAATAGAGTTCAAAATAATCATAAACATTGAGCAGAAAAGCCCTTTCAAAACTTGCATCCGAGTTTGTTTTGACGTGCAGTGGTGGATATAAAATATAGCAAATGTTGCAATTGCGCGAAAGACCTCATAACCACAGGGACACCGTAGGAGTTACAAAAATGCTTCTGATAAATGTTTTACAACTTCTATGATAGAGAAATAGGGTCCCAAAATGTATTTCGACGGGCCTCAAACTTGTAACTCCGCCGAAGCGATACAGGAAAGACTGCATTACTGTGATTCATATTACAAATATCAAAATATTAAAAATTACCGTCGGTTCAACGGGAATCTAATAAAATGACACAAAAACCGGTTTCGCCATCTCATATTTGTTTCCATAGTCTCTAAATCGGTAATATATCACCAAATGATCGTCAATCTGAGACGCTATATTAGTTTTGCATTGAAATAAGTAATTAATAGCCACAAAAAATGAGTAAACAGGCTTTTCAGAACACGCGATCGAAAACAAAAAGCGAAGTGCACAACTGGAACGTACGCACACCCCACATGCGAAAATTTATCCTTCTACAGCTTACCATTTTTGAGTTATAACTTATGAGAGACACATACGTACATCCAGCTGCAAGAAACAAAGCAATAATTAACTTGTTTAGTACCTAAGAATGCAGTATTAAAAACTCTTTCAGGGGTGACTGATAGGGGTGTCATACTGAAATTTAAGTAAACAATTTTGTATGAAAATAGTAACTCCCTTTACTTTATATTAAAAAGTATAACAGCAAAGGTCTTTTTTTTTTCAAAAACATCGGCCAATTCCATCGGCTTTTCGATGTTTTTTAAGGCCGATGGGCCGATGTTTCCTGCAAGTTAGCATCGGCCGCCGATGCCGATGGCTAAATTGTTGAACCATAGGCGCCGATGCATCGGTCGAGTCCTAGCCATTACCCCTTTATCGCCATGATGGAAAAATATTAAACGTAAAAACGAGCATGTGTGTGCATCACATGACTTCCTTTTACTCCAATTCTAATGTCATTTTCCCATTATTGGCAATTTTAATGTAATTCAATAGTTACTCTCTAAATATCACCAACAGTGGCCAAATTGAAACCAAATTTAAAATAAAAAAAACGCCAAATTTTTCGCCAAGTTGACGACAAAAATTGGAGACCAAAAGACTGGCGATATATTGCCAAGTGTCTGTCAAATTATAGCACCACTTGAGTATACATCGAAATTAATAATGATTTCCCCCCAAAAGGGGCAAAAGTCCCTTTTAGAAACACCCGAATGCAACCAAAAGGGGAGGTGCACAACTAGACCCCACTAGGAGTATACGTACCGAATTTCAACTTTCTAGGACATACCGTTCTTGAGTTAATGCGACATGCATACGCACATACGGACGTCACGAGAAAACTCGTTGTAATTAACTAGGGGAATGTCAAATTGGATATTTCGAGTGTTTATGCGTTCTTAGGCACTTATCCGCGTGTGGTCGGGTTGAAAAAAAAAAACCTCAACATTAATTCGGAGGTGAGCAAAATGGAAACTAAGGCCGAATTTTGAGTGAAATTTTTTTCGCGAATACAATACTTCCTTTTTTGTAAAAGGAAGTAAAAAATCACAGCCTTTTTACAGCTCTTCACATTTTTTCTGTCTTAAATCTTTGCATTTCGTGTCCCCTCTGAAGGGACACAGTAATTCTAGCTTAGCATTCCGATTCTCCCTCTGAGAAGGAGCATTAAAGTTTATATATTAACGATTCTGGTGAATCAACTTCTTCTTGCGCAACGTTTTGAGAAATGAAAAGTGAACGAAAAGTGAATCTGTAGCTCGAAATTTAGTAAACTTGAGCTCAAAATGAAATTGATTGAAAGAGGTCTCGGATGCAAGGGATAAAACATATTATGCATTAAATGTTTTGATGTATGATTTTGTATACCAAACATTGTCTAAAACTGCGTTTTTGGTGTTTCAATTTCGAAAAGTTGCCATGAGAAGGACACGAAAACTTTACTGTCTCTAACATTACTAAAGTTGGCCTAAAACAGCATTTTTAGAAGTACAATTTTGAAAAAATTCAAGGCCGCAGCCACTGAACTCTGTTTTCCAGACATAATCGAAGGAATCTGCAATTGCATTTCTAGTGCTTCAATTTCGAAAAATTTCCACGGGAGAGCCACCAAGCCTTTCCTCACCCCAAACATTATCGAAGATCGTTTGAAATTACAATTTCAAAAATTTTCCCGGGGCAAAAACCCCCAAGAAACTTTTGTTTCTGAATTTATATAAAACTTATCGACGGGGTTCTTATCGCTTACATCTAGTAAAGACTCTCCCAAATCAAAAGCTGAATTCACTCTATCTCATTATTTTAAAATATATTAGGGGAAAAAAAGGTGAGATGAGCACTTGCTAAAACACATACCTTTCCTCTAAGTTTTTTGCTCTTACGACGGCCCTGAAAAATTTAATATTATCAATATCTTAACTGGGATTTTTACATAACTTAAAAATTTCGCTGAGACAGGCAGCAAATAGAACGAATCTGGTAGCCGCACTCAAAAAAGTTCCAAGCAAACGGAAAAACTTCGCGAGAAACTAAATTTATTGATTGCTTGTATTTGCAGTCGTAAACGTAAACAGTTCGTTTTCGCATTTGTTGTAACTTTATTTTCCTCAAGCAACTCTAATTCTTGAATTTCTTTCTGATGTTATTTTGATTAATTCCGAAAACTATGTGAACTTAACTAGAAATTTGTGACTCTAAAAAGTGTTATGTTTAACATGATTTAAAAAACGAGTTAGGAAAACTTTCGGGGGGGGGGGGGGGGTTGCGCCATTGAGCTTGGGGGGGGGTATGGGTACCCGTGAAAGGTACTTCAAAATTGAAGAGTAACTATGAATACAATTAATGTAGTAATTCATTGATGTTTTTATTTCTAAAGCTTTACTTTTGTAAAAAGTTTTTGTTAAATGTACTTGCGAGATAACTGGAAATTTTCCGTAATTATATAAATTTGGAAACTTTTGGTTTTTCGACAACGATCGGCTGTATTTTAGAAAGACGCTCGATTGTGTATGTCTACACATTTTTAATGCTTCATGGGAAGATATGACCCTCTAATCCCCTCTTTGCTACGTTGTTGCACGCTTATGCAATTTATCTTTCCCGTTTTTGCGTTATAACTTTACTTTTACAATATTAATTTACAACAAAAGTAAATAGTTTATTGCTGTTTAGTTCGTACTTCAATATTTTTACGTAAACAGAATTAAAGTTTATTTCTCTGTACTTTTCAATCATGATTGTGCGCACAAATATCGCTAATCTTGCATATTTTTCGGTCGCATCAACAGAACTTGATAGTGTTTTTATGAGTTGTAAAACTCTAGACTCCCTCTGAAGTCTCCAAAACATTTTTACATCCGATTTTTGCCCATCCAGCAGAAGATAAACCCCCCTTGCAGCACCCCCGAGTGGTAAATCAGAAGCACAAATATTGAAATTGCGTGATTTAATGCCAATAAGACTTGCTTTTGCAATAAAGTCATTCTTGAAGTGCTTCCGAGTGGTTGGAAAAAGGCATTAAATCTTCGAATTTCGTCGTTAATCGAAAAGCTTTTCATTTGGCTCTTGGAAGCTCCCCTTTTAATTTCTCCGTCCTCAATTTAAATTACCGTTGATTCCTTTCAATAATTCTTGCATTCTCTTTCGCGGCCTGCCCATCATTATGGAAACTTCTGAAAGTTTGCAAATTACGTTTCAAAAATGCGTCCTGTTTCCGTATTCGCGGGAATCTCCAGCTAATATGTTCAATATTTGTTGCGCAGTTCTGGGATAGATTAAAATAGGCTAACATTAAATCTTTTCCCTGAAATTCCAATTACGAGTTTCCCGTATTAATGTAAATTGGTTTGCAACATTCGGATCCGAAATTATTATAGTAAAGTGGAAACTTTTGTATTTTCTAGGTTATTTTTTTCCTTTGATTAATCATTGCTTCTCCACAGTGGCTTTTAATAGCTTTATATACATTGGAGGAAAATTTGGAATCAAACTCGACTAAAAGTTAGTCAAGCATTTGGGTCAAAAAATATAATAACTGTTATCTTTTTCAAGGTTCTTTCCTGTTGGTTAATCATTGCTTTGATTTGTTTTTCTTTGTTTAAATGAGAAAAAATAATACTGTAATGAAAGTAAAAGCTTTTGAAAATTGAATATGTATGAATTGTTTTTAATACAACTCAAACATAAAATACAAAGTATTCTGAACTAATTAATCCACAAGGAGCTTTAAGTAACAGGAAAGAAAAGTATTAGTAACAGGAAAGAAAAGTGTTAGTAACAGGAAAGAAAGTGTTAGTAGTAGCAGGAAAGACAAATCTGAGGGGAGGATTCGAGAGCAATGACCTCTGAGTTAGGGCGCTATTCAATATTGGTATTGGTTTATTTTTATTAGTAGAGAGTACTGTTATCATTGTTGATTTTGTATCAAATGGCACCTTCGTCGTTGATATTTGTTATCAGTAGATGGCGCCGTCGTCGTGGTTGATCTTTTTTTTTTTTTTTTTAAATCGGGGGTTCCCAAACTGTTTTATTCTGTGGGCCTCTTGTTGAAGCTTTCTGTCATTTGAGCAGACTCCTTACCTAAGGTTAATTAGTAAGGCACTATAATATTTACATTTGATCATTTGAAAACTGAGCTAGATGGTCAAGTTTCGACTAAAAATTCTAAAATCATCAGATAAGAGTAGAGGGAAATGCCACGAGACAAATTAGAATATCCGATAGTGTGCGATATTTACATTGAGGGTTTTTCATTGCTCTTAATAGCATTTTTTATCGCTCAACTTCAATCTAATTTTTGATAATCATCTAAGAGACAGTGTGATAGGATTTAATGCAGGATGGAAAATTAAAGGAAAAACGAAACGTAATTTTTTATTTATCTTTTTATCAATTAAAACGACACGAAATGAAATTCTGTTAATATTGCTACATTCAATGAGAGCACAAAAAAAAAAAAAAAAAATGCCTTTAATGGCAAGGGTGAGTTTGAAATTTTTTTTTTCTAATTTTCGATTTCAAATTTGACAGGCTTAAGTGGCGGCTTCGTCCTCATAAGCTTTTTAAATTCAAGTAAAATAGATTATGCTTGAAACTTTTTTGGATGTGCACTTATTTAGCAAATAATTTATTTGAAAAGATTAATAATATTCCCCACCACTTTCCATTGAAAAACTAAGAGAAAACGCAGCAAAAACAATGAGCAGCGAGGGTTGCTGCGATTTTCTTTCCCGCTCGGTAGAATTTCAAATTAAAAATAAATTACACTAATCATTATTAGGGTTACTTTTTAGGCTATCAACAAGAAATTATTTTGTACTTAACAACAATTAGGTGAATATCTGGCGAGCTGTAAGGTCATTTTTTTAGCCATTCTATCAACAATAGAATGGCTAAAAAAAATGACCTTATTTGATCCCCCAAATTTAGTAAGTGTTTAATTTCACTATCACATAAAAGCACTTAGTGCAAAAATATTTCTCGCCGCTTTTCCACAATCTGCTTTCTTCCTGACAGCCAGTTTGTACCTTGTGTACGATACAAGACGCAGTGAATATTCATACTGGTCTGTAGGTAGGACAAACGTGTAGGTAAACGTGTTTACCGGGGTCCCTAGTTGGCCATGGCTCAGCGAAGCTCCGACTTCCTCCAACAATTTATGAAGTACCGCTTATAAAAGCAAACATTAGAACTAGCTAACACTCGTGACGCTGTTGACTGGTGTTTATTAAATGAAAACTATACAGAGAAATGAGTGAGGAATTCAACTGCAGATCGCATCAATAAGGCAAGATTGCCCATCCCTCCCCAAAGGCAATGGCGCATCCCCCTCAAATGCTACCGAGCACTCCCCCCCCACAAGAACGATGCCCCCCAAAATAAGATCAAACACCCCATAAAATGAGCCCCTTAAAGACTTCAATGTCGCAGTCTGCGCTATGAGGCACCAATCAACAGTTCGCAACAGTTCAGGGGAAAAAAATTGTCACAAATAAAACGCAGGAGTCTATGTCACTTGAAGCATTTTTATCAGATATTTTGCATTATTTTGATTCAGGTATTTAAGCATCAAGTATATAATTGAAATGATACATTATCTTTGCATTATTGGCAGATATTGACCTGAAAATGAGCTTGCACTTTTGAGAGTACTGCATATCGGTAAAATTTCAAGGCTACTGCCTCATAGGAAATGGTGAATTTTAATTCCGGTGTTTTTAGTGGTAAATTGCCCAGTTTCGTTACTTCCGAAAACTGTGGCAAATTGTATGGAATTGATATGAAAGCGGTTTCCCACGCTCTGGCCTTTTCGAACGAGAGTTTGGAGCAAGGCCAGCAAACGATTTGTCAGCTTTAATGAATGCCGCAGATGACACTCTGCTCTGTCCCATTAGAGGATCATTCCGAGAAAAAGAGAATCAATGTGTCTGATGTTCCTCGTTTCGAATCAATCCAAACATCGAGTCAAAATCGAACTGCTCTTTCGAGTTCGATTATTTTGCAAGCTTTCCCTTCCATATAAAATTTGGTGTATTGGTTCAAAATAGTGTGAAATTCCAATGGCAACACTTATTATATGTATGTACATTTCATCGTACTGCAGTACGAAAACTTTCAGTGTAATATTTACTAAATGGGTACAAACTTTTACGAAACATAACTGTAGAGGCAGAGTGACTGAACAAATTTATTTAAATTATTTAAAAACCTTAAACGATATTTTATTGCGTGTACGTGTTTAGGGTGGTTATAGTTAAAGTTATCTTGCTTCGAATAATGTAAATCTCGTTGTGATAGGCGTAAGTCATTGAAACATGGTATACATACATGTAATATAGATCAGGAAAAGGAAATATATATTATAAAAATTGATGCTTGTGTGTATGTTCCTTATACAAATTTTAGTTTACGTCGGATCCTTGCCCAATTTGGTACAGAGGTCCATTGATGCTCAGGAATTTATATGGGGATTTTCTCCCCTTTATTGGAGAAAAACCCCATAGAGGGAAACTCCCTATATTTGATTTCGCTAGAAAATCCATGAAACGAAACGTTTACGCCTATTAATAACCATGATTAAGTTTTTGGAATTTTGAAAAAACCCTAAGAGGTCTAAATTTGAATTTTGTGTTATAAAATTGCTCTTTCTACATGTTGACGAGAAATTCTACGCCGTTTCTTTCCTTTATACAAGCTTGATTTTTGAACATGCGTCGGTTGACACAACTTTTACTTCGAGGCAGACCGTGCAACGCCAGAGAACGCAGTTAGTAGGGGGAAAAAATCGTTGAAAACTTTTCCTCCAGGTAAGAAAAGTGGGCATGAAGAAGAAAAAAACAACACCGACAATCTTAGAATAAAAAACTTAATTTTTGCAGTCTTTATCCAGTGTTCCTTCCATTTGCTTCAATAACATGTTCAAGCAATGTTTAAAGTACCGGTTTCAGCTTGTAAAATAGTAGCAAATAAAGTTTCACAATCAATTGCAGCAACTTAGCGATCAGTATTGCAATTAAAAAAAAAAAAAAAAAAACCACCTGGTTTTAAAAAGTTTGAACCAGTAATAATTTTCCATTGTTAATTTTCTTTTTTCTTGTCATTATAACATATACCCCAAGTTTCAATGACTTTAGAAACTTGACTTTAGACCAAGTTTCAATTTTCATTAGAACATGTTCTGTGTAGGTTTAAACGGGGTAACTTTAACTATATTCACCCAGTACATGACATATACAATAGCTTAAACTTAATTTTCCTAAAATCCTTGTTGAAAGATCATTTTCCTTTTATAAAATTACTTCTTATGGGCAAAAGCCTTTCAAAATTTTAATTAAAGTAACAATGAACCATTAGTACACTGTATTCTTGTTTCTATTTTTATATGACTTTAATTTTTATGAAGCAAGTTAGTAAAAATGAATGGCATATGTGATTGCCACTAATCAGAAAGTTGAAGCAATCTCGTCTGAAAATTTATTCCTTTTTCGATAATGGTCTGTCCCATATACTTTGGATAAACGAGGATCAAATGCGTGTATGTATGTATGTATGAATTTATGTAAAAAAAAAAACCCCTCTAATTCTATCACGTTTTAAAAAGGCTAAAATATTTAACAATTGTTTATCAAATATTAAAAAATTGATTTTCCAAATATATATATATATATATATATATATATATATATATATATATATATATATATATATATATATATATATATATATATATATATATATATATATAATGTGTGTGTGTGTGTAAGAGAACCACTATTCGTCGGTTATTGTCGACCCCGGCTCACAAGGACTACTTAACTATTTTATAGGTCCAGAAATGAACTAGAAGATCTCTAAGACGTTTTATGTTTACCGTATTCTACTCTGCTTGTCTTATGCAGCAGCTTTGCAAAAAAAAAAGATTTTCAAAAACAGTGTTTAGCAAATCAAGGGGGGAAAATACAAGAAATATATATCTAAAAAAATTTCTTGAAAAGATTAACAAAAATAAATCGGGCAATATATTTAAAAAGTTAATGAAAATTTTAGCATTTTATTAGCTAAATATTTATTAGCAAAAATCATTCAAGCAACGTGTATGAAAAATGAAGGTAAGTTTTCTTTTTTGCTTATAGATAAAACTAGCTTCATTAAAACAATAAATGAATAAAAATAAACGAATAAAAATAAGTAACTGAGCTTTATTTGTGAAACAATTGGATAATATCAACCAAAATGAAGTGAAAAAGCAAATTCTCGTTAAAAAAATTTAAAAAAAAAGCATTCGATACGATAAAATGCTAATTAGCATTGATTTTTTTTACAGAACATGCAAAAATAGTCCACAATAGCCCCTTTTTCCCTACTTTTTTTTTCATGCTTAAAATCTTGTGCCTTATCTTTTTTTACGAAAAAGAATTTTCCAAATGGATAGCAATTTGTCATAGTTGCCGTTCATACTATCACAAACTTTGAGTTTGTTCTGAAATGAATTAGATGTGATTGCTTAGTAAGTTATGTAAAGGCAAACTTTTGCTCTTTTCCAGACTGACGATCATGAGCTCGAATGATTTTTTCGCGTAAATGAAATTAGTAAAACAAATATTGAGCTTCCTGTTCTTCCCGCTTTTCTTCTCCGAAACATGAAAAAGAATATTTGCCGCCTTTTTTAAATAGTTTTTTTTCAAAATCTCAGGGAAAAAAAAGTTTCGTTAAGTAAGCCACGTCTCTAAATTTCAGCAGCTCAGGGAGTTGCCTTTTATCTGTACACTTTCAATAAAGTCATAAAATTTGCTTAAGAATTTTGCTCGATGTTAAAACATCGAATAATGCAAATGAGGAAGAAAACTGCTTACTTTAGGGAAGACATGAAAAGTTAAATCTTCTGTAATCAAAGATGATTCTTTTTGTTACCGGGTAACGTGAACGTGACATTTTTTAATGATATATTTTTTTAAACAAAATATATATCGATAACTCTCTCTCCATGTTTTTTTCAACAAACATTCAGTAATGTGTTTTGATTCAAGAACAACGAAAAATAATGCAATTCATACTGTAATTGTGAAATTAATCAGTGAAGTTTTTAGAAAAAAAAAAAGATTAGTTCTATCGACAATCAAGCCGATTCTTTTAGTTTTACAAAAGCGCACATTTTCTGTGAAATTCGGAAATTTGTAAGAGGCTGTATTAAAATGACCATTTTTACTTCCTTTTACAAAAAAGGAAGTAGTGTATTCGCGAAAAAAAATTTCACTCAAAAATCGACCTTAATTTCCATTTTACTCACCCCCGAATGAATATTGAGTTTTTTTTAGACTCGACCACACGTGCATAAATGCCTAAGAACGTATAGACACGCGAAATATCCATAATGATGATTCCCGAGTTAATTACAACGAATTTTCTCGTGACGTCCGTATGTGCGTATGTGTGTATGTATCTCGCTTAACTCAAATCGGTATGTCCTAGAAAGTTGAAATGTGGTACGTAGACTTCTAGTGTGGTCTAGTTGTGCACCTTCTCTTTTGGTTGCATTCGGATGTTTCTAAGGGGGTCTTTTGCCTCTTTTTGGGGGGAAATCATTGTTAATTTCGATGTAAACTCAAGTGGTGATATAATTTGTCGGACACTTGGCGATATATCGCCAGTCTTTTGGTCGCCAAGTTTTGTCGCCAACTTAGCGACAAATTTGGCGATTTTTTTTTAAAAATCTGATTTCAATTTAGATACTGTTGGTGATATTTAGAGAGTAAACTATTGAATCACATTAAGATTGCCAGTAACGAGGAAATGACATTAAATTGGAGTAAAAGGAAGTCATGTGATGCACACATCAGCTCGTTTAAAACGTATTCTTGTGCCATGTGTTTACTGCAATCTGCTTATCCAAGAGCCTAACTGTTAATGGGTACCTATTACCTTACTAGAATTCTCTTTCCTGTTACTTAATAGAACTAAACATGTTCTTGTTCATTTTCTCTTTTAAGTTTGACATGTTGTTGCAATAGTGACTATATCACGAATTGAAAGCACAAAAAAAAAAAAAAAAAAAAAAAAAACACGATATAGTTGATGTCCTAAACACTTAAAAAGACTATAGAATATACAAGTAAGAAACAAAAGTTTCCAAAATGTTAGTTCGGACAGTGTTTGTTTTGAAATAAGAAAAAACTCTTTCATAAAAATAGTTTTAGATTACCATCTTCATATGCTGCTTAAAAATAAACCAAAGTAGTTTTTTTTTTTGGTAAAACGCGTCGCCTGCTAGAAATCAGAGGTTAACAATAATTTGAAAAACATAATATTTTCTTGCCGCGAGGCCCAAAAAAGAGAGAGCATAAGATTTATTCCTCTTCTTTCTTGGGAGACTCAGAAAAAGTAGGGTCTGGTGGGGGAAAGTGGTCAATGGGGTAAAGTGGTCATACGTCAAATAAATGACTATAGCTTGGAAATAAATGTTCGAATGAATGTGAAAATTTTATTTTAGATTCGGGGAGTTAGAAACTACATTTTTAATACAAAATTTCCAAACCTGGAAAAATTTTATTTGGTAAACAAAATATTTTGTGTAAATATGAAAATTTTAAAAATCTAAACACCTCTTTTAACTTCTTTGGGAAATTTTGTCTGTTAGAATTATGAACAGATTGACGGCACAGGAAGCTTCCTACATGTCTTAAGATCGCTTACTCATTAGCAGTTAGCTGAATATATTTTAGATCATTTTTTAGAACAATTTCAGTAAGATGGGGTAAAGTGGTCATAATATTAGGCTTAACGAATATTGTTCTTCTAATGTCACTTAAGAGTTATGTATAAGGCAGATATAAATTAAATATTAATTTCACTTAATATGTATTGTTTTTTCCGTAAATGGGGTTAAATATACGAGTATATACGTATGCATACGCATATACTCGTGTAGGCACGTATACAAACGTATTCACATTAATGCACCAATAAATACGTATATGGGTATCTGCGATATGGGTATTTTTTATCTATGCAGACTTACATTCGACTATGCAAGTATATACTTGCTTTTACTCGTATGTATACGAACACTTATATACTCAGGTAGACACGTATATACACGTACGTACTCGAGTAGATACTTACATACAAGCATATGACATACAAGTAAGTTTAACTCTTGTTTAAACTTACAACAGAGTTTAAGCTTTTGGGAAGATTTATAAAAGGTGTAGAGGGGAGGATAAGAAGCAAGAATAATAAGGAGCATATGGTCACAAACACAATGCTGACGCGCTACATGCACGCAAAGCCAAAGACTGATGGATGCGAAACAGGTCACAAATTTGTTACACTAAGACAATTTTGCACAACATTTTAGGTTGTAAGAAGGTTTTAAAGCGGTTGAAGAAATTTGCGGCCTGCAGCTGTAATGCATGCGTCGCAATCACAAAGCACTCTCTGTTTTAATAACGAGACTTTTGAAAAACTTTTATCCGTCGCTGCGCCTTTGTTGCGATGCGTGTATTAGAACTACTACGGGCCGTAACTTTTAAAAAGTGCTCTAAATATTCTTAAAAACTAAATTTTGAGTAAAATCATCTTTGTGTAAAAAATTTGTGACCTGTTTTGCATCCATCAGTTTCTGGCTTTGTGTGCATGTAGCGCGTCAACGACCATAAACTCCTTATTATTCTTTGCTTTTTATCCTCACTTCTCACACCCCTTAGATTTTTGCTCAAGAGCTTGGATTCACTCTGTAGGCATACATGTATGTAAGCGTATATACTCGTGAATACATATATGTACTGGTTGACGAGTATGTACGGACACATAAATGTACGTATATACGTTTTTTCAGGTATATAATTGTGCTTACACGTATACATACGTATATACTCGTGCTTCCATATATACGTGTATATACGTAAGTAGACACGTGCAAACACGTACTGGATGAATCCACGAATTAACTCGTGTATACCCGTATATACATTTATGTACAGTTATGTTATACACCCACATGTACACTTGTACATATATGCGTATATACGTCTACTATACACGTATATACTCAGATATGCACGGTATCTACTCATATATGAACGTGATTACTCATGTTTACACGACACGTATATACTCGTAAATACACACATATATTAGTGCATATACTTGTTACCATAAAAATAACTGAAATATACAAATATTAGGGTTATTTAATACCGTTTTGCATTTATTTTTAACTATGACCACTTTACCCCATGCTATGACCACTTTCCCCCATCCCATGGGGTAAAGTGGTCATAAATACAAAGGGAAAAGAAAGTGTTATAAAACTAATTAAATCAATATTTTTTTTTCTAAACTTCAGTGTACTGTGTTCTCTAATAATGCAATGTAAAATAACAACAAAAAAAGTTGAGGTGTTTAAATTATTTGTTGTATTTATTATCCACCAAAGTTGAAAACCTCCGATTTTATGACCACTTTACCCCACCAGACCCTATAATGGGGGTTATTGTATAGCTAATTAGCGGGAAAGATTCAAATTTTTCCATCAATGAATCAATGATATATTTTTAAAAATCAGTGTGAGAATTTACACCTCCAGGTTCATAAATTCGCAAAGATTTTCAAGCTTTCACTAACACTTACTTAAAAAAAGCCATTTTTTAGTATATAAATCATCATCTGTACATAATATGATGCTAAAAAAAGCGATCAGCCTTCGGAGTAATAGTTGAAGTAAAATCTGTCATAGAGTAATGTTTTTCTGGAAAGGAAAATCGATAGCAAGGTATTTGTGTGTGGAATTGGAAGCTTTACATTTAATACAGTCAAGAAATTAAATTCGCCACCTGCACACTTGTATTGAGCTTTCTGGACGGAGCCTGCGCTGCCGTTATTAAGAGCCATTATTTCGAAGTTCAGACAAGGTGTGGCAGTGACCATTTTTGATGTTTATAATTTTTTTATATGTCAAAGTAGGTCATGAGAAGTGAACATTCTGAAATTTTTAGCCTTCCAAAAAAATTCTTTCGCTCGTTAAAAATTCCCAAAGTTTGACGTTTTGCAGCGCGTTTTAGAAAAATTCTAAAAGTCGCGTTTCAGTGCGCTATAGCTCTTTACAGAAACACCACCCCACGGTTATGTTTATATTTATTGGTTGTACTGTATCTAGTGATGATGACTTCATAGTTATTTTGGTTGGGGATTGTTTCTTTCTTCAGATAAGGGGTCGCAAAGTATGGATTTTATCCGCTTTCGCGCAAGTTGAACCTGCGTTATTTCCCCCAAAAAGCCACCCCCCGAAAAAAATGTAACATATACTGAAAGTTTATACTATGAAGAGAGTAAATGGCACAAAATTTGCTTGAGGTTTCATTTTTTTAGGAGAAAAATACCCTGATATTTTTCAAATTATCAAAAATTGTGCTTTTTTGATCGCAATTAACTCAAAACAGCATCACTAGGAAAAAAAAACCTTTTATATATTATGGTACCTGGCTATGTGTAAAACATCATGAAAAAGAAATCAGCATGGGATCTCTTCTTGTTTTCCAGAAAATATTTTTTTTGTAGCTCATTTTATGCGTTTTCTCGTACGTAAAACGTGTGTCCAGTATGCAGATTAGATCTTCTAAAACTTTAAGGATGTAGTAAGAATGTATATATGTGTGTATAGAGAAAGAAAAAGACTAGTAATACTTTATTTTTCTGATTTTTACAAATTGATGGTATTTTGATTGCAGGTAATTCAGAAAACGATAAATCCATATCATATATATATATATATCATGAACAATATCTGCTTCACTTTCCTCTAAATGTCTATTTTCTATGTCATCTTCAAATACCTCTAAAAGGCTGTCAGTTCTTGATAAATCAGTATTATTCGCTTTTTCTTGCTTGGGATATCAGCTAAAAACAGTTTGAATTTGACTTTTTGTCAGATATTCGTTCGGTTGGGATATTTTTATGTCTTCAATCATCTCTGTTCTCATTGCATATTCTACTTGGTCGGACGTCTGTTTTCTGCCGGTTTTTTACCATAAAGGAACGTTTCATAAAGAAATTCTATTTGTTTCAATGAAAATTGTGTACTTTTACGAGTTGGGAGAGCCCACCCCTCACATGAGATTTCCAAAATGTTTTCTTCTTTGTTTTCTCTTTTGTTGCAGAACATGCAATGAGAATAGAGATGATTGAAGACATAAAAATATTCCAACCGAACGAATATCTGACAAAAAGTCAAATTCAAGCTGCTTTTAACCGATGTACAAAGGAAAAAAAAAAAGCGGATAATACTGATTTATCAAGAACCGACAGCCTTTTAGAGGTATTTGAAGATGACATAGAAAAAAGGCATTTAGAGGAAAGTGAAACAGATATTGTTCATGATATTTCTTCCATTGCTACGGACATAAATAAGAAAGAATTATTTTGGGATTGATACGATAAATATATATATATATAAATATATGCATATATATATATATATATGCATATATATATGATATCGATTTATCGTTTTCTGAATTACCTGCAATTAAAATAACATCAATTTGTAAAAATCAGAAAAATAAAGTATTACTAGTCTTTTTCTTTCTCTATACACACAACATATATACATTCTTACTACATCCTTAAAGTTTTAGAAGATCTAATCTGCATACTGGACACACGCTTTACGTACGAGAAAACGCATAAAATGAGCTACAAAAAAATTATTTTCTGGAAAACAAGAAGAGATCCCATGCTGCTTTCTTTTTCATGATGTTTTACACATAGCCAGGTACCATAATATATAAAAGGTTTTTTCCTAGTGATGCTGTTTTGAGTTAATTGTGATCAAAAAAGCACAATTTTTGATAATTTGAAAAATATCAGGGCATTTTTCTCCTAAAAAAAATTAAACCTCAAACAAATTTTGTGTCATTTACTCTCTTCATAGTATAAACTTTCAGTATATGTTACATTTTTTTTCCGGGGGCGGGGGTGGCTTTTTGGGGGAAATAACGCAGGTTCAACTTGCGCGAAAACGGATAAAATCCATACTTTGCGACCCCTTATCTGAAGAAAGCAAGAACCCCGAACCAAAATAACTATGAAGTCGTCATCACTAGATACAGTACAACCAATAAATATAAACATAACCGTGGGGTGGTGTTTCTGTAAAGAGCTAAAGCGCACTGAAATGCGACATTTAGAATTTTTCTAAAAAGCGCTGCAAAACGTCAAACTTTGGGAATTTTTAACGAGCGAAAAAAAATTTTTGGAAAGCTAAAAATTTCAGAATGTTTACTTCTTATGACCTACATTGAGATATAAAAAATTTAGGAAAATCAAAAATGGTCACTGCCAAAATTTCCGACTTTTGTCTGGAATTCAAAATAATGGCTCTTAGGCAAAGAGAGCTTATTAGACAGCTAATATTTTACTGTTTTTCTTCTTTTGTGTATTGTGTTTGTCTATTCAATTTTGTTCTTTGTCCCTTCTTCTTACTGCTAGCCATTAGAAATAATAATAATGAAAATAACTAACTCAGTTTGACGCTTTGGAAGTTTTGAGGAACCAAAAATTCTTACAATTTTTTGTAGGGGGGAGTGGTAAACATTTGGTAATGCTTTGAGATTTGAAAGCTCTAGATATGGGAAAATTTTAAATCGGAGATCTGTTTGACATACCTCAAGTAATTTAAAGCATTTATCAGGACACCTGCTTTCTTCGCAAAAGTTTTCATTTTGGCTATACCTGTTACTATTACAACATTGAACTTAACTAAGGGTACTAATCGTCACCTATTGCTGTTACGATTAACACCTTTTGAAAAGCTTTAATGATTTTATAGAAAAAAGCTTGAGAAAAGAACTTAGCTGCTTTCTCATTGACATATTGCTGCAAAAGAGTGTAAACTGCGTATTAATTCAGTTCATATGTTGTAGTCCCTCGTTATTTCACACCAGTCGGGAAAAGATTTTAAAAAATGTGATTGTCAGTTGTGCGCAGTGTTATTAGACCCGTACTAATAATTACGAGTATGTGATTAAAAATGACTTCTAACTACTAGGGGCGTGCACCTTAGACAGTGATCTAAGGTGTGTGCACGGGGGATGAGAGATAAGGGACACCTGTTGGCCCGAAAAAACTATCTTGAAAAACTGCTTTGAAAACCTATCTGCTCTGAAGTTGACTGCGACTCAATTATTACAAATTTAAGACTTCTGCTCAAAAAAAAAAAAAAAAAAAACGGATATTTTCATGATTGGTGTTTAGTTTGTGTGTACATCAAGAATTAGTATTTAAATAAGTTTGAAATGTTTGGAATCTGTGATATTTTCTTTCGTGGTATTTAACCATCGCCCGGCTGATTATTTCAGGTATCATTGCCAGATTTGCATTTACCTCGAAGTAGAAGTTAAAGAGTGCAAGTGCTTAAACAGAAAATTTGGGTATAACTTGTTCAAAATTAAGCAAAAAGGGATTGCTGTTGTCGTGTGCCAGCTATCCTGGCAATTTGGGGTGCGCTGCTTCACTTTTGCAATTGTACCGTAATTTAGTGTGAAGTCCGACTTCTACAGTAAACACATGCCATAAGCACTCGTTTATAGGGTAGGTAATTATTCACAGTACAACAACACATTCACGCAAAAAAAAGGACAAGGAAAGGAGAGAGAGAAAGTACGTCCATGCCCGAGCCGGGATTCGAACCCGGATCTTCCTGTCGCAGTCATACTTCTTTGACCGCTAGACAAGGCAGACGGCAAGGGATTGTACGTTGTACTAATATACTATAATAGGTGGTGCTAAAGAGCATAATTTGCATAATTTTAGAAAATTTTTCCACTGAAATCCTACCTAAGATTTGAACTTAGGACGCTACTTATTCAAAGTCTACTTAGTCTCTTGCTTTTTTCCAGCTTTATTGGTATCTATGTAGTTTTGAAGTCCTTGGAATAATTACAAGTAGGAATATTTCTTATAAACACTCTTTTATTTACGTACGCAAACTATTGATGTGTAACTACAACGTGCTACATAGATCGCATTTTTTGAAGGGGTCGAATCTTTACTAATAATAAAGCTGAAAGTCTGTCTGGATCTCTGTGACGCGCATAGCGCCTAGACTGTTCGGCCGATTTTCATGAAAGTTGGCACAAAATTAGTTTGTGGCATGGGGGTGTGCACTTCGAAGCGATTTTTCGAAAATTCGATTTTGTTCTTTTCTTATTCCAATTTTAAGAACATTTTCCTGGGCAAAATTATTATAAGATGGACGAGTAAATTACCAAGTTATCATAACGTGGAACCAATTAGTGAGAAATTCACCATACATTGTTTGTAAATATACATGCGAACCAAAAGACCTTTTTAATTTTCTACTACGGGCAAAGCCGTGCGGGTACCACTATGATAAATAAAGTAGTCGAAGTACAAATGTACGCTTTGGGCACGAAGAAAAAATGCAGATAATAACTAAGAAATACATTAAACATGAATAAATATGTAATGGCCCATAGACACCGTTAATGAAGGTTTAAGGTATCCGACTACGTTGAAAAGGCGATTTTCGACCAAAATTCACTTTTTCTCAAAATAGTTTTATTCAACAGCCCCATTCTTTAAGATTTTGAAACATTTTAGTTTTATAATCTACGCGAATTAGAACTCACGTTATAAGCATTTGAATACTAAGCATCTGCAGTATAACGCGTGTTGAGTCGAATCTTTACTTACGTTTTTTGAAGAAAGCAATTATTTCTCGATACTGGCTACGGAAAACATGATTTTGCAAATTCTGTTCAGTATTCAAGCATGAAATTTGGCATGCCTGTCTTGTAAGTACTTGTGAGTGAAATAGACCACATATTATGTAAATGATGAAATATTTTTTGATTTATAGCTTTTTTACCGAAAAAAGGTGACAAATTTTTGAGAAATTTCTGGATAAAGTCACGTAATTTGTCATAAACCTTAAAATTCTTGAAATATTTCTTAACCTGCGGTCTGTTTCATGTGTAATATTTATACAGGTGAAAAAATCTAAGCAAATTGTTTATAGCTAGTTAATTTTTATTAATACAGTGTTTCTCCTAACTGGTAATTTTCAGTCATTTTTGCCAAAAAATCACCCATTAAAAAAAAAATTATTGATATTATGGTTTATTTTTAAGCAAAATACATGTTTTAAGATCATTCTGTTTCTAAGAAAACATTAATATTATTTCATAATAGTGTTTTTAAAAAAAAAACTGCTCCGAACCTAGTCGGATACCTTAAAAAAAATCGTTAACTGTGTACTTGTAAAGTTTGAACGATTTAAAAAAAATAAAATTATTAACTTTGACTGCGCCATTTTTGTATGTTTTAAAAAATATCCAAATTTGATGCAGGAAAACCAATTTTCCACTTTTCTGTTTCATGCAAAGGGCATTTTATTTCTATTGCTCAGTTCTAAGAGTTTTTCCAAACGAAACAACTATACGAGAAAGGCCATCGCTTTAATTAAGAAGCAAACTTGATTTTCATCTCATCATGTAAAATTTATTTTATTTAAATTTTTCTCGGTGTGAAAATTCCCGACTGAAACTTAGGTTTCTTATGATACGTGTCATCATTTGTTACGAGAAAGGTTCACTTTCCTTCTCCCTTGAATATTTTTTGGGAAAACTGCGAAGATTGTTTTACTCTAAAAAGAGAACAGCAGTTTTTTTTTTTTTTTTTGAAAAGTTTTTCGGCTTTTTTGCATAAAAAAATGTCTTTCTAAATGAGCATCATTCATCTTCTTTTAGAAGAAGAATGGTTTCCTTGTTTTTTGCTCTTTGGACTTGCTAAAATAAAATGTTTTCTTGAAATAAAACGTAAAAGCAAAGTGTGCTATCCAGAAATCTTTGTTTATCTCTAACCGTCTTCCGGAATCCACTTTGCAGATATGCCACTCTTTTGCCATACGGATACTTTCGTTCAGATAAATATTCAAGCACTACGATATTTGAATAAATATCCTAAACAAAGAGGGGCATTTTTCTGAAACGGTAGCTTTAAATTATATGTATAAAATAGAAGTACGATAATTGAACTAATCTGACCCTCGTTAATCCAAAGTAGTTCTTTTAACCATAACAGTTACTCGAATTTTGTTTTAAATTATAAATTGTCCAATTAGTCATTAAGTTTTTCTTTTTGATTTCCAAATTTCACTTCGCTGAGTCTGACTTTAGGTATCGGTAAATGCAACCTGCACTTTAGCGAGCTCATCTAAGAGCAATGCACATGTTTTGTAAAGGTGTAAAAAAAAAGGAATTGTTGAATTTGTATGTACAATGCTGCGTTATTGTGCTATTAACTATAGTGGAGCATATAAATGCATAGTTATTTATATATGCGCAAAAAAGGTGGACAAAAGTGTCAGACAGGAACAAATGCATTAACTAGTTAATGAAGGGTTCATAAGCAAATGAAATAAAATATAAAACGTCAAAGAGATGTCAGAGTTTTAAATAGCTTTCTTCTGTAAAGAGACTGTTCTCTTTTAAAATCCGATTTTACGAGAACTTCAACAACTTCTTTGAACAACCTGGAAGTTTTGAATAACGGATTCTAATGTAATGATAGATAATATATTATTTATCACTACATTAGATTATATTATAATCCGCATTTCGAACTTATACACGGCACATTATTACGCCATGTGACCTAGCTCTCAATTTTCATTTTCCCTTGTTCGTACGCTTTGGGTTACGTCAAGTAAGCAAAAAAAAAAAAAAAAATAAACATTTTATCATTGTTAAACTATAAAGTATACATTAAAATGTCGAGAGAGAGAGCTGAAAGAGAGAGTATATATATTAAGTTCTTCCAAAACCGGTAAAAGGCATTTGCAAAGCCATTTTAAATATCTGAAAGTATAAGCTCTGGCTCTTTAAATTTAATCAGAGCTACCTCGATAGCAATAATACAAATTGGAAAAATCGATCTAAGTGAAATTGCAAATATTTCTGATCTATTTTATTGTAATTTGAATTTTCAAAACGATGTAAAAAATGTTTATCGGATAAATGCGGAGTAAAATATATCCAGTCTATGAAAATGTACCCGTTACTTTGTTGTGTAGAATATGTTAGTAAAACTGATTGTATAAATAAAGCCGTAAGGTGGTTCAAAAATACATGTAAAAAAAAAGTTTCTCCTAGATACCGGGACACCCCTCAATATTTTTAGACTTGTGGATAGCAATGTACTGGAAGAATTTTAGCTTCCTATTTCAACTGAAAGAGGGTGCTCAACCCCCTCCCCCAAACTTCATCAGTATGGGGAGGGGGTAAAGAAATACTTCGAACTGAAAAAAACAATGCTAGATATTATAATATACACGAGAAATATACATCATTGCAATAAAACAATTATTTACAAAAAAAACAACTGTGGAAATTAAATATTTCTCAATTTGTGGCATTTTCTATGCTGTGGCTAATGTTAAATTAAGGGATCATTGAGCATCGTCTTAAAATTTGAGTAAGAAGCTAAAACTTTTGCAGCATAATGCTATTAGTAAGTGTAAAAAAAAAATAATTTGAATTTTGACATCTTGAATTCAAATTATGTTTTTCGCAATCACGAGTGTGTGTATGTAGGCATGTGTGTTTGTGTGTGTGTGAGGGGGGGTGTTTGTGTGTACGAGGTATGTGTGTTTGTATCTGTGTGCTGGCATAAGTGTGTGTGTGTGGGGGGGTATGTGTATGTGTGTGCGGGGGGTATGTGTTTGTGTCTGTGTGCAGGTAGGAATGTGTGGGTAGTTGTGTGTATGTATGCGTATGTGTATGTCGGCATATGTGTTTGTGTCTGTGTGCAGGCATGAATGTGTATGTATGCGTGTGTGTTTGTGTGTGTATGTGTTTGTGTGTGAGGTATGTGTGTGTAGGTGTATGTGTGTATAGGTGTATGTGTTTGTGTGTGTGTATGTGCGCGTGTGTGTGTAGTTGTGTATGTAATGCGCGTGCGTGTAGGACATGGATGCAACCTGGAGACGGCTTTCGCTATTGGTGCAGCATCGTGAGGAGCCCGCCTGCCCACGGTGATGGTGCAGAGGGTGGCGGTGGGAAAATAAAATGATAGGACATCAAAAACAGTCAAATGAAAGCAATAAGCAATCGTGATTGCTCAAAAAATAGGGGGTGTCCTGGATCCTAGCTGAAAAAGTTTTTTTGAACCACCCTATAAAGTCGTCTTATGAAGTTGGCTTAGGTGTTTAGAATAACTAAACTATATATTTTTCCCATAGTAAGCAATATAGTTTCCTTGTCAGGATTCTTTGACGAACTTTCTTTAAAGATAAATCATTTTTTACCTTGAACTTTGAAATTTTAATAGTGTTTTGTAAGTTTCATCGAGTTTATAAATGCACTTAATTTTTTTCATCTCAAAACAGTGTTATGGGTCATCTCTACTACATGACTCTCTGTCTGTTGCGAAAAAACTGGCAAAAAATGATCTTTTTTTTTTTAGAGAGAGAGAGAAAATAAATCTATTCGTATAATGTAAGTTATTTTTTAGAGCTTCAATATTTGTAACAAATGGTAATTGTTGTCCCCAGTGTTGGAGTGCAGTCCTATTTCGCCGTATAGCTGTATACTTTCCGAGATAATATTTAGTAATTACATAGTGCCTTGAAATTTTACATAGAGTAAAGGCATAATAAACTGGAAAATATTTTCAGATATTTAAATAATTAGAAAGATTTAAGAAAAGAAAACGGAAACGAATAAAATAATCTAACAATATCAAATTTAGTTAAATTCATCTTAAACTTCAAACTAAAGGGTAAACTAACACAAACCTATTCTGATCCAGAGGAACTCGCTAAAGATAATGTTAATACTGGGAAAGAACAGCCTTACAAAGAGAAATTAAAACTAGCAATAAATTAAAAATAATAATAATGATAATACATACAGCATAAAAGAAACACACACACAAAATATGTCCAAAACCAGCACGCAAGAGACCGAATTGATTGAAAATGAAGGACTTGGAGGTAATTGGAGGAGGTGTATCGCACAATATTAACAGTACCACCGACCAGCTGAATTCAGAAAATGTTTTAAACTGCAGAAAATTTGTGCACTAAAATGAGTTCCAAGCTTAGTGACAATTCAATGGATGCATTGTGTATATTATTATTATTGATTTTTTTCTATCATAAGAGTTGTTCCTGCATATCATAATTAATGTAGTTTTTGCCCAATTTTTTTTAAATATGGCAATGAAACAATATATTTATAATCCCTTTTTTATGAATAATTTCTAACAGTGGTATAAATACCGATGTTCCGGTATCACGTTAAAAAAAACTAAATACCGATATTGCATTTGTGGTTCTTTATTGCAGTCCCTACTTGTACATAATTGGGCAGTTTACACATTTTTTACAATAATTTTTCTAAGGTACATGAGCAAAATACTTTGCAGGGAGGGAGTGGAAAAGAGTTGAAAACTGAAAATTGTCGCGATAACTTGAACGAAGTTCGGGTTATCGTAAACGTCATTATTGAAGTTTGTCCTGATAGCATCGAATCAACTCTTTGATATTTGTAAAAATCTTTTTATTACTTTTATTTGCATTGTCTCATTTTATTATTCATATTTTAATATTAAATTTAATACAACTGCTTTTATGCTTTTTTGTCATGCTTTTTTGTATCTCGGGGGGAGATACAACGTTCAACTTTTACCATTGTCAGAAAGTTTTTTTTTTTTACACGTGTGTTCCTTTCTGTATGTATTTTAAAATTTGTCGTCTAGGGTTCTTTCGATAGACCGGGGGAGAAGGGATGCCTTTAAAAGCCGGCACTAGTCGGGAGCCTTCGATCCCCACCGTTTACGAGTGAGTGGCTTTAAAAGCGATGCCAAGGCTTCAATTTGGAGGCCAAATCGCTTTCCCGGATTCGGGAAGAGCGTCCCCTGAAGATCGCTCTGATGGCAGTTGCACGAAAAAAGGAATGGGATCTCTGCACCTGTTATTGGTGAGAAAATATCGATGGGAATTTCGCCTTTCCGTGTAAAATGCGGTTCCCAGAAATCGACTTCTTTTCTGGGTAATAATCACTTATTCCAGTTGGGGTTGATGCGTACTGATGATGTTTCACTCGCTTTTAACACCAAACGACGCTAAATGACGTGTCATGTTTCGGACGCATTTATTAATTTTGTACTTTTTTTTTCTTTTTTTACCGAAGGCAGAGTTGAATTTCGATGGAAAGTGTACGAAGGCGATCCCGTTTAGGTAAAAAATAAATATCGAGCTGTCATGGAAATTTTCATTTGGAAGAGAGTCGAGCTGGAATATGTACAAATAAATGGAAACGCATGTTTGTTTTATTTTATTGCTACTGTTATAGCTTGTTTATTTTTATGTGAATTTGTAAATAGTTGAAATACATGCACGGATAACATTGAGGAATGCCACTACGTACCACATTTAGAACATGCTTTAAAAATATCTTCAAATTATTATGTGCTTTTTTTTTGTTTGTTCACGATATGTTTTCTTTTTTTTCTTTCTTTTCTTTTTTTATGAATGAAAAAAAAAAAAAAAAACTCTCGGGTTTAACAAAGTATGCCACGAGACTTACAGAAGTAAGTAGTACTATAAGTTAACCTTAAAATTGATAAAAACGAAGAAAAGCGTTTATATACGTCTCTAAAGTTCAAAATAATCCGATATTTTAAGAGGTTTTGAAAAATGGACACAACCGGGAAAGAGAGGGAGAAAGAGAGTCGCTGATGGGGAAAAAACAGCCAAAATCAAATCCGAAATGGTTCCAGCAAAATATACTGTTTTTTCTAAATAAATACGCACTTAAAATAAAAAATAAAGAAATGAAATTTTTTATAGGGGATGTACTTGATTCGATCAGAGCTACATAATTCTTTTGCAAAGGCAAAACGAAGAATGACAAAAAGCTATATCAAAAAACCAAACTGTTACCACGGTCAGCACCCTCTTGCTTTGAGGCAGATTCTAGATCATTACTGCAGATTCGTATTTTCCACAGCTACTGA
This sequence comes from Uloborus diversus, assembly GCF_026930045.1. NCBI lineage: Eukaryota > Metazoa > Arthropoda > Arachnida > Araneae > Uloboridae > Uloborus > Uloborus diversus. The sequence goes on along the minus strand of NC_072733.1, from coordinate 203,213,249 downwards.
ATTATGAAATGTATGTGGAACTGTTAAAACCGAAATTGGAAAATGTCAACATTCACCGGCAATATTGCGGCTTTCATTAATGTCTCCGTTGTGTGAATGTAGATATTTACAAGGTTTCGGTTTTTTTACAGTAAACCAATCCATTTAATACATGTGTGAAAGAAGTCATTATCTTCAAGATGAACCATTATCCGCGATAAAAATCGAATAGTTGATATTGAAAAGGAGTTAAGTGAGATGAACAAAATTTTAGGGAAAAGAAAAAAATACTTGGTAACATTAAAACAACTTCTAAAACGATTCCAATGAATCGTTTTATTTTCAAAACAAATTATTTTCAAAAATGAAATGATTCATTGGTCCTGCTTTACAAGTTATTTAAATGATACCGAAGGCTTTGTACTCTCCTGTCAAATACATATCTTTTAACAACTTTTCATCTCGTTTGAACGTTTCCCATGCAGTAGCAAAGAACTAAATTTCTCTCTTTAAGGGGGTCCGGGACACAAAAATCGTCAAATTTTGCAATTTTTTTTTATCATGTAAAAAATTACTCCGTGTTTTTCTGCTTAAGAGGAGGTTTGAATCTTGTTTCTATCTTAAATAGAACGAAAGTTATAATTATTTTTGTTTCATGCACCTAACTAATGTGTACTTAACTTTAAATGCGTTTTTCTCCATGATGCAATTTTTCCCGATTTCTTGCATTCAAACTCTTATAAGTCAGGAACCGATAAAGATAAAGTAATGAAACTTGGAGCATATCTTTTTCAAACAGTTTACTTTAAATTTTATTCGTCGAATTTGAAAAAAACGTTTACTGCAAAAATTACGATTTTTAAAAAAAGAAAGTATCTTCGAATTTTTCGAAATTTTTCTTCAAATATTTTTTATTTTTTATTCAATCAATATTTTTAAAATCGCCGAATAAAAATTAAAGCTTAGATATTTGTGCGTAATTCATTGAAAAAAAAATGAAAATTGTTTAAGAATATTTTGAGTTATAGCAATTTAAAGCAACCCCATTTTTTATAAAAAAAACTAATTAAATTTAAATAAAAATTTTTCTTTTTTTCATACTTATGTTATGATTTTGCTTATTAAATAAATGGTGAATCAGTGCAAAAAAATTCAAAACTCTAAAGTATATAATAAAAAAAATTTCAAAATGTGTCCCGGACCCCCTTAATAAATAAATGTATGGGTGATTCTCCAAAATTCTAACAATATTATGCCCCAGTAGCCGAACACAAAAATTGTTTAACTCATAAAGTATTTTCATTTTTTTAATAGTTTGAAATAACTTTTCTGATGTTATTCTACTCTTATTAAAACAATAACTCATTTAGATTTCCTACAAAAGATTTTTCAATAGCCAGAAAGTCATACTTTTGGCGTGTCCCCAGCCGTTTTTCAAATGGACTTAAATTATTTAAAAATTTTATATCAACATTCCACAAATTTAATTTGTAGTACAAAATTAAGCACACTCAAAACTGTAAAATAGCATTCTTCAAATAAATTGAATTATTTAAGTCAACATACATCGTTTTAAACTTTGTCCCCAGGTTTCATGTCATTCTCCTGTCCTAGGAATGAGTTCAATTATTATAGATTAAAAAAAGGAATTTTTGATTTGCTGTGCTACAGTACTGTTTATTATCACCATTTTGTTAGATTCCTTGAGTATTAAGTTCATATGATTTGTCTGCTGTTCTTACTAAAACTTTGAAGTTTAAAAATGGTTATGAAACATTTTTGCTGTCATTCTCCTGGACAAAATTTCTGTGTTAAGTAAAAGAAAAATAATAATTCTACTCATATAGTGTGTAGTTGAATTAAGAGGTTAGAATCGAAAATAATATTAGTTACCTTAATTATAACCCTGGGCTTACGCAACAGGCAAATTGTATGGAAAATGTCATACTCCTGTCCTAAACAAATCACTCTCCTTAGCATTATTTCTCAAGCACTGGTAATGCATCCCGTACAATGGAAGGATTTATTTTTAATACATTAGTTGGAAAATAAGATTGACTGAAGAAAAGAAAGTTAAATTTGGCAAACGATAAATAAAAAATGCATCAGCGGAACTTCTATTTATTTAATATTTTTTTGTTGTTCAGACGAATCGTTCCAAAAGAGATTGATTGGTTAGACATTTGTTTATCTAAATGTCTAACCAATTAGTGAAAATGCTATAAATTTCGTAGTTGCTTTAAAAGTAAAATATATATTATTAATATTGCTGATTCCTTTTTTGTTTTATGTTTGTATTTCCTGAATCATAAAACAATTCCCAGGTAATGAGAAGGTAACTTTCCTCTTTGTAAATTTTATCATACTGTGCATGGCTAACTTAAGGGGGTCCGGGACACATTTTGAAATTTCTTTTATTATATACTTTAGAGTTTTGAAATTTTTTGCACTGATTCACCATTTATTTAATAAGAAAAATCATAACATAAATATGAAAAAAAATTTTTTTATTTAAATTTAATTAGTTTTATTTTAAAAAAATGGGGTTGCTTTAAATTGCTATAACTCAAAATATTCTTGATCAATTGTCAATTTTTTAAAAATAAATTACGCAGAAATATCTAAGCTTTCATTTTTATTCGGCGATTTAAAAAATATTGATTCAATAAAAAATATTTGAAGAAAAATTTCGAAAAATTCGAAGATACTTTAAAATAAAAAAATCATAATTTTTGCAGTAAACGTTTTTTTCAAAATCTCCGAATAAAAATTAAAGTAAACTGTTTGAAAAAGATATGCTCCAAGTTTCATTACTTTATCTTTATCGGTTCCTGACTTATAAGAGTTTGAATGCAAGAAATCGGGAAAAATTGCATCATGGAGAAAAACGCGTTTAAAGTTTTAAAGTTAAGTACACATTGGTTAGGTGCATGAAACAAAAATAATTATATCTTTCGATCTATTTAAGATATAAACAAGATTCAAACGTCCTTTTAAGCAGAAAAAAAAGGAGTAATTTTTCACATGATAAAAAAAAATTGCAAAATTTGACGATTTTTGTGTTCCGGACCCCCTTAAAGAAAGTTTTAATGTAGCTGTCGATTTTTTTTTCGTTGAAATGAATGTCCGTTATTCGAAGTGTTCAGAGTGAATAATATGGAAAAACCTATGTGGGACTTGTACTCGAAGAAATTGGGGGTGCCCGTTAAGGGAGGTTTTACATAAATTTTGTTTTGTCATTAAATAACCATACTTTTTGATTTCGGCTTCAGTTATTTCTTTATTACGATAGTTACATTTTAGATAACCCTTGAAGAAATTCATTTTTTAACTCTCCTGGTGCTTCTTGTCAGTCTCTTGCTGTATGAAAATTTGACTCCTCTTTTGAGGGTGTAACATAGTTAAAGTGAGTTCCCTCTATTTTTCTTTTAATAAGTTCCTAGCAAAGAGTAAGTATGATTTTTTTTCAGATTTTTTCCTGCATTTTTATTTTTTTAAAAATGTGATTGGAAAATGTCAGGTTTTCGGAGAATCGCCCATGTATCACATCTTATTTCTAAATTTTTATGCTTATTTTAAAAATATTTCTACAAGCCAGAAGGAGAGAAGAGGTTTAATTGTTCTTGCCTGACCCCTCTAAAAGTATAGCTCAATTTAATTGCATTGAAAAAGAGAAACATATGCATTCAATTTTTATTGCAATTGTGGTCAAATAACGTTAAAAGAGTATCGAATTCATGAACAGTGATAGAATTAAATATTTCCGGGGAAGCGAAATGAAGACATTGATTTTCGCACTAAAAGTTTGGTGGAGGAAAAGGCTGGTGTAAAGTTTCATTTATTTCATCATTCGAAACCGTATGGGAAGGCCTTTTTGTTAGGAGCCTCTTTCCCCCACCCTTCATGGGTTCAATTAAGATGGCCGTAATTAACTTCGCCTTCATCGACGCCAAATTTCCCACAATGAGTGTCATTTCTCTTAACAGGGGCTGAAAAAGATTAAACCCAATAAGATATTTCATTCAATGAGCTCTTTAAGTTTTGAAACATATAATTCGCAAGCTGTTTTGCGCGTCATTTTATCTTTTTAAGGAATTGGTGTGGAGTACTTGGTTCGAAATTCAGGTTGTACGAATGTCACCTTCTGATTTAAGTCAGTAATAAACATTTTAAATATTATTGTTTAAGAATTGCATGAAACATACCAAAAGTACAGTCCAGAGACTGCAGTTTTGTCCTTGTTGTGGACTCATCAGTCTGGAATAGTCAGTAACCGAACAGAAAGCAGGTTTTTTGTCATTGAAAATAATATATGAACTTACTGCTTATTACTATTAAAATACAAATGTAGATAATACGAAATGAAAAATTAAGTCCTGCTAGTGACTGACGTTAAGGTTATAGTCGTTTAAAACGAAATGTGAAATTTTCGTCAACACTAACCTTTACAACGGTGGTGTTTTCTTCCGGTCGAGAGTCAGGTTTGTAAAATGATTTCAATTAGTTTATTAACTCAGGCTGTCCAATTTCTTTATAATATGTTCAATAAATTCAACGACAGGTTTTAATTTCTCTCTGCCATCTTTTTTGGGCAGTTTTATAGCAAAATATTATTTTTATGATAATGACTTTTCACTATAAGTAAGTGTTCTTCAACTTACTCTCGTTCCAGTGATAAACAAGTCACAACTGATTCTTCAAAAGTTTTGCTTGCCCTTTTTTGTCGTTTTAGAGAAAATCAATGATGATTGTAATAAACGGTAACCAATTTGAATTGGAAGACCAAAATTGGATAGTCTGCAGTTTAGCTTCATTAGCTTACACAAACCATTTACAATAAAACTAGAATTATTCAGAATGTAGTGGTTATGTATGTTAGGAAACTGGTTAAATTAATTATTTATCCATGAATTGTATTCCACTTTCTAAGAAAATTTATTTCTTACCCCAAGCTTTTTATAAAATGATAACTTTGTAAAATAACGAAATACCATGATTCAAAAACGGAACGTGGTTGATTTGGTGTCAGTATTTAGCTCTGCTCAATGTTTATAAATTTCTGTATTTGTTAGCTTTGGTCTCATTTTGGTTGGTCTATTTTAAAAGCATCCTTTGGTGTTTTTTCTGTATCACGAACGTAGTATCCTCTTTGATTAGTTTTTTACCGTGTATAATAACGTCTCCATTGTTCAGATTTATCAAAGAATTCTCGAGCAGATTATCCTAATTTTATACAATGTCCGAGTTCACTTTTCTTGAAGAAAACTAAAGGACAAAACTACGATTAATGGAAGCTAAATATCCTGCACGACCTCAAGACTATATGCACTTACTTCGTCTTTTGAAAATAATGTTATTTTGGTTGCCCTTTAAAATAAATGTCAAAATGAGTCAAATAAAAAGGAAATTGATTTTGTTATCACTTTTTTTTTTTTTGCAATATGCGCTGTACCAACAAAGCAATATCGAATGCTCTGCATACTTGAAATTATTAAAATTACTTATTTGAACATATTTTGCGTTACTTAGTTGGAGATTCAGGATCGACAAATGCAGTTAGCTTTCCCTTGTTTTTGTTTCTTACACTGGTCTTTTATCTAAAAAAAAACTTTTTTTTTGTTCATCCCTATCTTATAAATTAATAGTTTTCCAGCCGAAAGAATGAAATATTTTTCTACACCTTGGGGCACGTTTAGGGAATGGACAAAACTATGAAGCCGATTTTGTTGCGAGAAGGTGACGAATTCAAAAAATAAAGTTCTCAACTCAACTTGCTACAGTCGAAATCAGATAATTCAAAACGGCGGGCATCCGAAAATAACATAATCTACGTATGGCATACTCGGACTGAAACTTTGATTATAGTGCGACATGCACTAGCCTTTTGTGAAGGGATTTAAAAATTGTGAACCTTTGTGAATGAAAGGATTAACTTTTTGGGGAACTTTTAAATGAGAATTATTCGAGTAAACAACAAAAGTGTTTTCTCGTTTCATAAATAGTTGTAGTCGAATTTTGTTTAGTTCTTCAAACTTTGTTTTCAGTCAATATACATAACGAACTTATTCTCACGACGATAGCATCCATCTATCTATCTATGTATCGATAAAGCTAGAAATTAATTTTATTAGTTTAGTAAAGTATTGGGAGGCGAGATAACTTTTATTTGGCTTAGCATGTAATTTATTTACTTAATTTCTGTCGTTCAATTTCATTTGTTTAGTTGTACTTTGCTTTTGTATAATTGTTTTGTTTTCTGTACCTTGGTGAAAGAATTGTTACTTTCTATTTGTTGCACTGGAAATATTACTACTAATAATAAAGAAATAGAATACAGTCGACTCTCGCTACAACGCGATCCGACTTACGCGAAATGGCTATAACGCGATTTTTTCCCCGGTAAAGAATTTCATTCCTAACGCGAATTCTTCAGCTGCAGCACGAAACTTTTCCAAAGGGAATCGCGGTTTTCTTCGTGAATGGAAACTTCATCCCTATGGCATCACTGAGAGTGGAAGTTCCCACACCTTACTAGTCTAAACATCGCTTATACAAATAACTCTATACTCCTCATTTTCCATTTATTTTTTTACTTCTATATGAGAAAGTTAATGAAATATAATGACACCTAAGAGCGCTGTTTCATTTAAAGTTTGTGAAGATAGAAGGAAAAAGAGAAAGTTTCAACAACTATAGTGCATTTGTTTTTCTTTGTTACGTACCGTAGTGGTTTATTTTACGTCTTCCTTTCCCATTGATCTTTGATTTTATGCATCGTAGCAGTTTTTTATGTTAAATAAACCTTTTTTTTTCAATACAATAAATAAAAAATCAATTTTTTATTTAAGAAACAGTAATGTATAGTTAAGAAATGGTTTTTAACAGTTTGAGGTGGTGTTTACAAGTGTCTCTTTAATTGTATGGGTATGTTTATGAAAGTTTTTACACATACCCTTTTCCACAACGCGAAATTTCAACTTACGCGAAGGGTCTTGGAACGCATCCCTCGCGTAAGTCGGGACACGACTGTATTATTAATTTGTGTACTCAATATTTTTTAAAGTTTTTTATATATTTTTCAGCAGATCACTATTACGTGATGAAAAATATTGACTTCCAAATGGTATGTCTTGTCTGTAGAAAAAAGTTCTAAAAAGATTCAATTAGTTTTGATAACTTTGCAACCAGATAAATCGTGTTACGAGTAAAATAGCCTTTTACGCCAATCTTTCAAACTTCAATTAAATAAGCTTATTTTCTTAGCTAACTTAAGAGTCAATATCTGCATAGAAGTTGAAATAAAATATTGCTCTTTTTTTCAACGGTTTTTAAACTTGCTAAAATTGCGCGTTTCCTGTTTTTTTTTTTTCTTCTTTTTTCTCTCCTCTCTCTCATTTACTGCCATTGCGACTCTTACTGAAGGATTGCATGACAGAATTGCCAATATTTAAAAAAACTGAGATAATTATGGTATTTACGGCTATTAGCAGCGCTGAAACGGGGAAGAGATACAGTTCGATGAAATATATTTTCGCAACAAGAATGTTGGTCCCACAATATTATTTCGTATTGATTGAAACTATCTGAGGAGAATTTGATTTCATTAAATCTTGTGTAAAATTGTAACAACATTCTTCGCCTTTTCGCACGGTAAAAATAAAAATGTTTGGCCCTTTTGCAAACATTTTGCAGTAAAATAATATTTACTGACTTCCTTATTTAATGAAATTTACTATTTTTATAAAATACTCAAGGGAAATTAAAATTATTGGTGAATATTAAAAAAATATATTAAAGTGACCGTATAGCTTTGCAAACTGAAACAATGGAATGAGATTTACACGTAAAAAAAAAGTGGGAAATCGTTTAAAAAAAAGTAATAATTTATTACATTTCATTATTGCACAAAAGTTATTTTTGTGCTACTGTTTGAGAGAAAATGGGATACATGAAATTATATGACCCAATAGCACATCAGATTTATATGATATTAAATCCGTGAGGGCATTATAAAAGAGGCAAAAATAGTTCCCAGCAAATCCTAATGCAGATAACCTTTGGGCAGCTGAATCTGTTTCATGACAAAACTCAGTTTGCCAAATTCGGATCATTTACTGTCTCTAGGTTCTGTGCCGCGAAAGCTGTAAGAAGTCGCAGATAGTACAGGTAAATATACTTCTTACTGTGAGCAAAATTCGTGAATATTTCACTTTTTAAATCTGTAACCGTTGGGAGGTTTTTTTTTTTTTTTTCATCTTTTTAAAATAAATACCTTTAAAAAAACTGGATTTTTCAATAAATTACTTAAAATTAACGTATCATAACGAGTGGATTCAGTTATTTCCTTTCAAATAAACTGATATTTCGTTAGATTCATTTACGTTTTTTGAAAGTAACGTCTTATGTGGTGGCGGTCCCTGCGCTTTTCAATTTTTTTCCCTTATATATTTTTCTACTGGACAGAATGCACTGAAATTTGGTAACCAGACTGCTCTTAGCCGTGAAATCTTATTTATGTAGCAGAAGATAAGGGTTTCCTTTTAAAAATTCAGACTTGGTGTTCATTTTATTTTGTAGATAGCCCCTTACCTAAATTTCACTTACGTTGTTTTTAATAAGATAGTATTCCTTGTCGATGGACACCTTTTTTCTTTCCTCGTACGTATAATAGCCGATTATTTAACAGTGTTTTAGGTTTTTTGTCCATGACCATACCAGCAATGACCGATACATTGGTAATTTCTTTGTTCCTTAAAGTGCAAAATTATGTGTGTCTGCTATCCTATGGTGTGGCAAGTTGGCTTAAAGAAAGAAAAAAAGATAAAAAGAAAAAAATCTAAAATTATTTCTAACATCCTATTTAGGTGAACTATTTTTTTTTTTTTTTTTTTTTTTACGATTAGCTGGACTCGGATGTATCTTTAAACAAGCTCCAGAAATGTCCGAGCTATTTTCAAAGCTCAATTTGAGAAACTGCTATTAAGTGGCATTATAAATTCAAAAGTATGTTGACAAGTAATACTACATATCTGTTCCTGTAACTTCAGAGGTAAATGATGTGTTCAAAAAATGTCCAAGGTATTGAAAGAAAATGAAATAGCGCTGGAATGGAAAGGTCAGGGGGCTATGAAGGATGCATTTCAGAAAGGAATCTCCTCTTCGATTTCGCACTTTAGTACTTGATAGCCCTGCCACTCGGTGGTTCTAAACTCGGCCATTTCTACCATCTGGCCTGCCAAAACATTTTCAGGGATATCATGGCTAGATATAATGTATTCGAATTTTCCTTACCCACCTAAGAGATTGGAGCAAAGCTTAGCAGTAATATGTTTGCTTCTTCTGCTCTCGACACAAAAAACAAATAACAAAATAAATACATAAATCAGAAATGCAAAAATATCGAGGAGTCGGAAATAACTTCACCTCAAAGATGAGCATTTTCTGCAATAGAAGCAGCCTACTGATAAAGAAATACATGCAGTGAATGTTTTGTTAATGAAATTGAACTAGAGAAAAAATTAGAACTATGGTATATGTGGCATTAATATTTAAAAAAAGTGCTAAGTTATTTGCAATTTTATTTAGGTAAGTGTTCGAATGCCGAACCATATTGCTTTGTGGCAATTGAGTTTTCTCGATACTCCGCTAAACATACTGCTATTGCACTGTAAGGATGGGTAAAATTACAGAAAGCAATAAAAAAATTTTGAAAAAAAAAAAAAAAATAAATAGAACCGACTTCAAAATTGCTCTAAAAAGTGAAAAATAATTTTATTCTTTAAACACCATCGATAATACTTTTAAACATAATTTTTGAAGTTGGCGCAAAAACGATCGATAAAATCATTCACAGCCATAACTCAACTACAAGTATAAATTTAACCACGTCTAGTTTCTTCACTACCACATGCATTACGCATTGATGACAGCATATTTGAGTAACGATATAAATGTTCCGTTCCTAAGTTTGGATGATTTTTTGATAAAAATATGAACGAAGCATGGTTACAATGGATTTTACTTTTTGTTTTTGCGCCAACTTCAAAAATTATGTTTAAAAGTATTATCGATGGTGTTTAAAGAATAAAATTATTTTTCACTTTTTAGAGCAATTTTGAAGTCGGTTCTATTTTTTTTTTCAAAATTTTTTTATTTCATTCTTTTTAGTGTAAATGTAGATATTTCAGTAAAAGTAAGAAGTTACCTAGTAAGAAGTGCGGCTCTATATCACTGTATTGCTTTAGAAAAGCCTTTATTCAAAATTATCATTACAATTACTATTAATGTTACAGTTATATGGCACCAAACTTTTATAACAATGAGTTTCATATTGTCGCGTAGATGAAGATAGCGAAGACAATGTGAAAGCCAAATGAAGCGAATACTCGTTAGTCTCAACTCGAGATCTTTATTCAGAACCACGAATGAACGTTACATCTCCTTATATACAACTTGAAAAAGTGCTGGAACTTTCCAGACTTGAAAAGATACAGAAATTAATAGAACATTCGAGAAAATACGGGAAACAGTAGAAACGAAATTTTTGTAAAATTCACTTTGTCCTAGTCGGGATTTGAACCCGGGTCGCTCGTGTGGGAAACGAGAATTCTACCACTGAGCCACCGTTATCCACGGATGAAAAGTGTGAACTTCGCTACAATATCATTTTAATCATTTAATAGGGAAATTTACTGTTTTTTGCCCATACTTTTTTTTCTAAAGAACAAATATGGTCAAACGAAGTAATGGGACCTAAGTTGAGCCATCCTCTATCCATTAAAAAAAGAATCATCAAAATCGGTTCACTAGGTGGGACGCTATGAGTGGAAAAACAAAAAAAAAAACATACATACGGTATGAACTGATAACCGCCTCCTTTTTGAAGTCGGTTAAAAAGCATCCTTACTTTAAAAACCACTATCGTATTCCTGGTAATGGTAAAATACAGTCGAAAATGATTAAAATCCTTTTAATATTATTACTTGAACAAAGAATCCCTCTGCTGACATTAAAAGAAAGCCAGACACAATATCTACTTAAACAAAGAGTGACTGGGAAAATGTGTGCTCTTAGTCTAGACGGAAGTATGGAACTCGCAACCGGGTCATTCTATATAAAATCAACAAATTTTCAGAAAATTTTGTGCCGCACCATTTTTGATTTAGATGAAATTTAGTAGGTAATATGTATCAATATTCTGTATTCTCAATCTGTTATTTTTCTTCTTGGAAAAGTTTTGTTCCTGAGATATAGCTATTTTTTTGCTACAAGGACGAGTGAAATTTATCACTTTTGATCATTTTCCTACAAGTTATAGTAAATTTGTTTAAATTAGCAGGAAGATAAAACACGGCTTTATGTCAAGCTTGAAAAAAGGAACTTTTATGAATGATTAAAATGAAACGATTTCAGTTACGCTTAAATAGAAATTTTCCTGGGACAAACGGTGGTTCAAAAAGTGCCGTTTTTGTCATTTAAGTTACCTTTACTTATATCGTTCAGTATTATTATGAAGTAGGACAAAATAACTATCATCTGCCATGAAGACTAAACAGTAGAAGTTCAATTTCAGCTTTTAAATATTTCGTCAAATCTACTATCCATTCGTTTCAGAAGAAAGCATCAAGTCGTATTTTTAATCATATTAAACAGAGCAAGAAATCCGTTAAAATACAGTTGCAATAGTTGAAAGTTGCTAAAAAAAAATAATAATTTCAGGAAGCTGTTTGAAAATACTCAGAAATTTTCAGTATGTCTTTCTTAAGGAACTCGGTGTATTCTCGCTAATGAACCCGGTTATTTTACACATCCTTTAAAACATTATTAACAACTCAAAGCAAATACACGAGTAGAAAGTGAAATAGGGTTATTTAATAGCGTAAACATGAAAACTTTTTTGCCTGTAATCAGATGACCAACTGGCGCTCTGAATTATTCTTCTACTCCACTGACGTTTTGGCTGAAGGCGTTTTACCGCAGTGCATTTGAATGCTGCGAAAACTTTGACAAAAGAGGACTTTACGATTGAACCTCTCTTTTAGTATAACTGAACTAACTATGAAGGCGTTTAAAAGCCTTTCCCGGGAAAATTACTCTGAAAGTTTCCATTTAAATCACATCCTTTTTCAAACTTTAAGCATTCAGTTCGAGGTTTTAAAGTAATTAGGAATATTCTTTTTTTTTTTTTTTGTCTTGAGAAATGTCCTAACAAAAGTTATTTCAAACTGAGTAGGTATAAGCGGAAAATCTTTCCCCGAAAATCCTTATTTTTTGTTTGTATCATTACAGTATCATTACTTCAATGTCAAATAAAGATGAACAATAAAATTAAAATAAGAACTACTTGTCATCCACTTTTTTGTTAGTATTAATGAAAATAATGAATGTTTACGCGAATTAATGGTAGCTGGATTGAATCTAAATTTTTGATATCTTGATTACTTTTTCAAATGCTTAAACCAAATTATCTGAAAAGCAAAATTTGTATCTATAGTTTTTAATATTAAGGTGACTATGCATTCATATAACTTCAACGTTATTTGTTTCCGTAGATTTTTCCTACTGCAGTATTATTTTAAAAATGTGTTATTAATTGAAAGCATTTGTGAATAATATTTATATGATATGTTGCATGTAAGTGGGAATCGACAACTAATCATTTTTATTTTTATCTTTGCAGATAATTTGCTTAAAGCTGAGCAAACCGTGAGTGATAGATACTTTGTAAGTAAAAAACTATTATAAAATGCTCTTAAGTAATTTTTGAATGCTTACATTTATGACAAATGTTTACCAGTGATCTTCAATCTGCAACCATCAGGGCACTTGCTTTTTCCACTTCCTTTTTCAAACTAAACGAAAATTTATTTTAAAACTTTACACTTTCTTCTTCTAAATATAATTTGATCAATGGGGAACGCGAGCACTTCTATGATAAAAATTTGGTCCTTTAATTAAAATAAGATTGAAATTCTTTGTGTAACATAAAAAGACACAATTTAAAAAAAAAACAAAACCCAGTAGATTTATATGCAGAATACACTGAATAAGCTTCAAACGTTGTTTACTCTACCAGGAGTCTAAGTCTAACTTATTAACAGCCCAAAAGCATTATTACATTGTTTATATTAGCAATCACATGACGATTATACTTTCGTCATAATATGACGAGTATATCTTGTTGTTGTTCGGTATGGCGTGAAGCAGAGCTAAACTCGTCAGTTTACTGCAAGAGTTCACTTTCAACCAGTTTCTCAAGTTTTCCTGAATGTGTAGTGACTTTGACGGGCACACTATCTTTTATTGTTACTTTGTGGCTTGTATTCTATTCAGGAAAAGAAATTGAGGCAATAGTAACCCTCCAATGGAGGAACATTTGCATTTTAAACGTATGGTCGTAAGCTCCCCGAAAATATCAGAAAAGCGAATGAAACTCGTTCGACGAGCACAAATCTTTACTTCTGATGTCATTTCTAAGTTTTGGCATTAAGTATCGCAACCAACTTATCCATCCAATTTCAAACCTACATTTTCAGTTCCTACATTTTCAAATGGTCTCAGTTGACGTTGTGCATATGTGACGAAGTGGAAGGCCTACTAGGGTAAAAACTTGAATTATCGATAGGCATTTTTCAACCAGCTTTACTTCTGCTGCACTGCCAGAGGCGTTAGAAGTCCTGTTAGTAGATGACGATGCTCGTTCTGGTCTATTAGTCAAGCACGATTATATAAAATTAACTTCAAAAAATATACTGCGCCGCGGCAAAAAAAAAAAAAAAAAAAAAAAAAAAAAAAGAGTTCAAAATGCTTCTGACACTATTCTGGCTGATTCCTACATAAAATGGTCTCCTAAATCCAAATATCACCATTATTTCCCCCTTATCACGTCCCACTTTTTGTAAATAAAATCCTCCCCCTCCCCCCCCCCCTTTTTTTTCAGTTTTTTTTGACCGTTTCATAGTTTTTATTTGGAGGGGAAGGGATTTTTATGTTAGCCATTAAAATTCTTCTGCGGGGATAGAGAGGTGCAAAGTTCAAGGAGCATCCTTTGGTTGGAGCAAGTTATGGCTTGTTTTGCAATTTTTTCACTTATCTTTAGGCTTAAACCAGAGTATCGACTCTCTTCTATGAGCCCAATGCTTGATATTTTTTTTTTGTAAAAATCGTTTTTGAAAAATCTTGGAAGCATCGCATGTTGCATTGTCAGAGTCGCATCTTCGGTGACGAATAGCGTTTTAACCAAGTCTCAATGGAGAACTTTTTTCATTATTTTAACATCTAAGGTGGTTCCGTTAGTGTTTCTAACATAATGTCTTACCATCTTTAAAATAAAGAAAATGTATTGTAGTCTGAAGAGTGTAAATTTAAAGCTGAACAGGCATGAAGACAGCACTATATGATTGTAAGCTGTAAGATCTGTTACTCAAACTAAAATTAAATGGTGACTTTCAAAACTAAATCGCCTGAAAATACTAAAAAGGTTTGAGACAGTGCGGAGCGAAAAAAGTGTCAGGGACAAGTTTAGAAGTAAGACAGAGTAGTAAGGACACACAGTAGGAACGTGCGTAAACTTGCCCAGTCACCAAGTTTGGATTTATTTTTAACGTTCAACAAAATATAATAACATTTATGTTCATACAAATACAATTATCAAAAAAAGATAAAATTCTGCTAATTTTTATATATTGTTCATTTATAACTAATATTTATTCAAAATAACGTTCAACACAAAAATTAATGACTGTTGGCTCTCCAGTTATAACTCGTTTTGAAAAAAGGGAGCTGCGTAAATGTGCCCCGATTTACCTTATTCCCTTTCAGCGTCATTATCTTATATTTATTATTCGTAGTACTTAGTTAAGATATAAATAAAAAATAGTAAAAAATTATCGGGATAGAGTAGAATATTTATTCAGTAGGTAAAGAGTAAAAAATCATGATGTAAAAGAAATATTACTCAAATTATTCTTATGGTTACCTAAAAAACGACTGCTTCATATAGGACTTCTAAGATTTATCTTATATTTATTATGCGTAGTACTTAGTTAAGATATTAATAAAAAATAGTAAAAAATGATCGGGATAGAGTAGAATATTTATTCAGTAGGTAAAGAGTAAAAAAATGATGTAAAAGAAATATTACTCAAATTATTCTTATGGTTACCTAAAAAACGACTGCTTCATATAGGACTTCTAAGATTTATAATAACCTTGCAATCCATAACTTTATTTTATTTTGAGATTTTTTTTATGTCTTGTCTTTAATCACTTAACTGGAATCTAATCAGTTAGGTAGTTTAGTTTACGTAGAGTTCCGGTATTATAAATAAACTAGCTGGGTGCCCGGCATTGCACGGGCTACTTAAAAAATGAAAGAGATGTCCAATTGATGTTTTTGTATTACTCTGACATTAGTTTCTAAAGCGCTAAGGAGTAAATAAATACGCGTAATGCAAGGTTTGCAAAACACCAGTAGAGCTTATTTTTGGCAAAAATCTCTTTAACGTTAATCATAGTTATCAATGATACAAGTTATGAGCATTTTCAATTATCACGAAAGATGAAAATATATGCGTTATCAACTATAGTCTGTGCTCACGTTAAAATGAATTACATCTGATAGACTATATCTGAAATATTTATGTACAATTACAATCAGCTTTTTACTTAAAATGACACACACTTTTTGGTTGATTACGTGAAACTAAAGCACCAAGACTAAATAAATACCAATAAGCATTAATTTAAAGTCATCAGATTCCAAATTAGCTTTAGTTAAAATCCTTAAAAACAGTTTTTTCTGTTCAACTCTGTTTCACTTAAAGAAATCCAAGCAATCTTAATTTAACATGTTCTTTTAACGATACAAACGGCATTTCAAAAATAGAAACAGGAAGGAAAAAGAGAGTTATTACAATTCGAAAACTCACCCATGTGACGGGGAAAGGTCCAACAAAATAAACATAATTAGTCACACCTCCTAAATGAACCAAAATATGAGGCCGGTGAATGATAAACTTACATTAAAATCAATAAACATAGCTAAAGAAACAACTTTCCTACGCTGAAAAAAGTTAAGAACGTTGAATGTAAAAATTAAAAAAAAAGACAGACGATAAAATAAAGGCTATGTCCGAATAGTGCAACCAATTTTAAACTAATTTAAAATAAAAATTCTAGATGGAAACGTTGTTTCAAGATTTGGACAGTAGCCAAAAAATCTCTTTTAAAAGAATTGTTAGAATTTTATTTGCTCACCCATATGCAAAATGGCAACAGGAAAGAAATAAAAATTCCTGAATAACGTTATGTTAATTAACGTTCTAATTAATATCTCCGCTAATAAAAGTCGCACAATTACAAGATTGGTCCTATTGTTTTCTTTGGAAAATTTCGAATTGATCGGTATCTCGTTTGACTCCCGATTCGCAGCGGTTCTCGAGAAGATAGATCTTCAGACAGACAGACAGACAGACGCGAACAGATTTTAATATTATAGTGGATTGTTGCAGGTATTGTTTTGCAGTATTACTATGCAGTACATTATTTCGATGCGCTAGCAACTTGTGGAACAGGCATTGACTAGGCAAGCTACCTGTGTGCTAAATCAGATACGCTGAAGCAAAAGCTTAATTTCAAAAAAAAAAAAAAAAAAAAAAGGCTAATCTGGAAAATTTTCAACCAACCCGTTTGGAGTAACCAAATTTTCCCTATTAAAGGTGCTCGCATTCATGACGCTCCGAGGGGAGTTTACTGTGACCTTCCAAAAATTTTCTTTTTTGGCCAATTTTGCCTGACGAATTGGCAATATTTGGAGTTCTATTCGGCAAAATTAACATCTTTCGGCGTAATTTCATGTTCCATTCAGCAAAATTTGGAGTTCCCATTTGGTAAATTGAGAATTTTCGCCCGCCCAAAAATTTAAGTTCAGGGTGCCCCTGCTCACACTTGAGGGGCAGTTGTGTATTTTTGTTTACTAAACCGCTCTAATGGTGGATCGAGATTGAGAAGTACTTCTAGAATTTTTTTCTTGAATTTTCCTCAAACTTTCAAATAATATGACCGCTATTATTAAGTTACTTTCTAAAAATACGATGAAACCTTTCAATAAATTTGTTGAATTTGGTTATGATGAGTGAAAAAATCGCATCGGATATTGAAATCCTTCAGTAATAAATGTTAAGTAATTTAAAATGAAGAGCGAAAAGTGATTTAAAAAAACTGCAACCCCACTTTTCATGAATTAGAAAATGAACCTCTGAAGTTCAGTGATTAATCCTAAATTTGTGCTAGCAGTAAAATCAGAGTGATATTCGTAGTTAAAAATTGCTATTAAAAAGAAAAGAAAGTACAATCTGGGGTCCCTTTATACTCTTTGAGAGCACTAGCAACATATTGGCGCATTATATGATGCATGTGTGATCTGTAAAAAAAAAAAGAAAGAAAAATCCCTAAAAAAAAATGTGTGCGATGAGGCCACTGCTACAACGGATTCAATTAGCTGAGTCGACAAAATACAGCCAGCGAGCAATTTTTGAGGCACATAAATCAGACACCGATTTCTTTTCTGGCTTCTCAGCTGAACAGAGTTGCTATGAGGGGATTATTACTGGCGCTAAGCCAAGTAGTCAGTACCTTTTACGGAACAATTCTCTTGCGCTTAGATCTGTAAAGAAGCAAGTACAGAGGTTTCTAAGATTATAATCCGGAGAAATTACTTGTTGGAATTTGCTATTTCGACCCGGTATAAATAGCTTACTTGTGGGCGATTTCGCGTAAAGATATTGTAGCTAATTTATTTCATAAGATTAAAGATATTGTTTTAACACCTCAGCGATTATGTCTTGCTTTGGGAACGATATCTCTCGTTGGCTACCTAATGTTTCCCTTTCAAATGCAGCATGCTCAGTGACTTGTTATAATTCTTTTTTATTCATCTCAATAAGTATTAGTTAGGGGTGATTGTGTTCCGGTATTTTACCGAATTTCCGGTATTTTTGGACGTATTTCCGGTATTTTTATGTCCGAAAATACCGGAATTACGTTTTCTTTTTTTTTTAATGCTTTTATCTCCCTACCTCCGCATTTTTTTAAAATTATATAATACTCATCAAATATACCTGCAAGAACCTTAAGATGGACACCTATCCCTTAAGATGGACAAATGTCTAGATAATTTGTATAACACCAGCTCAAAAGTAACTTTGTAACCCATTAAAAATTTAATCAAATGTACACACAATATTTTGACTCAGAACTATTTAATACTATGTCAAAGGTGCACTTAAGTAATAGGGGCCAAAGATTACCCCCCCCCTCCCCCGTTCTCGCTTTGAAACTTTCAGGTATTTTTTGATGAACTCACAATCACCCCTGATTAGTGTTTTTACAAAATATTTGCAAGAGTTGTTTTGTTTTTTTAATGTACTATACTGCCGTGCTAAACGCAAAAGTCGTATCTGCAGCTGAGTTCAAAGTGAGAAATTGTCGTTTAAAGTTCGGTGCCTCCATGTATTTGAATCGGATGCAGCTTTTTCAGATTTGTTTTAAAAATATTTCCCATTGACAAATGACTATACAACATTGTATTTAGGTGAAATATGTGACAAGGGAGCACCTGGTGACCGTAACTCAATTTTGATGAAAAGTGCAGATACCACTTTTGTGCTTAGCACGGCAGCATACCCTGTGTTGATTGTGATAATCTACTCTGTTTCGGCGTCCCGAATAAAAAATGCCGAGGTAAATAAACCGCATCAATGGTGCTAAGTATTAGTTTTTCTTCTTAGTAGATGACTAGTACAGACAAGAAGTACGTATTTCATTCACAGAGCAGTTTTAAGCTTCAAATTAAGGATCCAAAGACATACTTGCCGTAGTTGCTTTGTGCGACAGATATTATATATATATATATATATATATATATATATATATATATATATATATATATATATATATATATAAAGTGGCACCCGCACGGCTTCGCCCGTAATAGAAAAATTAAAGGTCTTTTGGTTCGCTTGTATATTTACAAATGTATGGTGAATTTTCTCGCCAATTGGCTTGTACCGACGTTACAGTTCCACGTTATGATAATTTCGTATCTCGCCAATTGGCTTGTGCCCATGTTACGGTTCCACGTTATGATAATTTCGTAATTTATGATAGTTTTTTCTTAAAATTGGAATAAAAAAAGAACCACATCAAATTTTCGAAAAATCGCTTCGAGGTGCACACCCCCATGCTGCAAACTTTGTGCCAAATTTCATGGAAATTGGCCGAACGGTTTAGGCGCTATGCGCGTCACAGACATCCTACAGACATCCAGACATCCTCCGGACAGAGAGACTTTCTGCTTTATTATTAGTATATATATATATATATATATATATATATATATATATATATATATATATATTAGATAAGATACTTTGTGCTTATAAAAAAGAGGTTTTTTCATTGTATGAAATTATTTCAAAACAATCATTTTATCATGCATTTTTTCTCGGTTATATATACATTTGATTTTTGATACCATAATACATGTGTACAATTAGGTACATAAACTGTTCCTGAACTTTAGAAAATGTTTTACTCACAAACAATGCACAAAACATTGAACTGACATTTTCAAGATTTCTGTGCATAATTTAAGAGAAAAAAATAGTACTACTTCGTAATTAAAAGAAAAAGCATAGAACTACATAATTTGGAAAAATTATAGATTTTTGTAATTTGAAAAAACTAGCTCTTCGTATTTTATCTTTCTCACATTGTTAATTAAAGGATAGCTATTATGCAAATCGTTACGTATAGGTGTAATGTAATACGCTAGACCTAGAGACTAACTGATGTACCGTACTATATTAGTTTCTTGCTTCGTAAACATGATTAATTCACACTACTTTACAAATGAACGGACAGAAAGTAAAAATGGCTTAAAAATCTTGATTAGTAAGAGGAGAAACATTGACTATGTGTTCGATCGACTATCATTTACACATTCGAGATACATTTAGGTTGGTAATGGAATTGTTTCTCATTTCTTGGTAAAACAGAATGAGTGAGTCTTAGCTGCTTACTGTTTCGATGAATATTTGTTTTTGTTTTTTTTGAACAATGACATGTTTTTGTATATTGAGTTTATGAAATACAATGACTTACCAAGAACTTATTGTTCATCAAGCGTATTATAATGTAAATAGCATAGGTAATAATACCTAGTGTAGAACCAGCAAAAATTTTCGTTACTTGCAAAACAAACAAACAAAAAGCACAGAAACCACATTAAACAACATATATACACTGCATCATCTGCCCTAATTTCTGATACATTAAATTGTGATTCCCCGTGAAAATGAAGTTAATTTACATAACAAACGATTTTCTTCACAGATGATTTTAAGACGCCGCGATCTTAAATAAAAACTGCGTAAATGTCTTCCCTTGTTTTTATTGTCATATAAAAGCTATAAAAAGGAAATTCAAACTGAGATTGTGCTAGCAATTTTCAAAACAAAACCTTAGGAATATCACTTGCAAACAACTCAGTTATGACTTACTTTCTGAGCGACGCACTTAATGACGTCAAAGTAAGCCACTCTCCATTTTTGGAAAGGTTTTCATGGCTGTTTCAGTTATAGTTGTGCCACGGAGAGATGGCGAACGAACTGGAAACGGAAACAGAACACTTTATTCGGTAATAAGTAGGATCAGTGAAAATGCGCAGGCAGTCAACTTTTTACTGCTCGAGTGATCTCGCCGATCATACCTACAACAAAATGAAGGGTTTCGTCCCCCCCCCCCTCCAGCTCATCCTCCATCTCTCCGTTGTTCAGTTTAAATTATACAGAGTCAAAACTTTTTTTTTTTTTTTTTTTTTTGCTGATTTTTTTTCAAATTCATTTTTATAGATTTTCGTGGTATTTCAGCCAGTTAAAAGGCTAAATTCAATTGAAGGAAACAAATCTCCTTTTTGTTAGATAATCTATCGATAATCAAGGTTATTAATACTAATTTTGACGTTTTGACGCAAGTCAAGTCATAGTCACATAAACAAATAACATCAAAAGCTACGTTTTGCTACGTCATTCGAATTTCTTTTTGTCAAGTTTTTCCCCAAGTGTCCATCTACCGCGTTTGTTACTTGGATCATTATATTCAATGTTTGCGTATTTCGATGATAAGGTTCAACTCGGGCTTCAGTTTTGAGATTTCTGCAGCCTTTTCACGGCAATCGATATTTCTCGGATCGGGTAGGGCTAGGTGAAAAAGTATTTTGGAGTTGGCCTTTGATTTCCCCGTGGGTACAACCCTGTCATTCCTTATTAAAAGTAAAGATAGATGTCATAAATGATTCTGGCGAAGAGGGCGGCAGCCAGCTTCGGGCGCAGGTGAAATAGCTTTCGTTTTCTTTTGTCCCATCTGGTATCGTTAAAATGTGTTTCAAACATGCTAGGGTATCGCCCTCGGCTTTAAAAGTGCCTCTCTTTTGTCATAACAGCAGTTGTTAGGGCTCGGGCCTTTACAAAGTGTCGAGTGTTTTCAACTTTGCGAGTAGTTAGAAGCTCTCGAAATATTCCGTGCCGACAATAGAGCTCCATCTGATTGAAGGAAGTTTTATGGCTCATGAAACTATGTTTTTGCTCGCATTTTTGAGTCATCTTTTTAAGTATTAAACAGTGAAGCGAAGAAAAGAGTTATCTTTCAATTACTAAATGTTAACCTTTTTCAAACAGCACTCTTTTTAATAGAGTGTTATTTGAAAAAAAAAAAGTTAATGTTTAGTTAATGGTCAAACAAAAGGAAGTAGAAGCATTACAAAGTCTACTATTTGATGTACGAGGAAACAGTTTAGCAAAGTTTATGAATAGCAACGTTAAAAATATTTTTGAAAAAAAAAAAGCAAAATATTGCATACCGTGTTTTGGAGTTACAAGAAACTCCCTTTTCAAAGTTGAAAGATATGAGCAGCGAGCTTATGTGTGTAAAGATATCTGATAAAATTGTTTCTCGGATGTAGCATTTCAAGAATTAAAGTTGGAAAACGCACCCTTATAAGTTTCATTTCCTGTATCTGACATGAAGTTTGTTAAAAGGTACACTGTACTCGCTGATTATGTATATAGGCAGGAGTTATTCGATTTTCATACAGTTCAGAAATCAACTGATAATCTGATTACTAAGAAACCATACGATAGTGTTGTAGTGAAAAAAAATATAAATAAGTAGCAATCAAAAGAGCACAAACAATAAAACATGTTTTTGAACGCGTAAATTATTCGCCCTCGTGTCCCCGTTATCAAAATATGAGGTTTAAATCTCTGCTGAGGTGTTTAGAATAGCCGACAAATTTAGCGAGTTTCGAGAGTAAGGGTCTTTCACACGTTTTTCATATGTAGATGTAGCGTGGTGTCTCCAATTTCTCGTCAAGTCTTTGAATTTGGCGCATTTCTCAAAACTAAGACCTTATATCTCGATAATGGAGAGTACGAGACCAAATAGTTTTTGCGTCAAAAAAAGTCTTTAACATGCTCTGCTACCTATTTGATTTTTTTTTTCATTATTACGCTGTTCGTGCGATTCCTTTTTTGAGAGCAACTAGAATGATTTAAATAGTGTTCATGTGAAGGTAAAAAGCATTAAAACTGTAGCTGTCGAATGGGAAAAAACCGCTTACACTTCGTTTCATAATGATTGTGACTTCCCTCTTTTTTAAGATGCTGACACACAATAAAATGCATTCACACAAAATCAAACCTTTTATTTAAAACTGTTGACAGTTGCTTAGTTTTTCGAAGCAAAGTTTTAAGTTGAAATGTAATTTCAGTATAAGAATGTGGGGCAAAGTGAAATAGTTACACGATAATTTAACGTTTTTTCAAAATGAACAAATTGGAAATTCATTTCGAAAATTACAATGCATAGAAAAATAACAAAGAATTTTGTAACAAAATTTGTGTTGAAATGTTATTTTTCATTTTTGGCAGTAAGTTTGTACCTTCAAATAAAAGTAAAAATTATTACTTTGCCCATGGAGTAAGGTGATAAATAAAATATTTTTCAAAAAAATGTTTTTATTTTATTTTTAAAAGTAATTTTCTTCAAGTGAAATATTGAAACAATAATCGCATAAATAAATACATAAATTAATGTATGAGTGAATAAAATAAGTGAATAAATAAGTGAATGAATAAATGAGGGGGAAAATGTAAAGGAATTAATGAGTTAATAAATAAATAATTTAAAACCTGAATGAATAAATGAAGAAAACTATATCACTTTGCCCAGCGTATCGTATGGTAAATTGTGTTTATCATTTACTACCGAAACATGCCTAATATGTACTACACTAGCTATCAGTAGATCTCAATTTATCATTTCGTAATAACAAAAGTTGTTTTTGATGTGTCACAAAATATTACAATATGAGCATCAAATTTAAAAATGACTTTTATTAGTATTGTAAATACCTTGATCTTTAGAAATATCTATTTTTTGACTAGAATGAACTACATGTTTAATAACACGATTGAAATATTTCTAGATAGATGGCGCTGCAAACTATGTAAATATTTTACTGCATAACTTTGATACGCTATCCTTTCATCCCACGTGTCTCCACATACACAAACATATACATTACTTTCTAAAATATCAAATTCATCTTCAGTTAAGAATTAAAAAGTACGTTTTGATTGAAAAAAAAAACACATTTATAATTCTATAGAATGATTGAAGTACGTTAAGCAAAAAGAAAAAAAACCTATCCTCTTCTAGACATTTAAAAAGATTCACCTTGCAAAAAGGAAGGCGTCTTAAATTGGATATTTTACTATGCCAAGCATGTCTTTATACCTTAAACTTGTTTTTCTAGGGAAGCAAAAGCGATTTCATATCCGATTTGGTTCAGTGAGAGCGCACTTGAGGGTTGTTTCTTAAACAAATGCTCTAATCAATTTTCACGGCAAAACATCCACAAACTACAAGCATACTTATTCGGTTCAATGTTCGATATTGATGGCTTGAATAAAAACAAGATAATTACTCAGCGCATGTTATGGGACAAGAAACTTTATTTGGGTATAAAAGAAGAGTTCATTTTAATATTCTACTTCGCTTTTATGAAAGTGAATACTTAAAAGGAAATCGGATATCATAAACAACTTAATTCTCAGAGGTAGTGAGTGCTTTATCCCGAAACTCTCCTAAATATTTCAAGGAAGCTACATTCCCTAATGTAATAAAATACAATGATAGAAAATGGAAGTAAATAAACATGTAAGGTAAACACACCAGTAGTGATCGATGCTTCAGTAGTGGCCACTGCAAAATTTAAAGCGCACTAATGGTAGCTACAGTCAAGTATATTTTTAAACTGTGTTTACTCTTTTAATTACCTTTCTTGAAACTCAATGAGCGTATTATAGTCCAACTCTTCCTCAATCGTCCCATTTTCTAAAAATACCAGAATTTCAATTTCAATTTTTTATCCATTTTTTTCCCAAATCTCAAATTAGATCCAGTAATGACAACTCCAAAATTTGAAAATTTTCGTAGTAGCCATCTAACATTCTCCCATCCGAAGAATTTACATTACTTACTTTAAATTCAAAAAACTGATGAATAAAATTGGTTCAGTATGGTTTTTACATTTAGTATCAATACATTAATCACATTATTATTGTTCATTTCTTTCTTCAAAGTATCGAAGTAACCTTGAAGTGGCCACTACTGAATCGCTGGTCACTACTGGTGTGTTTATTTTACATATTTTCTCCTGAAGGAAAGTAACAAATTTTACTCATAAAGAAGATGGACTTTTTCCGGAGCAGCTGTTAAATGGAAACTGACCGATTGCGCATTGGAATTGTTAATCGCAAACTCATTGGAATTGTTCATTGTTAGAAATTATGATAGTACAATCACTTGATTGCAAAATATAGCTGCCATGGACGGAATGCAGTAGATTTGTCCTTATTTTCTTAACAATTCATGTGACGAATCAACTTGGGAATTCAGTTTGGAAATGAGCTAGAACGTCTACAGCATAGCTAAAAATGAAAAAAAAAAAAAAAGTCTCATCGCAAGAAAAGATAATTTATATTATTTTCCATAATACGCGAAATGTTAGTACTCTCTCTCATTTTCTTAAAGACCAACATGTCGCACTAAGGCATTAACATTAGTCAAGCGTTACGTTTCAGAATAAAGTTTCAAAAACTACGTGGTTTGGTTCTACGTAATCAATTATTTTTTTCATTTCAGCGCTGCTGGAATCAGGGCCGCGCCAAGCCTGATCGGCGCCGTCGTGCAAATGTCTTTGGAGCGCCTTTATGCTCTGGCGTTCGAGGAAACTATAGTTAACACATGGAGGGAGGTTTTGTAGACAAATATAAAATTATAAAAAATACGTTTGGCATTTAATTTATGCAAAAAATAGTGTGTGAATATTTAATTTCGCAATATGATGTACGTCTTTACTTCATATCTCGAAATTATTTCGTGTTCAGCAGCTCCTCTGATATGCTAATAATGCGTTTTGGACGCAGAAAATATTTTAATATCAAAGTGAAATGAACTTTGAACATCTATCTAATCTCTAAGTGATCAACAATTAATAAGACATTTATGCCTTTCAAAACATGACAACAGGAGCAGTGACGCAACTAGAAAATAGTTTCAGGGGAGCTCAAATTCAAATTCAAAAAAAAAAAAAAAACCTCTTTTAATAAGAGGGGTCCGGGAGTTCTCCCTGGAAAATTTTTGAAACTTGTAGTTTGAAAAACGCAATTTTAGACGGTCTTCGGTGGAGTTGTGGGGCGAAAAGGTACAAGAGGTTCCGAGAAAATTTATAGAAGTAGGAGTCTTAAAACGTGGTTATAGGCCATATTTATTGACATTAGAACAAGGGATGGAACTCTGAGATTTGTACCCACTCCTTTTTTTTTTGAAAAATAAATAGAAATCAATTATTTTTCTCTCCTCCAATTTTTCGAAATTGAACTTTCAAAAACGCAATTGTAGACAACTTTGAAGATTTCTACAAGAAGGGAATCCTGGAGCTCTAGAAACCTAAGCATCATTTTATGATATTGAGAGAAGTGGTTCAGAGGCTATTCTAACTTAAATTTTTCGTAAGTCATGTTTGAAAAACCTAATTTTTGATGATATTAAAGGAAAGAGATTCGGAGGCCCTTGCCTGAATATTTTCTGTAATTGAAGTCTTAAAAATGTGATTGACCATATTTGGTAACACTAAGGCCGGCAATCTTTCGAAATTGAAGCTCTAAAAACGCAATTTTAAGTGATTTTCGAATGCAGTTTTAAGCAATGTTGTTTCATATGCATTAGCTTTCGCGAAATTGAAGATTTGCAAACGAAATTTGAGATGCTCCGTAATGCTTTTGCGAGGGGGGGGGGGGGGATTTGGAAGAATAGTATTTTGAAAACTTTCTTATTTTCAGGTGAACTAGGAAAAAGAAAAATAATATAAGGAAAAAAGAAACGAAGTAGGACGGGAAGGAGGAGTAGCTGACCAGTTAGCTGAAACTAATGAAAATTTTTAACTCGAAGTCTTTTCTTTCTTTCTTTTTTTTAAATGAAAGTTTTACCCCAACATCAATATTTTTTCCGCCTATAAAAATCACTTTGTTTTCCGAAGATGCGTTTTTCCCCCCTTCAATAGTAAATATTTTAGAAAAACATTGAGCTAAGCATTCTGGTAAAATTTTCCGGTAGAACGAATAGTTCGAAAATACGAAATCGTTAAAAAGGCATTGAATTAAATATTTAAAACAAACACATTGTCCAAAGCTCTTTCTTTAATTTAATACACAAACAGTTAAAGAAAAAGGGTTGGAAGAACTGAGTAATTAGGGTCAAGAGTCGTTACTTTTCGGAACTAAAAAGTTGATCTAAATTATTGTCTACAATATATGTATTTTACGCATAAGTAAATAACATGCAAATGTGCTTACCGTATTTTTTAATGTATGATAAGATGATGCAGAGGAATTACCACGAACAATAGTTAAAAATTAATCACAAAAAGACGTATTGCACGAGTTATAATGTGGGGAATAGCAAATTTCTTGCGCTGCATCGTATGCTAAATAGAGATGAGTTCGGGCTCATTTTTGAGAGCCCGAGCCCGAAAATTTGTAACCGAACCCGGGTGATATTGTCTCAGACCAAAATCCGAGCCCAAAGGAAACTTTCTTGTATCAAAAACCGAGCCTTCTACAGTCTGATATAATCTCTCTGTTGATGAAAAATGTTTTGTCAAATGTTCTTCATTTACAGATGTTTCTAAATTTTCTCAGACTGCTCCACTTTAAATGCATTACTGTATGACATATTGCAATAGGAATTGCAAAAAAAAAAAAAAAGTATTATTAATAAGGATTAATTCATTTTCATTTTTTTTTTCTTTTTGGTTAAATTTTCTTATTGATTGAACTGATTTACATGTTGCTTTCATTTTCTTACAGTGGGAAAATGTTTATTTGCTTTGAATTTGTTTGGAGATTGACGATTGAATATCTTAGCTTGAGCCCGAGCCCGAAACGTGTTTCCAGTTCTAGAGCTCGAGCTCGCTTCGGGTCCGGGCTCGGGCTGTACCGAATATAAACATACCGAAATAATATTCATGGCTCCTCGTATGAAGAAAAATTCTAATGTATGCTTTAATTAGCATCTTGTGTTTTCAGTGTAAAAGATTGCGCATTTGAATAGCATATTTAGACACAACGAGGCAATAATTTTTCCTTATTGATAGGCAGCAAGGAGGATTGCTTGTTTTAATGGGCAGTATGATTTCACCGCTACTTTTATAAATATAATGAAAAGTTAAATTTTATTTTTTCGGTTGAAAAGTGAACCCCCCCTCCACATTTGGACTCTGACGCCGTCGTGCGCCGCACGACCTTGCACATAGGAGCGGCGCGGCCCTGGCTGGAATAGTACTTTATTATGCAATAATGTTAACCAAGAGTTAGGAAGAAATAGTCAAACTCCAGTACAGTGAGTTCTAAAAAAACGATGAAAGAGTTCAATATAATCAAGGATTTAACTTCATCAAATTAAGGGGGGGGGAGGATGTTAAGCTAATTGTGGCTGTTATCGTTAAAAAACATGAATAAAACATGCACTTGATTCATAAAGTAAAGCTAAAATAAGTATCTATCTGATATCAAAACATGAATGTTATTGGGCAGAATTAATTGCATTTTATTCACAACGAATACATTTGCTACTTTTTTGTTGCTTATGCATTGATAAATAGCTTTGAACTATTTTTTTTAAAACAATTATCAAAGAATCTATTAGATTTTGCTTGAAAGTGATTGCTCCTCTATCATTCCGATTTTTCAATGGGTCGTTCAAAAAGTAGTCTCTGTATTTGACCAGTACATTTCTTGAAAGGGCAGGTTGCGCAGAAGAGTGGATTTTTTAAAACATACATTTAGAGAATTAGAAATAGTCTTTTTGTGATCGTATGAGATGTAAGCTCAAATGCATAAATCAAAATGAAGGAAAATTTCAATTCACCAACGGCAGGTCTTTGACTTCCTCCGGAGTTGAGCAGGAAATGGGAATACAAAAATATGTTTACTGTATCCGAGAGTTCTTTAATCCCGGGTTCGATTGTATTTCCTTTCCCGGCTTGAAGGTGTTAAGTATTACTTGACTCAGTAATCAAAATTTTATTGCTAAAAATTTTGGTCACTACAATTTTCAAGAATAATCTAATATCATGTGACGTGGTTTGTTTTCTCTCGATTAACCCTCGATGTTGTCAACCTGCTTTAACTTATAAGAGAAATTCTTTCTATTCTATAGAAAAATTCTTTCCAATTCATTCATGATGCTTTTCAAAAAGCTTGAGACATCACTTAAAAATATCATTGATACCAAGGATTACTACTTTAAAAAGAAATTATACTATCGGCATCGACCGTGGAAATCTCATCTATTATGTTCGTGTTTTGGTTGATTGAAATTTCCCAACAGCGAACGTTTCAAGTTTGAAATAAAATGTGGTATACGCAATTTTCTTCAGTAAGTTACAAATACTAATTTCGTAAACTACTTAATAAACAAACAAGTGGGGAAGGGAGTGGGGATGTTTTTACAGTTGAGGAAAACCTAAACCTGGAAGCATTAAGAAGGCTACGCAGATCCTAATCACAGTATTCTGAAGCTGCCAGGTTAGGTTTGCCCCAACTAACAAGACAGCGTCATTTATCGGTGACTGAAACTAAAGTTCCCTTTCAGGCTGTGGGGTTCATCGGTGGCTGGCAGTATAAAATACGGAAGGAAACTTTAAAAATATATTATTTGTAATTTCCGGAGTATATCACACCTCGTCCTCAGAACTGACACAACTCAAAAAAGCAGCGTTAGAGGTTTTACATAATGTTCTTTCGGATTCATTCTCGAATAGTAGGGGAATGTGGGGCAAAGTGAAATAGTTAAGATGACTTAACATTTTTAGAATGAGCAAATATGAAATTTGTTTTGAAAAATGCAGTAGATAATGAAAGAAAATTGTATTTTTTAATAAAACTTGCATTGAAACAATATTTTTTATTTTTGGCAGTAAATTTGTACCTTAAAAAAAGTGCAAAATGTACACTTTTTTTTCTTCACGGGGCAAAGAGAAAAATGAAGTATTTTTGTAATGAAGTATTTTCTATCCGATTGTAAAAAGTGTTTTTGATCAAATGAAGTAAATAAATGGATAAACGAAAAGTATTGTAAGAATAAACTAATAAAAAATTAATTAATTATAAATATTAAATACGAGGAAAAATAAACGAGTTAATAAAATAGCAATGAATAAGAAAAAAGTCAATGTATGAATAAATAAGTGAATTATTAAATTAAGGAATATAAATTAATAATTTAATAAATGAATACGTTAGTGATTTCGTAAATGATATAATGAATAAACGAAATGAGCTATTTCACTTTGCATGCACTTGACTATTTGAGCAAAATATTTAAAGTACAAATTAACTTAATATTAACTAAATAAATATTTCACCTAATACTAGAAGGTCTGAATTAATATTTAAAATGTTAATGACAAGAACTTTATCATTTGATAATAACAAAAAATGTTTTGACTTAAGCAAACTATTGCAATATGAGTATCAATTTTTGAAAACCGCATGTATTATATGCTTTGATCGTCAGAGGTATTTTTTTCCAGTAGGTGGTTACATGTGTTACTGCATATTTAAAATATTACCGGATAGGTGGTGCTAAAAGCAAATTAAATACTTCACCATTTCACCATACGAGCAAAACATTTGTGACGTTATGTTTACTTGTTAGTTTTGCAGTCTAAAATAAAAGTGCATGCGTCATGTTCAAAGTTTTCTTCTTCTAAATTACGAAATTTTGATGAAGTGTCACTATTTATTATATCGTTTATGCGTCACGGAGCACCATTCGTATAAACTAACTTTATGCAAGTTTTTTGACACAAAAAAAATTAGAATTTAATATTTTAAATCAATAATTAGTGCGATTTTTTTTCTCCAAATTTTTTATTTGCGTCACTTTTGTTGCCGGAGTGTGATATAATCAGGGGCGATTGTGTTCCGGTATTTTACCGAATTTCCGGTATTTTCGGACTTATTTCCGGTATTTTTATGTCCGAAAATACCGGAATTATGTTTTTTTTCGTTATGCTTTTATCTCCCTACCTTCGCAATTTTTTTTTATTATATAATACTCATCAAATATACATGTAAGAGCCTTAAGATGGACAAATGTCAAGATAATTTGTATAACACCAGCTCAAAAGTACCTTTGTAACCCATCAAAAATTTAACTAAATGTCCACACAATATTTTGACTCAGAACTATTTAATACTATGGCAAAGGTGCACTTAAGTAATAGGGGCCAAAGATTACCCCCCCCCCCCCCGTTCTCGGTTTGAAACTTTCAAGTATTTTTTGATGAACTCACAATCACCCCTGGATATAATTAATGTACGTAAATATTACTTATCAAAATCCCTATAGGGTTTTGTTGAAAACTATTAAAAAAAAAAGGTTGTCCTGGAAATTTTATGAATTGTGCTACTAGCCTGACGGGGATTTCCGCATAAATGCGCTTGTGGTGGGTAACTAACGTGTTAAAACTTAGAAATACCGCGTTTCATAGCGTCGGTAATAAACGTAGCGGAACTGAAAGAGATCCGTGTGGAGGCAAAAGTTAGGGAAGGCGAATCCAGTAGGAGAGAGATGGGAGCTATGTTTCTCGGTCCAACTATCTGGCTCAAGAAAACACGAATCATTTTTCTTGTTTTATCAAAAGGAGTGTTTGCGCTAAGATAACGAACGAAGTGAGCTATGTTTTTTTCTCCTATGCTTTCAGAGGTCAATCCAAGATCCACGTTTTCTGATTATACAGTTAAACACCTGAATTCGGCTTTAGAAACTCCTCGTTTAAGCTATTAAATATTTGGGGGACAACCAGGTTTGAAATGTACAATTGAGGCAGTGAGAAGCAAAGGGGTGTAAGTGACAAAATAATAAATTTGGCAATAACCAGTACACATGGTAGGTGTGAGCCTCTCCTCTGTTTGGGGCAAGAGATGGTACTAGTAGCCCTGGTAGTTGCTGCTGTGCAGCATGATTTAGAAAAAAATGTCAATGAAAGCCTACCTAGGATGTTATCTCTAAACGCATTTTACTCAAAACTTGAAAATGTCCACTTACATCCCTTTGCTTCTCACTGCTTCAATTGTGGATTTTATTGGATTATTTTCCTTTATCTTTTTGAATTACTATGATATTAAAACTTTTTTTTTTTTAATTTAAACTATTCTTCAACAACCAATCAACCAATGACACAAGTAACATTATTTATACGTCATCAGTATAGTCATTAGAGGGCAAGAAAGCTAGTTTAAGACCTTGAAGATCTTACAGGGACTTTAGGGCAACATTAGATTTTAATAAATGCTAGATTTTTATGACTTGATTTAAAATATGAATGAAAGCTCATAAGATACGTGGAACTATGGTGCGTATATCAACATCCAGGTGATGCTGACGTACCAACCGGAAAATGGTGCATGAACTTGGTACGGAAACTTGACAAGTTCAGCAGCGTTCTTATTCCAATCAGTCATCGTTTGAAATATAGTCTCAAATAAAGTACACTGCCCACAATGCTAGTATATTTCATCATAAATGTAACGTCCGTCCTGAGAATTTTCTCATTTGTAGCCTAATACTAAACTCAGAAACGTTGCACATTCTTCAAATAGATCTACCCATTGCATATGGGATTGTAAAAATTTAGTCGACCATAGTATATCAAAATTTGTGCACACGATTTGACCACAAAAATTATTACGGCTGAAAGTCTCGTTAGGAAATAATGGTATAGTTTTAAAGTATGATCAGATAAAACTCGTAACATATCAACATTCACACTGTATACAATCATTAGTAATAGTTAAAAAACGGAAATTACCAATTGAAATTCTTAACTAAAATGCAAAATAAGTATTTTTTAGGCATGCAAACGTGTATGATTCTCATTTCGCATATATAAAAGTTTAAAATTTCGTTTTGAAAAAACGTTTTTGGTGGGACCCACTTAAGGAAGCGGGACACAAAAGATTTTTTCAGGGGAAGAGAAAAAATATTATAAATTAATAAATTTTCCTCTTAGTCATTTGCAGAAAGATTAAACAAAGCTAACTTCATGCATCTGCTCACACATGGGAAGATCATTTTTGCACTTCTATACTTTTAATTTATTTTACGTTTCATTATTTAAATACAGACGCAACAACTTTTGGTTGCAAATAATTCAGAGCCGTAACCAGACTTTTTGTTTCGGAGAGGGTTTTGAAAAACACATTTCTCGTGAAATCTATATGGTCAATAAAACTTGATTTCATTTGTATATTCTAATGATTTTTGTTGAAACAGGTTACTTAAATAAGATCTACCGCTTTCAAACCACCGCTGCAAAATCAAAAATCTGTGTATAATTAACCTGCCCGCCTCTTATAAAATTTTCCTCTTAATCATTTGCAGAAAGATTAAACAAAGCTAACTTCATGCATCTGCTCACGCATGGGAAGATCATTTTTGCACTTCTATGCTTTTAACTTATTTTATGTTTCATTATTTAAATACAGACGCAACAACTTTTGGTCGCAAATAATTCAGAGCCGTAACCAGACTTTTTGTTTCGGAGAGGGTTTTGAAAAACACATTTCTCGTGAAATCTATATGGTCAATAAAACTTGATTTCATTTGTATATTCTAATGATTTTTGTTGAAACAGGTTACTTAAATAAGATCTACCGCTTTCAAACCACCGCTGCAAAATCAAAAATCTGTGTATAATTAACCTGCCCGCGTCTTATAAAATTTTCCTCTTAATCATTTGCAGAAAGATTAAACAAAGCTAACTTCATGCATCTGCTCACACATGGGAAGATCATTTTTGCACTTCTATGCTTTTAACTTATTTTACGTTTCATTATTTAAATACAGACGCAACAAAACACATTTCTCGTGAAATCTATATGGTCAATAAAACTTGATTTCATTTGTATATTCTAATGATTTTTGTTGAAACAGGTTACTTAAATAAGATCTACCGCTTTAGGGCATTAACTTGAACAAATGTAAAAAAAATGATGTATCTATTAAATGATGGGGACAAAAATCTGATGTGTGCACAACGTAACTTCAACACTGTTAAGTACTTGAAGTATTTTTAACAACTGAAAAGAATAGATGCGTGTGCCCAAATGCTCGCATTAGAAGTAGCATTCTTACATTCATATATTTTGACACTTATAAAATATATTAAATATAGATTTTAGAATTTTGATGATTTTGTTAGTCTCAGATATTTAAAATTTTAAGGAAAATGCTGTATTGTTTTGTAAGAAATTATGTTCGAAATAGCTACACTAAAAATAATAATATTAATAAAGCACTGAGTTGCTACAATTTTTCAATAATAAAATTTCATTTATCGAAAAAATAAATAAAATAGTAATAAAAAAAATTTCAACAAAAACAAGTGTAATAAAAAGCATCTTTTTTTTATAGTTTTGAATCCTAAAAATGTGGTTTGATTCCTAAGAACCCACCCCTTAAATACGGCCCTGAAATAAATACATGCGAGAAAACTCCGTTTTGTTTGGTGTATGAAACTATTTTGCTCTTTGTAACAATTTGTTCCGAACTATTTTTTAAATTTTCAATGTAACTAATCTTCTTGTTTTATCAAAAATATGTCTTGAATAGATATATTTTTGCCTTCTAAACATTTAGCTCTTATATCTTAAGGGGGTCCGGGACACAAAAATCATCAAATTTTGCATTTTTTTTAAAAATCATTTAAAAAATTACTCCGTTTTTTTGCTTAAAAGGACGTTTGAATCGTGTTTCTATCTTTATTAGAACAAAAGATATAATTCTTTTTATTGCCCGCACCTAACTAATGTGTACTTAACTTTAAAACTTTAAACGCGTTTTTCTCCCTGATGCAATTTTTCCCGATTTCTTGCATTCAAACTCTTATAAGTCAAGAACCAATGAAGATAAAGTAATGAAATTTGGAGCATGTCTTTTTCAAACAGTTTACTTAATTTTTTATTCGGCGATTTTGAAAAAAACGTTTACTGCAAAAAATATGGTTTAAAAAAAAAGTATCTTCGAATTTTTCGAATTTTTTTTTCAAATATTTTTAACTTTTTATTGAATCAATATTTTTAAAATCGCCGAATAAAAATTAAAGCTTAGATATTTGTGCATACTTTTTTGAAAAAAAATTGAAAATTGACCAACAATATTTTGAGTTATAGCAATTTAAAGCAACCCCATTTTCTTTAAAAAAAACAAATTAAATTTAAATAAATTTTTTTTTCATATTTATGTTGGGATTTTGCTTATTAATTAAATGGTGAATCAGTGTAAAAAATTCAAAACTCCAAAGTATATAATAAAAAAATTTTCAAAATGTGTCCCGGACCCCCTTAAGTTTTGATCAATAATTGACTCATTTCAGTTGCCAAATATATTATTTAATCTCGTCCTGTCTGCCTAACTCCTAAATACCGCATGTAGCTTTAATCGCAAACCCATAATCGGTGATTTAGATAAGGAGCTCAATAAAGTATTGTCTTGCAACTGTCAGCTCAGTGTGTTAGATACGAGTATTCTCGTATATGGCAGCGATCGCGTAATGAGATGGGGAAAAATAGAATCGTAAGTTCAAAAGCTATATTTTTAACCGAAAAACTTAAGAAAGGGTAGCATCTCCAGTATTATAAGGATGAAAGAAATACAGAAGTGTAATTGCAATTTTCATATAACCTCAAAATGTATGCGAAAAGTTCAAAAAACCGTTTTTTTTTTTTGGTTTTTTATAGTTTTATGTCCCACAATTATTTTTTTTTCTTTTTCCACGAAACTTAGTGAAAAGTTTACTTTTAATGCATCAAATACACTGCAATATTTTTGATTTAAAATATTTATTTATTTTTCTCCTTATTTTGATTTAATATTAAAAGAGCATCATAATTTTCAATCAGAAATTCGCACGTCAAAATATCTCATTTGTTTTTAAAAATCGGCGCGAGTGGTTTTTTTTTCTTTGGAATCTCTACTTTCTGATGGCATAAAAAATATACAATACTATGGAAACGAACGAAAATAAAACGAAAACATTTTAATCTATTTATTAAAATGTACGCTTTAATTACTCGAAAAATGGAAGTTTCCATGTTACATTGATGAATTAAAAAATTGAAAATCTATGAAATATAGAGATTACAAAAAAGATGCGAACATAGATATAACAAGTCGACATACAAGCTGTATGATAATGCGTTTTTACTGCAACTTAATCAAGCCTGTTTCTCAAATGAGCTATAATGTTTTTATCGAAATCATGCTGTGCGATTTTTTTTTCTTTGAATATGCTGTAATATATTATCTCTTGCATTGTTATTTTGAACAGATCGTACTTTTTCTTTTGAAATATTACTGAAAAATATAACGAACCCCCCCCCCCCCCTAAAAAAAAACAATGTGATCGGAAATTAAATGTAAGAGCGTTTTTATTTATTTATTTTTTTGCTTCCTTTGTTGTTTTTTTTTCTGTCCCGAAGCACGAAACGTAGCTATTGCAGTCGCATCATTATTTTGACTTTGACAAGTTCGATGAATAAAAGCTGATGATAAATTCTCATTTTTTTTTTGCATTTATTGTCACCTTTTTTTCTTCCTAGATCCTACTAAACGATTTAAAGCTGCTTTTTCTATTCCCTACACATGCTTATTTACCTTATTGCAGATTATGCAAACAGATTCATCCGCACTGATAATCTGAAAAGACGAAATCATTTTAATTATTATTTTTCAGATTTATTGTGAGTGAAACTAAATTTATTTGTGCAAAAGAAACAAAATTATATCTTTTTAATGTTGTACTAAAACGTTTCAAAACTATTTATAAACGCATATCTGATTAAACTTTACAGTTAAAAATGTAGCACGAATAAAATATCAGCTTCACATATTTAATGTTCGGGTATATTGAAAAAAAAGGTAAGTTTATGAAGAAATTTTTGATTAAAAACCGACGATTTATTTTTATCATTCGATTTTTTTGTTCTGTAGACCATTCAAGTATATAAGTTATCTTAAAATAGTTATAAATAAGCACATACGCATATAATGTAATACTACAACTTTCTTAAAATATTGTAGACGTCTCACAAATTATTAAGTTATTAAATTATTTGGTTGTTGATTATAGTATTTGATGTTCAGTTTTTTATTTATCAATGTAACATAAAAAACTTACGTTTTCCGAGTCACTGAGGTATGCAATTTAATAAATAGTTTAAATTTTACATAATGATAGTTGTTTTTTTTTTTCAAATTCGAGGTTTTTTTTTTTTTTTGCATTTTCTGCAAAACTTTTTCATCAAATATTGTATATTTTTTTAATACCATCAGAAAGTAGAGATTCTAATGAAAAAAAACTAGCACCGATTTTTTAAAAAATCAGACATTTTGTCTTGAAAATGTTTGTTTGAAAATTATGATGCTTTTTTAATAGTAAGTAAAAATAAGAAGAACAAATAAATATTTTGAATACAAAAAATTACAGTGTATTTGGGACATTAAAAACTTACTTTTCACCAAGTTTCGTGTTTTTTTTTGGGCGGGGGGGGGGGGGGAGATAAAAAAAACTAAAAAGTCATTTTTTTTTAATAATCAAAAATTACACCCTCGTAATTTATTTTTCCTTTCAATTTTATTATATTTTCTTATTTTTCTAATAGTTTCAGCCTGTTTTTTTTTTTTTTAAATTACTTTTTACCTTTTTCAAAGGCTTCGACAGTGGCCTATTTGCTCTGAATGAAAAGTAATGTTTTCTATAAAATACAAATTTAAAAAGTGTCCAAAATGCTGTCTACTCTCTATATAAAAATAGTTTTTAAATGAAATCAATGAATATTGAAAAAGTTAATAGATCCATAACTACTAAAACATGCAGTAGAATTATTAAAAGATTTGTTTTCCTTATTCAATTGGCATTTAAAATGGAATAGTGAAATATCAGATTTAAAAAATGGTCATTTACTTTTTCAACAGAAATGTTTTGGAATCGAGCCACTTCCTTTTTTTTTTTTTTCAGTCTTCTGCGGCGAAATGCTTTCACTCTTGAACACCCCTTTTAGAAGCTTTTGCGGTCGTTAGGCATCGATTAATACAAATATATATGAAACGCTTCAAAAGGGATGAAACTGGAAATAGTCCCTAACTTCTCTTCAAGATTCATAGTGTGGGTTAAAAATGCAATTGAAAAACTTAAACCATGATATAAGACAAACACTAAATCCTGCTAATCCAAACCCTATTTATCTGAACAGAATGTTCGAAGATATTTTTTTAATTTAGTTTTTATGTTTGAAATTACAGTGAAACCTGTGTAAGTTGACCACTTGCGGTGCAGTACTTTGGTGGTCAACTTAGACAGGTGGTCAACTTATAAAGAGGGTAATGATTTTTTTTTTTTTTTGTCATTTCTTGCACCATGTATTCATTTTTTGACTAATTGACACTTATTCTTTCTGGTCAACTCACTTTCATTGTTTAGCATTACTTTGAAACAATAATTTAAAATGTTATTTAAATATTTTTAGAGATTATTTTCCCAGAATGACATATAATGTGTCATGCAAATTTAAAATTTCAGTAAGTTGATCAAAAAAAGTCTTATTGTTTATGAAAAGTTACTCATTTGATATTAATAGTTCCTAAAAATTCATAGCTGGTCAAAAATTACAAATTTTTCGCTTCATTTTTTTCTCATATACATTTATAACCCCATGATGATCTAATCAAACTCAAAAGGAGGTTTAGTTATGCTGCTGCTTTATTTAGTTGGTAAAATGCTGGTCTGACATCAAAAATATTCTTGGAAAGCTATAAAAAAATAATAATAAAAAAAAATAATTTGCTAAATAAAATTTTAAAAAATAAACCAAGTGGTCAACTTACAAAGGGCTTTTTACAATACTCCAAACCAAATTTGGTGTTCATTAGTGGTCAAGATAGACAGGTGGTCAAGATAGAGAGGTGGTCAAGTTACAGAGGTTTTCCTTCATTATATAACATAGGACTAATTCCGTTCCAGACAAAAGCGGTCAACATAGACAGGTGGTCAACTTACAAAGGTGGTCAACTTTACAGATTTCACGTATTTTTTTAATACGTTGACTCAACGCATTGGCAGCTATATTACTAACGTACACTGTGACCTCCACATGAAAGTAATTTACTGTATAGCTGTTTGCAAGAGCACAATAAATATTTCGCTATGTTTTCTTTTAGAAAATTATGTATGTGAAAGAACAATTAAATAAAGTAATGCCTAACATTGTTGGAATTCGAATCATTCTTTTGATTTTAACTCTTATCAAATTGTCCAAAAATGTCCCAATTCATCAGATATTGACTTTTTGGAATCTTTCCATATTTTGAGGAACAGTTCTAACTTAGTAAATGATCTTAAAGTAGTTCCGTATTTTTCCAATGTCTGGCTTCCATATCTTTAACATAGTCCTTTCCCCATCCATTTTTTTTTCTATTTTGCATACAATATTTTTATTTTTCCATTCATTTTTATCTATCTTACTTAGTTTACTTTTAACTTTTTTGTCATGCGGTTGACATTTCCCCCTTTTCTTCTATTTTATTTTTTTCTTTTCAGAAAATTTTTGTTTTTGCTTGTTTCAGTTCCTGATGTTGTATTCTTCTATTTAGCTTTTTCTTTTCTTGCGGTTCACTGTTATTGACATGTTCTTTTGTTTTAGCTTTGTGGCTTAATCTTTGTCCAATTGAATTCTTTCTTTCTGTTTTATTGTACTTGCGAGACAGCTCTTGCCCTTTATTTGCATTCCTTTTGGTTCTTTATTGGTTTATAATTTTCTCATTGGTGTTTGGTTAATCCGCTATTTTTATCTTTTAAGCTGTTTGCTTATCTGGCTCTTGGCTTTTGTCGGATGTCTTTTCATTAATAAGTTCATTTCTTTTGCATTGAAAACGGTGTTCCTTGTAACTCCGAAACTCGTGTCTGCA
This sequence comes from Uloborus diversus, assembly GCF_026930045.1. Lineage (NCBI taxonomy): Eukaryota > Metazoa > Arthropoda > Arachnida > Araneae > Uloboridae > Uloborus > Uloborus diversus. Next base: position 203,173,616 of record NC_072733.1, on the reverse strand, counting down.
GTCATCTGCAATTTGTGCTTTTTGACCTTGTTGTTTCTTACTAGACAAAAAAACATTGATACACATAAACTTACACAAACTGCATACATGTAAATAACACTTTTGGTCAAGTAATCACTTAATGGGAAGTAACTTGACTCACTGAACGGCTAACTTTACTGTCACAACCATTTCCAAAAATGCCACCAAAAACAAGAACATGAAAAAATTAAAATCCTGTTTATATGCTGAAGATTTAATTTAAATGACAAATATATTTTAATCATTGGCCAACTATTATAGATTTTGAAAAAACATGGCGATATTCTCTTTTTTTTAAATTTTTTTAAAAATATTTTGAGCAAAAAGGTTTGATGTACTATAAGAAAAAATAGACAAACCTTGTGCAGGAAGAGATTATTTTTACAAGTTTGGCTCAATGTTTTTTTTTTTTTTCTTTCCAATAAAAAATAGCACTGAATTAAAAATTCATGGAGATTCCAAGAGGACTAACATCACACTGTTATTTCGATAATCCCAAAAGCAACCATCAATCAGTTTTGAATTTGAATTGCCAATCTGGAATATCTTGCTCAAAATCCCTCAATTTTCGGAATGTTGTAGTTAATCGAAAGCGTAGCTAATAACAGAAATCGGTTCAGCTTCGTACTAACTCTTGGCTAATTAAATGGATTTATCAAGGTTAGTAGTATGTCCAGCTAAGAAGATTGCACTACGTCACTAATCCCTGTTCGACAATTCATTAATGCACCTCTTCCTGCAAATCTACTGAATTTCCATTCAACAGAAAGGATTTTATCACCAAAACGGATAAATACGACACGGAAAAAGGGAAGGAGAACTAACCCCTTTTAGATTGCGTGGTCAAAATAATATAAAGCCAAATATAATAACATTGTCACGCAATTAAATGAAAATTATTATCATAACTTTATTTGCTGATTTTTGTCATCCAATTTCGGTTTTAGTGTACATTTTGTTTTAGGTGACGTTGTTACAGCATCATTTTGCGTATCGTCGTTCATACACACTGAGCTTTGGTAACGGAAGTGTTTAAACTAACACGCGTTTTTATGCAATTGAGAATACAACCTTTAGTTCTGTGTTGTTTTATAATATCACAAAGTATCTATTCAGTCTCAGTAGCTTATTTGAGTATTATGATATAATTGCTGTAATTTTCACTCACTTTATTTTTCATATCTTTACGACTAGAAATTTAGAAACTAAACTTTAGTGAAACCTTTCATACAGACAAATACCTTCGGTTTCTAGCATTTCAGAACAATAATTGATAGAAAAAATTATTTTGTAATAATTTTGCTACCCGATGCATTGAAAGAAATGCTTAGGTATAAGATGTGTTAGGAAATTTGGAATTAAAATATCTCATTTTTATCATAGGACTATAACAAAGTAAATAGATAGAAAAACGGCAATTTTAAACAAAACGTACCAATTAATTTCAACGCTGCAACAAATTTTTGAATTAAAAAGACAACATTTTGTTTTACAACTGCTGCGTATTAAAACACAAAAGCTAAATATGCGCTTTTTTTAAGTCGTCAACAATACAGTTACAATATTTGTTTTAATATATTTTGTTTAATTAGAAACATTAAATGTTCATAACGCCAGAAAAAAAATCTTCCGTTTGTCATGTCCTCAACGTTGCGGACATGATTAATTTAAAAACTAAGAAAATATAAATATTAAAACAAAAATTGATAATTTTCTTTTCATCACATGTCTTGAACATGGTAAAAAAGATAGAAAAAATACAACTTTGAAGAAAATGTACCAATTAATTTGCAAAGCTGCAACACACAATTGAAAATTTTTCTTTAAAATGACAACATTTTCTTCTACAAGCATCCCATGAAAACACAAAAGCTAAATGTGCAGCTCTTTAAGTCGTTCATTATACATTTACAATTTTTACTTTAATATATTTTGTTTAACTAGAAATATTAAACGTTTATAACGCCAGGGAAAGCAATTTCCGTTTGTCAACGTTGTGGACATGACCAATTTAAAAAAATGCAATAGACATAAAAAATACAATTTTGAAGAAAACGTACTAATTAATTGCTACACAGCAGTAAAAATTTGAACATTTTTTATTGAAACAATAACATTTTCTCCTAAATGCTCCCCATGTTCAAGTACAAAAGCTAAATATTCAGTTTTTTAATGCATCAGTTACACAAATACAACATTTTCTTTAATATGTTATGTTTAAATAGAAAGATTAAATGTTATGACAAAAAAAAAATCTTCTGATCGTCATGTCCGCAACTTTTAAACTCCATTTTAAAAATGTTTTTTGAAATAAGATGTTTGTTTCATTTTTTGGCAAAAATATTTTAATATTCATAAACTAAATTTAATTACCTTTAATTTGATGTATTGATTTTTATTTAAATTTTTTAAAGCATATCAGTTCTACAAATACTATGTAATTGCCTTTTATATATTAACAAAGCAGACAGTTTATCAGAAAAGATCCAGAAGTAATGAAAGAGTAATGGAAAAATACATTTAGGTAATCTAACAATCACTGGTTCATCATTTGAAATAATTCATCTCTGCAATGGAAAATTAGATACAAACATAGCTTCCACATAGATTTTTCCGACTAACGTTCATCACGTGTTTAAATGAACGGCATAAGGATCATATCAGAAAATGGTCATGTGTAAGGGAGACCGAGGCAAGATGACGAGCCGGGCAAGATGACGAATGTCTTAATTTTTTGCATTTTTCACTAGGAAACAGTATCAACTGGACACTAATGGCTCTCCTATCGGTTCGTTCATCAATAGTATAAAGACTGTGAAATTGTCATATTTGTAGGAGTTCTGAAGCTCTGATTATTTACCGCTGCTACGTTATAACTTTTATGCATGTGTAAATAAGCTCTGCTAAAAATACAAGAATGATAGATTGTTTCTCTTTAGTATTTATGAGTAACTTAGTTTATATACTGCCTATTACCATGGATAAACGTCAATTAATTGCCTTCCTTTATGGCAATGAAGACGAATCCTTTCAAACAGGCGGTCCGGGGCACGATGACGGGTCGAAACACGGGGCAAGATGGCAATTATGAAAATGGCATTTTTATTTGTGACTATTGTTAACTGCACAATTAAACACTTCAACTTTACTTTGCAATTCATTACGCTTAATTTGATGCTTTGTAAGATGTAAAAATACAGTAAAAATTTGTTAAAATATGTAATATTTTCAAAAAATAAATTGTGTTCAACCTTTTTCAGTGTCGTCATCTTGCCCCGAGGCTAAAGTCATCTTGTCCCAGTACTGGGGAAAGATGACGATTTGTTAAGGTTATGAAAAAATAAAAATATCCTTCATTTATTTCATTTGAAAAATTTGATACTATATTTAATACTACAAAGGACCACTCTAACAGCTCATGTAAAGGAAATTTTATTATCCTTAAAAATAAATTAATAAACAACAAAAATTGTTAGCATAGTCATCTTGCCCCGGTCTCCCCTATGACAAAACGTAATTATTAAATCAAAGTTGTATGTGCTCGGAAATCTTCCGAAATGTGTACGGAAATCTTCCTTGAGTACGCTCTCAGCTCTTGGAGATAGCTCGTATTTGTAGTGGACTACAAAAGAGAAGAAACTAATAATTTAATATTGACTTTTATAACTGTTGAAAGATGCAATTACAAAAAATGTTGAGTGAAGTTTTACAGGGAACTCCATTCTATCAAGAACTTGCAATTGCAAGATTTTATCGTGACGCATAGTAGTTTATTAGCATTAACTTTTTACTTTGTTTTTTGTGTGCCATGGTAGGGGCAGGAATTGAAAACACTTACGTGGAAACTGGAGAGTATAGCTTGTGAAAAATCATAAGTGCTTGACTAATATCAAAAGTGTGTAACTTCATCCCAAAAGAACAAGCTATCTTACTTCTTTTCCAACAGTTTTCGTAGTATTTGAAACGATTCTCCAGCAGATTTTATTATTATTATTATTATTATTTACTTTTAAGCAGGTCTGTGAATACCTGATTGTTCTACGGACAATGTTGAGATTTTTTTTCCTCGAGATATTTTCCCATTGTTTTGATATTTTTGTAATTAATGGTCTTCGCAAATACATATTCAATGGCAGAAAACGAATGGAAATAAAATCATAGACCATTTTATGTCTAGATTCATTGGAATATGAAAATGTATCCACTATGGGACAAGGCATGTGAATGACATTTCATTGCAATAGTTTTTTTTTTTATTGGGAGACAGGAACTTTGGCATCGTTCAATGTCAGAATTTAAATGATAAAGAAGAATTAAAATGGTTTTTGAAAAAATCAGAAACGAAAATTAAATAAAATAAAAGGAAAAAAAATCAATGAAACTGAAAGAAGAAAAAAAAGACGAAGTAAATTTTCGCATTTCGGCAAATTCACCCTTATGCTTATTTACCAAGCCTTCAATCAAAATAGTTATTTCTACCTTGACAAAGCTCACAAAATTCAGGTAATCAAGGTGATTTTCCAACTGCACTGATGTACGTATATTTCCTTTGTGATTAGGTAAAAGTAAGGTGAATCAAATGGCCACTAAAGGGACGGATTTTCTATCGATCTGAATAAGAGTGCGTCGACGAGTGAAAACATTCGTTTTTCAAATTTTGGGGAGGGTTAAGAGTGCTTTTTGTCAGTAACATTGTCAGAGATTTTGAAAGCACTTTCTAAAATGAGGTCAGGTATTTGAGAACGATGTCCACTCTTCAGGAACATGTTTGAATTGAGCTCATTTTTCTCCCCAAGCCTTTCATTGAAAACTCCCCTCCGCGTCTTGTGTGGAGCTCAATTACAGGCAAATGAGCGAACCCGTAGATTATCGGTTCGTCGAGGGTGTGGCAAGATCACGCTATTCCTTTCAGTATTCATTTTGCACCCAGCTCTTGGAACTTTTTTTTTTACTCGAATCCTTTCTTATTTATGGAAGTTTAGTTTCGGCTGTGTGTGGCATGAGGTTCTATTTCATCAATCTCGGCATCAAGACTAAATGACCAAATTGCGTGTCACGCTCAGATACATGCACTGAGTGTCATAGCAAGAGAATGAAGGTTTTGGAATCTAATTTATCGTAAGGATGAGACAATCTTATGTCTAATTATTTCCCATGCGAAAGAAAACGAGTCAACTGAAACGCTGGTTGAAACTTGCCACAAACACCTGCTAATCACTAAATAAACTTGTAGAAAGTATCCCAATGTTGCACAGGAAAAAAAATTTCGACATGAGGTTTTGCATTTCATCCCAAGCTTTCCTTCCTAAGATCACGGCCTTGACCGCACGGAATCTTATTGACTGTTTAACTTCAAGCTCATGAAGTCATTTTTTTTTTTTTGTTACTTTAGTTTGTGTGTAACCCCAAAATTAAACTCTTGTACACAATTCTTGTGTACTTTATCAAATTAAAGTAGGGAAAATTGAAATCATTTTAATATTATTTATTCATATACAGTAGAACCTCGATCGATCGGGCTAAGTGGGACCAATAACCTTCCGGATAAATATGGCTAGTAAGGATGATAAGCAAAACAAATCCGTAAATAAGTAGACTTACCACTCATTATGAACAAGGGTGCCCTGATGGGAGGTCATCGTGATCTCCCAAAAATGTCTTCGTTCGGCAAAATTTGCTGACGATTCGGCAAATTGAAAGACGATATAGCAATATTTTTTTTTCTTTTTAAAGTTTTTAAATTGAGCCAATTGTTAATTCTCATTAGATGCTATGCATAAAATGCGTGCGTGTTCGTTTTTTATCATTCGGCAAATTGGAATTTCATCCGCCAAATCGAGAATTTCCCCCGTCCCAAAAATTATAGTTCGGGGCACTTCTGATTACGACTGAAAACCGTAATTTGTAACAAAATTGTATAACAATGTCTACCAAGGCATTAAAACACATCAAAACATTTTTTCGCGGCATTTCTTAACACAAAGTTGATTCAGTGTCTGGTTCAAACACGTGAGACGATTGAATGAATCATGATCACACAAACGCTTTATCTTTAGTGGATAAAAATAAAACGCGAATGTATAGGGTTATAATAGATACGTTCTTGCTATCAATTATTAAAATTATCTATGTCAGTATAACTTTTTTAAAGCCCACCAATTTGATCCGGATAGTCCGGAGATCCGGATAAACAAGGACTGGATAAACGAGGTTCTTCTGTAAATTCAGCTGAAACAGTACCGTTAACGACATTATGCTTTCGTATAAAGTCATATATGAGGCATTGATAAGCAAAGGGATGCAAGTGGCAAAATTAAAAATTTGGAGATAACCAGTACACATGGTAGGTGAACCTTTCCTCTGTCTAGGGGCAAGAGATGGTTCTACTAGCCCTGGTGGTTGCTGCTATACAGCATGATTTAGAAAAAGAATTCAATGAAAGCCTACCTAGGGGATTATCTTTAAACGCGGTTTACTCAAAACTTGAAAATGTCCACTTGCATCCCTTTGCTTTTCACTGCCTCATATGTAAACATTACAAAACATTCCAAAGCAAAAGTCCAATTCTTTCGGGGTGAAAGATATCCCACCCCATCAGACCACCACCCATGAGCTTTCATTACCATTGTACTCTGAATAATACTAATAAATAAATGGTAAAACCTACTGACGAAAACTATTACTACCGATCAAAAACCTGGATTATTTTGCCGTCGTTACAAGTCTTTCAGCAAAGCTTTTAAAATTTTTTAATACCAGGTGTCTATACGGATTTTATGACAAAGGATTAACTTGACAATACTTTAGCTTTCACACACTGGTTGATTTATGGTTGGTTGAAATTCGGTTGAGCGATAGTAAAAAAAAAAGTAAAGATCCAGTTGATTGAAATTTGGTTGTAAGATCAGAAAAATAAGTTAAAAAACAAGATTTAGTTCAAAACGTAAAGAAATCAACTTTCAAACTTCCGCAGAGTTATCTTTATCTGAAGTCCAAACATATTTCACATGCAATTTTAGTACATTTAAAAAAAGTAAATATTTTACGATGCATTCAAACATTTTGTAGTTTTTAAATTTTCTTTCCTTGTTAATCTGAAGATGAAATATTATGAAACGGGATAAGTTCTCTAGCCTAATATATAGACTTTTACTTCGTAAAAATGCAAAGAAAGAAAACTGTGAAACAATATGAGATTGTGCAATAAATAAAAATTAAACTTACCGTTTTGGAGGGAGGCAGTAGTAAAGACAACTTTTTTTAGTAGCTCATTAGATTCTCAGAAATATTAAGAACGAATAAAATAATTATTGACTTTTAAATGCATAAGCAAATTGAAACGACGTTTTTAGATTAAAAAGACCATATGTATTAGCATTCTGAGGAGGGGGAAAAAAAACGTTGCATCAGAACAAGTTGATTTCTAAATTTGGATTTGGTAAAACATTTTTTCTCTTTCCGACTATATCAGCGTAAAATGGCACTAGGGAACTTATCCAAGCACCTTAATCACGAGAAAAGGCCAGGAACGATCTGAAATCAGCTAACAGTGCGGGAAAAATCGAGATCAAATCTTGGAAATGAAGATCGTGCTTTTTCAATTGTGGTACTTAAGCTGAAATGAAAAACAATCAGAGAGAATAAGTCTTTACCTGATATCTTCCTTGCGATCTAGCAATTTTCAGAAGACACTGTGATAAAAAGTGAGGCAAAAAATCTATAAAGCTAATGAGTTAAAATTTCTTCCCTCCACCGAGAAAGAAAAAAATCTTCAAATAGCTTGGCCAGTTATCAGTTTCGATTGGAATTTTTCGACAATATTTCTTCTAAGTATGTGTAATCGTATTTCGCTTATTGCTCATTGAATAAAAATTGTTAATATGTTTGGATATTTTAGTGCTTTTAATTTTACTGTCTCGGAGAGTTTCATGCATTAATGCAATAACTGGAATGTATTCAAGTTGTCTATGTTTATAAACATCGATGTTCTAACAAAGACTTTGATGTTTTAGCATTCATGTATTGATGTAGATTTTTGGTTGTAGTTTGCGGTGCTGAAGTTTTATTTTTGAATGAAATATTATTTAACAGTACATGCAATATATCAGACAGCCCGGTTATCACATCCAGAGATTGCAGTTTCGTTTTTGTTAGAACTCATCAATCTAGTATAGTGAATAACGGTAGTAAGGAACTTATGACAATTTCATTATTGGAAGAGTTATTATCAGTTAATGATGAACAAAGCACTGAAATGGCGACTTCAGTCTTACTGAAAGGTTTTTTTTCCTGCTTCTCAGAGATTTTTATAGTGCTCTAAAAAGAGTAGCACTATAACACACAAGTAACACGTATCGATTGTAATACTTTGATTTTTTTTTTTTTGACGAAATAGAGCGAACAAACTTGTCAAAAGCAGTAGTAGCGTCGAGTACTTATTGTCTGGTAAATGATTAGCAAAAGGTCGACGATCTTTATCATAATTTAACTCTTTTTGTTTAAAACAATGGTGCCCAACCTGCTGCCCGCGTGACACATTCGGCCCGCGAAGTTGGTCCACGTGGCCCGTTGATTTGTTTTTCGTTTCAAATCGAAAAATACGATTAGTGACAATATCACAAATTTGGAGTCAAATATTCAGAAATTGGTTTCTAAAAAACAGATACATTGATTTCAATAAACATGAAGTAATTGATAACAACAATTATTGGGGTTTGTAATTTTCTTTCTTTTTCCAAAATTTCTCATGTTATTAGAATAGAATAAACAATTTTGAAATTTTAATTATGTGTTCTGGCCAACGAGAATGATTTTACGATGAGGCCCTCGGGCAGAAAAAGATTGGGCACCACTCGGGATTAGATGAGTTCGGAAACCAGTGATCTCCATCAAAACCAATTTTACAGGAGAGGAAAAAAAACTAAAATATTCAATATTTATCTGACATTTGAGGCATTTTTTACTTTTTGATTGTAGAACATGGTTGTTTACTTAAGATTCTATCTCATTTATAGAATTATAACACTTGTTTCATTCACAAATAATAATAATAATAATAATAATTAAAAAATGACAATGACTTGTTTTCAGACAAAGCTGGTTAAACATACTTCTATTTCCTTTAGCAAAGATAAATGTTAGTAATTATTCATTGAAAATTTGAGATTACAAATTAAATGTGTTGTTACTGTAACAGTATTAGCAGTTAACGAAGTAAATTTAAAAGCTAAAGGGGTATTCCAAGGTATTTTTGACATTTATGTAGAGTCCGTAACGTGACGTTTTTTGCGATAACTTTTTAATTTACTGTTTGATTAGCATATTATTTTATTTTGATCTTTTCCTACCAACACACCAGCTCAAATTAAAATAATTTGCAAATCAAACGGTAAATTAAAAAGTTATGGCAAAAAAGGTCACGTTACGGACTCTACATAAATGTCAAAAATACCGTGGAATGCCCCTAAACTAGATCCATAAATTCAGAGTTCCTCTACTGGATCATTACAATCTGTGCTGAGCCACAAACAATTTTTTTCCTAGAAAGCCAGAAAATCACTTTGCTGCATTAAAGTATTTTCTTAATATTTAGAAATTTCTTGGGGGTTTATGGAAACTTTCCCGATCTGTGCTTTCTTAACTGGCAATGGGGCCACTTTAAGGGCACTTTTTTTGGCAAGGCAAGCATTGATTTGCTTAGACCATTGATGAGTTATGATACTTAAACTTGCCAGGTATCAAGCGTTTTTAATAAAACTGTAGTTGTTAGATATATGAAATTGCGTTTTTTCTTTTCTAGTTTTTCCATATGAGTATTTTAATGATAGTTTTTCATAGTATTCCGAAAACTGACTTTTGAAAGCAAGAATCATGTTTGTTGTCACATCTTTTAATAGTGAACCTCTGTGATGTGGTTGATTATTCTACCAGTGTGGTACATTGTTGTGGAATGAATATACGGTACGGGTCCAAATTTAGCGAGAAAAAAAGTCATCTCCAGGGCATGGCATATCTTCAAAATAAATAGAAATTTCAATACTTAACTCTTGGCTCTCTGCTTTAACGACTTTCCCTATTTAAAGACTACTTTTCACGGTCCCTGATATTCCACTGTAGTTTTAGAAGCATTCTATTTAAAGACGCATTCTACGTAAGGACGATTTTTTGTGGTCCCTTGAAAGTTGTTAGACAGACAGTCAACAGTATTTCCTATAACTAGAGCAGGGGTGATTGTGTTCCGGTATTTTCATTTTGAATTCCGGTATCTTCATCTTCGAAAATACCGGAACTTCTATATTTTCAGAAAAACCCACTTTTGTAAAATTTAGGGAGATTAATGAAATGCCAAAAGTCCAAATTGAAGACGTTTTGTTTGGTATAAAGCTTAAGCTACGGTCATGGTTTGTAAACTCTATGGTAATTATCGAAGAACAGCTTGGGTGGGGGATTGAATAAAGGCTAGATAACAAGAATCCTTGAAAAATTTAAGAAATGAGAAAAATTAAAAGAATTTAATTCCCACCATGCACATGGACGTATTAAGTCCAATTAAAACTTCCGAGTTTCAACCCCAACAAATAATTATGTATATAAATGATTTATGTACATAATATAATGTGTACATACACATAATGTATATATATATGACCATCAAAACACTTTTTCTTCTTGGGGAAAAAAAAGTTCAGGTATTTTTTCATGGAGTCACAATCACCCCTGAACTAGAGGCAAGAGATGACTTATTTTCAGGCTAAAAGATGTGCCCACATCCGTTGAACTGGAGAATAAAATAATCTTAATTTGGCAAAAAAGTGGAGAGGACTGGTTTTCGGACTCGACGATTAAGTTATAGAGTTACTTAAAATATAGTGCTGTAAGGTCATTTTACCTCATAAATTATGAATCTGGCACTAACGGCTATGATAAGTGACTGCTATAGTTAATGGCTATAATGATTTTATCTATACATCATTAACATAAATTGAAACATTAGTTATAAATTTCAATATGGAGATAAATTGACAAAGTTAAATTACTGCGAATTTGAAAATATTTTAAACTAAATGTTTTAATACGGAACATACGAATATTTATTAACCATAGTATATTGAATTTTTTGTTCCCCCGATTACTAGCGCAGCCAGAAGTACCTTCTGGAGGGGGTCTTTTGATCAAAAATATCTTCTGAAAGGGATTTTTTTGACCAAAAATACCTTCTGGAGGGGGATTTTTTTAATTAAAAATACCTTCTGAAAGGAATTTTTTGATCAAAACGGTCCTTTCATATGCATAAACTACTGTATTAGAATTTGAATTTTTGTTAAAATCAATGCCGCGCCACTGTCCCAGAATATCGATGTTTTAGACATGAAGCTTTGCAGCCGATCTATTATTTACAATCATCGATGTTTTGCAATCAAAATATTGCTGTGTCGTCAAATATAGTGCATCTCTATCTGTAATTCTGTACATCTGATGTTTCAAAATGCTTCAAAATATTTTGTATTATTCTTTGTATTTTTGGAAATTATTCAAAATTGCACTAAAATACTAAACAGATAAGTTTTGTCGTCTCTGACCCATGATCTACTATGTGTTGCAGTTATCAATTCTTTACTTTAATCGCAAGAACATGAATGAAGCAAGCACATTTCTCAAGGATTTTGGAGCGATAACATATGATGCTTTAAAATAAAATGTTTCAAAACATGGTATAATATTCCTTCATATTTTTGGAAATTATCTAAAGTTTTACTAAAATCATCTTAACTTAAGTTCTGTCTCTACTCCCCCCCCCCCCCTCGACTCTGCATGATCTGTATGCTGCAGCCATCGGTTCTTTACTTTGACCATAGAAACATGAATGAAGCAAGCACATTTCTCAAGCATTTCGAAAAGATAATCCACTGGGAGATATTACCTTCCGTGGCAAGCGCCATATTTTTCAGTAGTTGTTTCAAAAGTTATGTCTCCTTTTTACACGCTGTCACACGTTTGATTTATGGGTTCAATTCCCAAAATTTCTTTCTTCTGAGACTTTTCTGAAGTATTTTCTTGGTCATTTTCTTTCGAGTTTACAGATAGCTTCTTTTTATGAAGTGCATTAAAAGTTGTAACAATTTCTGACTCAGATTTTCGTGCAAAATTTTCACCAGGAACACTCTTTTTTTTGCTTATAATTCATGAGCAATGTTTAAAAAGATAACACGTTTGTTCTTCATTCTATTTTTGCATGCATGTCACTACGTTTCGTGTAGTTTTACAGAAATAAGATTTCTAGTTGTTGAACAAATGAATAAAGAGCTTTTATAAAAAAAAAAAGAAAAAAGTTCCAGTTTTAAATGATATAATTAATCGCTCTGTTGCAGAAAAACGTTAACATTTGTAGGATTATGTTTTAAGAAATGAATTTCTATCCGATTCAAATAAAAATAGAAATGAGTACTTAAGAGTAGCAAATAATCTTAACTTGAGAAAAGAAAACAAATAACTTTTGAATGCTTTCGAAAACGATATGGTTAAAAGTTTGCCCATTTTAGGTTCCAGAAAAGAGAATTTCATACAGTACGTAAGTTGTTCTCTGAGAATAAGCATTACGGGCAATGAATAGTATCGGGAAAAAGAATAAAATACTAGTTCCACTTAGTTTTCAGTTAAAATTTTAATAACTCATAAACTTATTAAACAAATGAAATCATATCAAAGGAAGATATTCTGCTAAATATTTTAACTGCGAACCCAATTCAACGCATTTTAAACAGTCCAATCTAGGATTGCATGATTAGGTTTCATAAAGTTGTATAAAATCTGTAAGTGAGTTTTTTTCCTAGATTACCTGTAGGCATTGAGTTTGTTGTACCAGAATCATGTCTCAATTTTGTAGTTCACAGCATGAGGGCATAAACACTTCCTGTAAAATTTAAAAGTTCTTAATATATTCGTCATTGACTTTACAAACATTTCATTGTGTTGCTTTTTTTTTTTTTTCAAGTTATAATTTGTTCTATTGTTGGCCGTATGTAGAACATATCACTGGAGTTCAGGCAAAAGTCACTACTAACTGCTGTTTTGAGACGCTGTCAATTTCAATTTTAAATGGCCATAACAAACGTTATTCTACAGATCTCTAACTCGTTACAGTATGTTTACATTTAAGTAACTTTTAAGTTCTATAATTGTTTTGCATCATGAAATAACAAATTTTAAACTCTAAATAATTGCAGTGATTCATCAGGAGGCCCCCCTTTGTGTGTGTGTGTGTGTGTGGACTAAATTACTTTTGTCAGACCACCGACCATATGTTGAACATCCAGAAAATTTATGGGTTATTTCTCAACTGGTTAACTTATGCGTCCTAATGCTATGTCTTAAATTAAATATTGATTTTCATTATTCAATGATTATTTAATTTGAAATACTCTCAAAGAGTATTAACAACGTGTATCAGCCTTGTTTTGCATTAAAGTTTTATTTTAAAAAAAATGTAGGTGAAATGTCATTTCTGCCCCCTGTCCTCAAAACACATTTGTCAATTTTTGAGCAATTTTTTTATATTATGAAAGTGCTATAAGAATTAATGCATATGCATTATGATATAGTATAACTGTCTACTTGAATGTGTCTCATATCTATATTCTTCGCATTATTTATACATTTTGTTAGTCACGTCATTTTGTATGTGTCCATAGGTTTTATGTTAATACTACCCCAAGTAGAAAAAAGGATAATAAGGTTGTATAGGTGGCATGAATTGACTGTAAAATAACTTTTAGTGGAAAAACAACGTTCTTCTCTGCAGAAAAGCTGCATTTGAATGAAGTAACAAATCTTCTAGGGTCTGTGAGCCTTGTTTTATCTTAAAAAAACCCACGTGTGACTTTATTCAATGTTATTTTTGTCCCCCTATTTATCTTCCAAGAAATTAAAAGTAATTAAAACAAAATGGTTCAACGAAAGGGCTATAACTTACTTTTATAAAATATGAATAGTTAAATTAAAGTAGTGAAAAGATTTTTCACCTGTTGAGCTAAAACAATTGTTTTGCCATATGTATCCCTGTCATCTCGGTCCCCTGTATTACAGGGTGGCGACAGATCAGGGAAATCAGGGAGATCAGGGAAAAGTCAGGGAAATATCAGGGAATTTTGAAAAAATAATGAAAAATCAGGGAAAATTGATTTTATAAAGAAAATTTTTTTTTTGCTGTACAAAATTAAGTACTCTAATTCCCTACGCCATTTCCGCCAATTATCTCTTCAAAAGAAAAGTGCTTAATGAGGTGCGATTATACACAGCCGCATATTTGTTCGTCTTTTTTCCTCAACGTCAAAGTATTGAATCTTACTTATTAACCACAGGATGAACTTCTTAAGATTGCTTCTATGTCTGTTAGGTTGTTTATTTTTTCTAGCTTGAAATCTTCTTTTACGCTTTCAATGCTACGTAAAATAAACAACCATACAGGCAAAGAGGAAGCCTTCATTAATGCCTTATCCTTTGCCTTTATTCCATTGTCTCGAAGTAATTAGCGTACTGTAATCACGATTTAAAGAAGAAATCTTTGGTTTTTGAATTAATACTATAAAAGCTTAAAAGTTATTACTTCTTTGCATTTTTAATTTAATTGCTAAAAAACTTTCAATAAAAAAAGTTTCTTAATTAATTTTAATAGTTTCTTAAATTTCTTATGCAAAGTGGTTTCTGGAAGTAAAGTTTTTTTTTTTTTTGATAATTTTCTATAATCTTTTCATTGTAGAAAAATTTAATATACTGTTTTGTAGGTTTTTTTTAACCATTTTATTAAAAAAGTAGCATCTTTTAAAAATATATCTTTAGTTCAACAACTTTACACAACTTAAAACGTTTAAAATACTGCATTTTATACAAACATACAATGGATTTCAAGTAGAGCAAAGAAAGAAAACCATTATCATGGGTAATGTAAATCAGGGAAATTCTTAATCAGGGAAAAGTCAGGGAACTTTTTTTCACTGTTCCTGTCGCCACCCTGTATTAAAGGTAGTTTCAGGTGAAGGTAATTACCTAACGATTCAGAAAATGTGACTGATTTATTTGACACGTAATTCTTTTATCAATCCTCAAATAGTAATTAATAAAATAGGAGCATTGTTAAATCTTTTATGAGAAAAAAATTTCCTGAAAACAAAATTGTGTGTCATATAAATATGCCACCTAGGCCAAGTTCCTTCCGTTCCTGTACAATAGACAATTTAGATAAAATAAACAGAATACAAATGTAAAGGTGATGTGTAATATACTTCCCCCAGTTTATCGCCATTTCTGTCTTTTTTTCTTTTTTGTAATTCTTGTCGCCTGTACAGAAAAAAAAAAATTGCGTTTTAAATTAACAAACATTTTTATGTAAAATACTATGCGTTTAATTTTAAAACGTGGTCTTATTTGAAGCAATGTACAAAAATAAGTAATGCACACTGTTCTAGTGCAAAAAACTAAGAATCCTTTTGAAAAATAAAAATATTTCTTCAAAATTCTATACATCTTTTTTCCAAAAGTATTCTTTAAAACCTTTTGAAATATCATCTAAAATTATGTATTTTGTGTTCTTTTTAATTATTAATTGATTTAATAAACGTTTAATAACACCTTCATGAGTTTTTTAAGTATTTAAGTTGAAAATATTGACATTTCCCACCATGAAATTTAAATTTAAAACTCATTAAATATAAACTTTGATTTTTTTCTTTACTGATCATTGATTTGTTTACTTAAATGTCTTGTCGTTATATAAAAATCAACTGTCAACTAATAATGAGATGAATTTTTCATATTTGTCATTGGAAAAAGTTAACGTGTTGAGAAAATCACTCATATGTTTTAATGATTGGGCAAGGAAGGCACAAGTATGTTGGAGTAATTAACTAATTTTTGAGGAAAAAATTGCTTACATAAAACATTTTTTAACTTAAATATCACTGATACACATTTAGTTCGATGAGAATTAATCTTTTGCACTTCATTTGTATAATAAAGTGCAGAAATGACTATTTTGATTTTTGTGAGAGTAATTGTGCAAGCCGAATTGTGTTTTTCTGTATTGATGGAAGAATTGAATGAAAGCAAAGTACATCTTCAGCATTGACGGCAAAATTTTAACTTTCGCTAACCTTAGTAGTGTCATTTTACTTCAAGCGGCACAAAACCACCTTTTCTGGCTGATTTATTTCGCTTAAAATTTTTTCAAATGGTGAGCAGAAGTAACAAAACATTCCATGAATTGGTTGATAAATACTTTCAAAGTACTTCAAAATAAGAGGTCATAGCCCACCAATAAATTTCGGTTCACTGATCGAGCTAAAAAGCAATGTCAGGTGGGTACTTGGTATCCAGCTGAACCCGAGCCCAGCCTGGAGTAGCTAGTCAAGATGGGAATGTTTTGCTTATGGCAATATCAATATTGCTGAAATTTTTAGCAATAAATATTTTATATGTTATTTTTTGTATCATCTGCACATCCGACTATGCAATGCGAAATTCGTCGATAGATGACACAGAAAGTTTTGTAGAGTAAAGTATCTTTAAACGTTTCAGGAAAAAATACTGTAACATTTCTCTGAATTCTTAACAATATGCAATTAAGAGGTGAAGTATAATTCGCTGAGTTATCTTATTTGAGTTAAATGTAGATCAAGATCTAGTAAAAGTATCTTTCTTCCCCTCAAATCTGTTGCAGTTTGAATTGGGAATATCACGCACCATCAAATCGAACTAGAGTAATTGCCATTCGCCATCGCTAGTATTCGCTACTTTTATGGAGCTCGTGCCAAGTAACTCTTAAATTCACAATGAAAGCAAAATGAAGATATTATCGAAAGTGAGTTAAACTTGAGTCCCATTCTCTTCTTGAAAGGGCGAAGACTGACGATTTGAAAGGACCCTGAAGATGAGTGAACCGTGAAATCAAATCCAAAATCGATAAGCAGCTGTTCATGCACCTAAACTCGATACTCGAATCCATCAGCCGAAAATAAATATTTAGACGGAGAACTTTCACTCTCTTGCTCAAAAGAGACGGCGAACTCTTTGTTTTTCATGACAAGTGAAGCATGGGCGCAACTTCGATCCTGAAATGACTCGGAAACTTATCCCCATGCTTGGAAATTATTTAGAAAATTGAATGACAAGTCGATGAATAGGTCATTTTTAACTTTTTTTTTAATTTCAATAGTCGACATCTTCAATGATGGATCTCCACACTCACTTTCTGCCGACCTTGAATTATAATGAGCATTTTCAGAATGACACCCAAAATTGTGGTTTATCCGTAAATATACTCAAGTGTTTCGAGTACGAAGAATATAATATCCTCTCAATCAAACTAAAAGAGATTCCGTTAGTGTTGCAGAAATATTACATTCTGAAGTGATTCTCTGTTTATTTGAAAAAAAAAAAGCCATTTAAGGTTAATTTAAATCATAAAGGTTAGTTGTAAAAAAGCAGTCGAAAACTTTGTACTATGGAATGAGTAAAAATGACAACAACGTGTATAAAGTACAAATAAAGTAGTATAAAAGAGTTAAAAACTCAGCAAACATTATCGTCCGGTTTACATTGTGCGGACTTTTAGTTCTTTTTAGCACTGATGAAGGGGCTTGCATGTGACAGCTCCGAAACAGCTGTTTGCTGAGTTTTTAACTCTTTTATACTACTTTATTTGTACTTTATACACGTTGTTGTCATTTTTACTCATAAAGGTTAGCTTTGCACCAATTTAACTTTTTTAATATTTCTGACTTCAAAAGAAACCGTATAAGACCCTGAGCTGCACTCTGCTGGAAAAGTTTACCAGTTTTACCAAAAACGCTAGTTTTCAACTTTTTATTTTATAAGATAAGTTGGTAACAGTGTATAATACTACTCATTGTGATAATCAATCATTCTGTAGTTGACGTTTGGAAACTCACTTGAAGGCTGATTTGAAGTCCTACCTCGTCTTACCTAAGAAAGACGTATAGACCGTCTATAATGAATTATAGAAATATATAAATTGCCTGATTGTATACAAAAAGATGCTTCTTGCATAGATAAAACTTGTCCCCAGCATTTGGCGTCATTATCATCCAACCGTTTTTAGAGACTAATAATACTTCCTTTTTTGTAAAAGGAAGTAAAAAGGAAGTATTGTATTCGCAAAAAAAATTTCACTCAAAAATCGACCTTAATTTCCATTTTACTAACCCCCAAATGAATATTGAGTTTTCTTTTTCGACTAGACCAAACGTGGATAAGTGCCTAAGAACGTATAGACATTAGGGTGGAACGAAAAAAACAAAGTTTTTATTTTCGAATTGTAATAGTGCAGAAAAGTTGCGATTGGTGAAGACTTACAAAACAAAACAAAAAATTTTAAAATCGGATAATATCTTCCGATCCCGCAACAAGCCTAAAAATTTGAAAAAATGGAAAATTTCATGTAATACCTTCTGATCCAGGAACAAGCATGGAAAGTAAAAAAAACGGGAGAATTTCATCTTTTCTTAGTGATTAAAAATAAAATTGTTTTTCTTGTTTTTTTCCCCGGTGTTACAGGGAAAAGCCTTTTAAAAAACCCTGTATTACACATAAACATTAATTTATTTCTTGATTTTTAAGGTATCTTCTAAACATGCAAAACTACCATTCTTTACAACAATGAAACATTTTCAAATAATAGAAAGTTATAAAATATTTATCAAATTTACAATCCAGTATACAAGTCTTATTGTTTTAAGTGTTACTCGTTGAAGCTAATTTATAATCAGATTTTTTGGAAAATTCGGGCATAATTGATCTAGATTTCAATGTTGCTCTTAGTAGCCATCTCTTGATTTAAATCCACACACTTTGAGCGAAGCCTCCGTCACTAGCTTCATACATCTTTCGACAGCTTGCGTATGGCAGGGGAATAGTTTTATATCCCAGTCGGGTATAGTGCCTGTTGCAATAAGATTTTCAATGTCTTTGTTAGGAACTTTTCGAAGAAAAGGTGGAGAAGATAGCTTTGTCGTGTTCCAATTAATAATCTCTGTGTAATCTTCTGCTTCGAAATTTAGAGATGGAATGACAAAGTTTCCAATGCTTTTGCTTTTAGAAACAGACTCCCTGACTTTCAAGACGTTTTTAAACGCTAGTTCTCTTATGTGCCTCCTTTCATCAAACATCATTGACATTAATAAGTTTTCGGGATGCGCAAAGGAAGAGTTTCTTTCAATGACAGGGTAAACAACTTGTTTTAGTTTGCCAGGTAAGAATCGACAGGTTTGAATTGTTCTGTAAACATGAATGGCACCGTCTGTGAAATTTTTGCGGTTCTTTATTTCAAACCAGATCGGCATGTAACATCTCAAAATAAAAGTCACTATGTCTTTTAACTCACCTGATGGGATCGATACACTTACGTACAGTCTAAGGACTCTATTTGCACAAGTGAGCCATCTGGAATGTGAGAGTGGGCCGGGGTCACGATTTGACAAATCATTTGTGCAATTGCCACCCTTTATTGCCTGAGATATATCTAAAAGATATCTTTGATCCTTGCTCAAGCACTTTCTGTTTACATCTGGAATTGTACAGTCAATTGCTTGAAAATCTATTACTGGCAGTTTTTCGCAATCTCTGAGTTGTTCTCCTATTGGTCCAGAAAACGAACTTAAGCCAGTTGTTCCACCATCCAAATGCAGAAAAAGATGGCGAAAAGGCAACTCAATGAAATGTTATAAACAAATAGCCCATTGCAATGGTCGTGGTTTATCCTTGTCTCGGTTGTAAGATCTCATGAAATTGAGATATTTTTTGTAGAAGATATCGATGAGCTGAGCAATTCTTTTTAGGGAAACTGTAGGAATCGAGGCCTTATCAAAGATACATTTAAACTTTTTGCGCCACTATGTCCTTAACAATGGAAAAACTCACTTTCGTGTTATTGACTTTTCTAGCTAACTCAAATCTCTCTTGAAAGCAACTTTGAAGTACATTTTCATAAGTAGGGAGCTTGTTTGTTGGCAAATCTCTCGGGTGGCCAAATATAGGGCACTGAAAGGACTTTCTCGTAATTCTTTTCTGCAAAGATGGATTCATGATTGAAACACGTTTAGCAGAGCAAATCGACTTCACACGCACATTAGAAACATTTAGAAATACTGATGCCAGCACGACTGCTTTATTCATTTAAGTAAGATACCTATAGACACAAGCCAACTAAAAAGCTCATAAATTCAAGATCGTGAGGCGCTAATGGGGTATATTAGATGCATACACTCGCGGGATTAAAGGGCCATGTGGACAATTTCACAGGCTGGCTAATACTAAAATATCACATTTGTTTTATAAACAAACTTTCTTCCATTAGTATTTCATACCGAACTTATGAGGATCGTTAAACTAAAATAAAAAAAAAAAGCTGAAAAAGGGCTTAAAGTTTACATTTTTTCAAACATGTAGGTTCGTTGCGCGATCGGAAGACATTGTTTTATTTCAAAAAGATTTTTTTTTTTGAAGTCTTCACTAAACGTAACTTCTCCGTTTTGAAGCCTGAAAAAGTACATTGAACCAAAAATGTTAAAAATTCGGGAAAAAAAACCCTGAAATTCTCAACTTTTTCGATTTTTTAGGCTTGTTTCTGGATCAGAATGTATTATTCGATTTCAATTTTTTTTTTTTTATTTCTGAAGGTTTTACCAATCGTAACTTTTCCGTCTTAGAGCCTTAAAAAGAAACATTAAAACAAAATTTTTGAAAAATCACTAAGAAAACACGAAATTTTCCATTTTTTCAAATATTCAGGCTTGTTGCGGGGTCGGAAGATATTATCCGATTTTTAAAATTTTTGTTTTGTTTTGTAAGTCTTCACCAATCGCAACTTTTCCGCACTATTACGATTCGAAAATAAAAACTTTGTTTTTTTCGTTCCACCCTAATAGACATGCGAAATATCCATTTTGACGATTCCCGAGATAATTCCAACAAGTTTTCTCGTGACGTCTGTATGTACGTCTGTATGTGCGGATTTGCGCATATATGTCGCATAACTCAAGAACGGTATGTCCAAGAAAGTTGAAATTTGGTACGTAGACTCCTAGTGGGGTCTAGTTGTGCACCTCCCCTTTTGGTTGCATTCGGGTGTTTCTAAAGGGGTCTTTTGCCCCTTTTTGGGGGGAAATCATTGTTAATTTCGATATAAACTCAAGTGGTGTTATAATTTAGCGGACACGTTGCGATATATCGCCAGTCTTTTGGTCGCCAAATTTTGTCGCCAACTTGGCAACAAATTTGGTGATTTTTTTTTTAAAAAATTTTAAATCTGATTTTCATTTGGCCACTGTTGGTGATATTTAGAGAGTAAACTATTGAATCACATTAAAATCGCCAGTAATGGGGAAATAACATTAAATTGTAGTAAAAGGAAGTCATGTGATGCACACATCAGCTCGTTTTGTTATAGAGTATAGTTAAAATTTTATTGAAGACAGCCATATTTTATGCCTTACCAGGTGAAATACGTTAAAATATTATCCCCACCCATGTCATTACCAGCCAGTGCGAAAGTTATACAGTTGTGAACGGCAAAGATAGTATCATTTTATCCTCAATCTAAGTGCGTTATTCCCTAAGTTTATCTTAATTCATTTGAAAAATTAATGAGCATAATACTTTCAATACTTTAGTATTTTAGTTTTGATTTTCGATAGTAAACTTATAAAGTATTAATTAATCAACTTATTTATGAACCAACATCAAGGAAAACTAAGTAAAATAAATTGCAATCATAAAGTTTATCAATTTTTTTTAATCAAAACCTCAATATCTGTAAAGTAAATGAAGGTATTTTGCGAACTTTTGCATCAGTTTAACAAAAATTCATATCTTGTCTTTCTATAAGAAGTGCCTAACTACTCCCCAGTGTGAAAAGTCTAAAAATTGAAGAGAAAAGTTAGGAGTGCAAAATAACACTGTTCTAGAGAATTGCCTATTATATATATATATATATATATATATATATATATATATATATATATATATATATATATATATATATATATATATATATATATATAATACGCAGAGAGAGAGATTTGATTTTAAGGTGTTGTTCCAAGCCAGCGCAACAACTGCCATACGAAGTTCTTACCCGATAAAACCTAAAAATAGTTCATCGGAGAATCATTAAGAAGTCCGCCTTTCATTACTTTTCCAGAGCAACCTAATTTTCTTTGTGGAACACTAATAATTGGATCGTTTAAAGACTTGGTTTTAGTGCCAGTTTGGACCTGCAAAGCGCAGAAAAAATGAATCTTAACATTGTCGTTCTTTTCAGTTATTGTGCAAAAGGATATGTCAAACTAGAAGTAAGAAAAAACATGCTGTATGGAAGGCGTCATTTAACAATCCGCTTTTACATGCATCTTACTGTCGTGCACGGTCATTTTAACGATTACCCTCATAAAGGGATCTTTATCCCGTCGCTCATTCTTGACGAGAAGTCTTTACTGATAGGTTGCAACATTAGGAGAAATGAATAGCTCAACACACTGCTGTAAATTGACATTCGACGTTTCCAGTAAGCGTCTGTCTTTCGGAGAATTAACATTCATTAAGTTAGCATAATTTCCACCTCAGAAATTCAAAATGGGCTTTGAAGCTCAGCCAGAAAGTATGAGGTGAGTTTGAAGAAACCGGTGACACGAAAAAAAAATTGCAGTGGTTTTTGCCGTACAAATTAGATTGTTTCAGATTATTTTCAACGTCTGTACAAGGGTTTGCTGATATAAAAAATTTTTTCATTCATGTAGGATGCTTGAAAATGCTTTGAAATATTTTCTTGAGTTGAAATTAAATTTATGTTTTTGAAATGAAATTGCGATTTCTCCGCCTCTCACTCGACGCATCGGTAGCTGTGCAGTCAATAACAGTTACGTAATAGTCTTAAACAAAACTGCTTAAGCTTGATGCCTCTGCACTAAACTGAAAGAGGAATGAAAAAAAAAACTGAACTGCTGTGTAAAGATGAAGCGCAGTATCTTCAAAATTTCCATTTTTGTTATCTATTGCACTTTATTGTACAAGCTTGCTTGTTTGGTTTCCGCTGAAAATAAAGCACGGAAAAGACATCAAATTCCAACATTCCCTATTCTTAATATAGAATCTAAAACACTTTTCTTCGACTAACTCAAAAACTTATTTCTGCAGATACTACGCTTTACCTTTCCCGCTTTACTTTCCCTTTGCAGTAAAGTTAATCGACAGGGGATTGAACTTTGTTACATTTAAACCAGGAATTCATAAGGAGTAATACACATTAACCGATCGAATTTATTTCGATTAAGCATATGTTTTAAAAATTATCACAATTGGAAACATTTTTATGACTCTTTGTCGCCGACTATTTCCTAACAAAACTGTTTCTGATTTCGTCGGCAAAGTAAGAGAATATAAACTTATTCCCCAAAATTTAAATACCCCGAGAAAATCTGAGATCATTAATTTCATATCAGGCTAGACATTGAAATACCAAAATGTGTCAGTATTGTACAAATTAAAATAAAATGTATACGAATTTGATCATCATTTTCCATCCAAGAAATGAACGGAACCGCCATTGCTTGTTTCGTTCAACACGTTGACTGATTTCTTTAAAGGACTAGGAGGCTCCTCCCCTGCTTGCTTCGCTCGCCAATCTCAATTCGTCACCTGCTGAGGGTGACAATTGACGATTTTAATGCTTTTTTTTAGTTTGTCAAGACATCCTCAGGACTGGATGTCCAGCCCCTTATCTCCTGTCCCTGAAGGTTCAGAGCGGTGAAACGGGGGGTACCGCTTCCTTTGGATGTCCTATATCGAACGGTACCAGTATTGACCTCGTAGACATTGCCAGTCCAGGGGAGATAGGGTTACAGGTACACACACAGCAAGTTTTTGTTTTTTACAATGCTTACTGTCAGTCCTATCCTCATCATTTTTCGTTTTTTTCATACAATTCTGTGAAAATCTTCTTCTTATAAAAAAAAAAAGTAACTATTCCTGACGATATTTTGAATTTTTGAAGAGTTTACTTCTATTTCATTTCTTTCTTTTTCTTTTTAATAATGTTTGGTAACGTTTTATAGTTATGTATATCAGTGTATTTGGAACAGCTGGGAAAACAATATATTTGATTCAAAAGCCACGTACTATTAAAATCCTCTATTTATTAGTTTTAGAGGTATCGACAAAAAAATCGAACAATTGATTTTTTTTCCCATAATCTGATTTTTTGGTCAGTGTTTGAAATTCAGGTGACACTGTACAATCTTGAGAAATATATATATATATATAACATTTTCCTCGTGTGAAATAAAGCGGAACCGGAATGCATGATTCAAGTATAATTATTTATGCTATTTCAAACTTTTCTGAAAGTTCTAAAGTATGTCATGTATGAAAAAATATAATAATGGTCCTCAGCATTGGCGAGAAAAGTGTGAAATATTATGAAATGGGTTAAAATTCCTTAGACTAGCTTCATCGATCGATCTGTCTGTCGTTCAAGAATTTGAATCTGGTGAAAACATTCATTAATGTCTCAAACACGAAAAGACAAGCTACTTTTCCTTATCACTAAATGTTTGAAAAACCTAATTAAATAATGATAAATTGAATGAAATGAAAAATGAGTTCTTGGCTTCCTTCGAAAAACGGGAACGCCTCTGGCGTTAATAAACCTTTAATAGCATCTTGGAGTGAACGAAAAAAGTGAGCCTTCGAGCTCTCGAGCGAGTGATGCATGCCCTGCGCAACAAAACATGCTTATTATGTCCCGCGACTCTTATTACCACCACTCAAGAAACAAGCAACCCCTTCGACGTTATTTCTTAACTTTCAACCAAAGAAATAAGAACTTTTTAGTTTTCTTAGTGTCTCTTGATAAAATTTCCAACCCTTTTCAACTAAATTTTTGCTATCCAGCTTACTCAAATGTCCTTCCTAGTACAATGATTTTCTAGACTTCTGTTTTTTCTTAAATATTGCGATTTTTCATTAATATTTCTTCCGTCGGTAGTATTCTGATCCTCCGGTCTACTGCTTTTTAGAGGTCTTGAAATTATTTTGCGTTGTGGTAAATTGACATTTTAATTACATAATACGTATATATAATTATTTAAAAGTCTACCCATTGCAGTACCCTTAACGTCTCGTGTGTGTGTCTGTATATATATATATATATATATATATATATATATATATATATATATATATATATATATATATATATATATATATATATATATATATATATATATAAGGTACAAGATATTGTATTAACGTTTTGTGTGCGATTCGGTATTTCTCGATACTTTCGCTTATTTTACTTAACCGTGGTTCATTTTCATTCTTTTTTTTTTCTTCTACGTTCGATATTACTTCATGTCATGATTTAACTCTTTCAGTATAATGTGTTGTTTATAGTGAGATAATTTATATAATCATCCAGGTTGGGAAGGATGAATATTTTTATAATTAGTGTGTATATAATTGTATTTTGGAGTAAAATAACAAGTGTCAGACTTTGACTTTGAAATTTTGTTTACGATAGAAATCTGTCCGCAAATTTGATCCAAACAAAAGCTTTTTGGTGCAACAACTACTAATATGCTGTTGTGCCCTTGTGTTGTGTTACATTCAGGCTCTGGTAAAAATATCTTGGTCCTTGGACGGGCTCATTTTTGTTTGGGTAGGAAAGGTGACATTTTTAGATTGGTCACAACCACAACTCCTCCTAACTATTTTAACACAAACTTCTCCCAAATTTACC
Source organism: Uloborus diversus (assembly GCF_026930045.1). Lineage (NCBI taxonomy): Eukaryota > Metazoa > Arthropoda > Arachnida > Araneae > Uloboridae > Uloborus > Uloborus diversus. The sequence goes on along the minus strand of NC_072733.1, from coordinate 203,147,791 downwards.
GTTTTTTTTTTTTGTTTTTTTTTTTGACTTAGCTGAAGAATATTATGGTACTTTTTTAAAATTTAGGTGTCTTTATTTCACAGAACACTTGGTGAATCTGTGGACAAAATTTTGAGGCGGTAGACTAGGTAGAGAAGGCTACGCCTAGACGATTCGGAGGCATAAAGCAGGAAAAGGATCGAAAAAGCTTCCACCATGAGGTAGATGGTGTTCGTTCTACTGGAGAGCAAAAGTTCTCCCTTTAGGGTACTGAATGCATAAAATGAGTTTGATTTACTACATTCATTTTGTAGTGTTTTGTGGAGCTATATAGGTTTAAAGGAACAAACCTCTTCAGGGTGATGAAATAAACTCACCTTTTTATTGCCATCTTTTACTTAATTAACCTTCTGTTTACCATCGCAAGCTCAAGCTTTTTTTCTTCATTGCAAAAGAGGCTTCTTGCAACCCCAAAATATGTGTCTGAAACAACTTTTCAAATTTTGCTTCAATTCGACTGATATTGAAATCTAAAAATAACTACTTCATTGCATGTACTACGCTCAGAGAGATAATCGAATGTTCCATCGATCACTCGTAGAATGCCCTCTATTGCATCAAGAATGAATTTTTACCCTGTAATGCTATGTGATTCCGAATCATCTATGTACTAGATCAACTCTTAAAGTTTTGGCGACTTTTTCCGATTCACCCTGTGTAAAGTTTATATCATCAAAGTTGTATGCTTTTCAAATAGTCAAGGAATTTTTCCGGAAATTCCGGAAATAACCCTCTACATATAAACAGCCGCTCTCCCTCTTTATAAAATTAGCATAGATTTGTAACTGTAAAACTATGTATTTTTTTAAAAAGTGTGTAAGGTTAAAAAATGACTAGTTATAGGAATGGTTGGGAAGTTTTTTTTCGGGGGGGGGGGGGTTGTCGTAAAACTGTGTTGTTGCAGATTTAACTCATGGGAGTAACTTATGATGTTAGAACTTGGAAATTGCGCTTTTATAGCTAAAAAATGTTCATTTTCAACTGTGATTTATTTGTTTTTTGACATAAACCGGAGTTAACTGGGTTGACCAGTTATGGTCACACTCGAAACTAGTAATGGTCATGCTAGCTGAATTGAATTATTTTCAGTAAATTCACGAATAAAAAGTGTTCAACCGCATAAAAACCCTTAGTTTTCTTAATATTTAATTAAAATTTACTTACCAATTCGAGCAACATCTATACTATTAAAACCAGTGCACGTCTGTGTGTACGTGTTTATGTATGTCTGTAACCATTTCTCCTCCGAACTGACAATGTGTATCAGGTCAACACTGGTCTCGTTGGATATAGGACATCCAAGGAAAGCGATTCTTCCCTGTCTCATTCCTCTAAACAGTAAGGGGACGGATATCTAGTCCTGAGGATGTCCTGGGGACATCCAGGAATGACCTGACACCATTGAAAAACATTAAAATCAATTGCCACCCGTTACAGCCGGCTTTGAATTACCGCAGGTGGAGAACGGCGTTAGCGAGCGTAGCGAGCAGGGGTGCTGCCTTCTAGTTAAAATTACAAAAGGGATAACTGACAAATCGCTGTTAAAAGTTTCGTCTGAACAATAACAAAACTGATTAAATAAATAAAATGAGTAGAACTATTCCGTTGTTCCATTTTTATTTATCGTCTGCCAAATCTAACTTCTGTTTTATCATTAACTGAAAATAATAATTTTGAGTAAGGATAGCCAAAAACAAATTACTTTCATATGTCCCCATAACTGAAGTAATTAATTTTACTAGACTTAATTTTACTAGACTTATTAATGGGGAAACTTTATCTTCAAAGGTATCCTTACCAATGGTAAAAATATTCTTGTATTTTGGGGGGGGGGGGAAGCAATGAGTAGGGGAGACCAGGGCTAGCTGACGAAATTTTGTAATTTTTACTTTTAAAGATTGTAAATGAAGTAGAAAAATTTTGTTTCATTGCTTGGATAATCTGTACAGTATCAGCAATAAAATCGTATTTTTGTTTTGAAAGTACTATGCTTTTTGTATATTTTACATAATTTTTGAGAACATTCCCAGAGTTCACAACTCTTGTCCCGTCACGGGGTAAGTTGGCGAGTCGTATGGGGTAAGTTAGCGAATTGAGAAACTCATAATGGACACAGAAAATGATGTTTCAAAGAAGTAAGGAAAACTGACCAATGAATAAAGAAAATTAAGCGAAATTAGTTTTATAGGTACTATAAAATTAGGCTTCTTACAAAAGATTTAACTTTGACTTTAGGAGTAAATGCTGAAAAACACAAACATTATGTGAAATGAACTATTTTATTTGCCTCCTTTTTTCTTTTTTGAGTATATAATCCTTTTTTTTTTGTTTTTGGATTTGGAGATTTCTTGTAACTTTTGGGGACGTTTTGTGTTGATTTGTTTTTATGCTGCAATTATTTCCTCTTGAAAAGCCTTTTTGACTGCAGTATCAATGAGTATTGGTGTAGACCACTTTCGTGTCCCTCCTTTTTTGATTTTATTCTCTCCTACTTTATTAGGAGAAGGTCGTATATGATTTGAAGTAATGCTCAGAGACATATCTGGGTTTAGCTGAGGCATAGCGTTATCTTCAGCGCTATTATTGAATGGAGCAGCAACTGAATCTGCTCTAGGACTGGTATATCCTTAGAGCAGGAATTAAAATGGAGGGAGCGAGTCCAATCATTGGCTAAAAGCAAAAGCTTGGGCCAAGAGCTCAAGTCACGTGACTCAACAACGACGAATGGTTGACACGTTTTGCGTGAAACTAGCAAAATAAACCTGATTTCTTCCAATGCTTTTCTTTAAAATCTATTACGTGACTTGGGATCTTTCCTTCACGAATGAAAGTCTTCACTCTCTCCATTTTATCTCTTCTCGATGGGTATACCCAGCTTTGCTACTTTCTTCCAACATAGGGCTGCTGGGACAAACAGATTCGACCAGGACAAACAGAATTGGCGGGTTTGGTGATATGATAAGCAATATAGTTGCGGGATTGTTTTACATTTTAAAGTTACTAAGAATGTAATTTAATGCCTCTTTTATTTATTTAGCGAAATATCTCAAAGCGCATTTTTTAAGGTGTTTATTTAAGGTGTGTACGCATTTTAGTTAAAGAAAGAGTATTCCCGAATATTCATTCCGTGTTCCGATTTTTATAGTTCGTTTTTGGTCCCTAAATTATAGTATTGTTACAAATTCTGTAAATAGTAATTATTGTAGTGACGTAACCTGTAAATAGTTTCCCGTAATGAATATACAGCCCCTATACATTCGGCTGAAGTATACGATCCCCCTATTCTTTTTTTTCATTGATAAAATTTGTGAATGAAATAAGGAAGTGTAGAACGGTGTAGCATTTTCTGGAATAGTTGAGAGGTCTCTTTCGGTGTGTATAAAAAGCCGTTATGCATGATAAAGAGTTTAGTTTCGATTGATAATTTGTACTGAGAGTGTATTAGCTCGGTTTATTGCGAGGCATTTCGCTGTGTTGTTTTTCGTATTTGGAAGTAAATACGTGTGTAACCGTTGAGTATACGGTGTTGTGTGATATTTGCCTAATTGCTGATGATTAATTTAGCAGTTGTTGACGATCTTTCCTGTACATAGTGTAAATAAATTTCCTGTGTGTTCAAGAACTGTGTCTTCATTTCAAGAAAGTTGAAGACGCACCGGATCCGTTACAGTATTTAGCCCTCCCAAATCGTCCCGAAAAACAAATACTGCTTCTGACTAGTGATACTAATACTGCAACTGAGCGAGTATTTTGCATAGTTTGATTAGTGAAAAAACACAGCATAAAGGGAACTATTTGAAGGGCATACAAGGATTCGTCTAAAAAGTTCGGTGAATGGATGGATATCTCAAAAGCAACGTGAGGGAAAAATGCATCCGAGTGCATGTGCAGGGAGAGACCTATGGAGAGACGCTACGTAGCAAGTAGCGCAATAAAGCGACGCATATTAGTCTACTACGGTCAGTCGAACGGTGTGTGAGCGAAAACTCACTTCAAATTGAAATGAAGCAAAGGACTATGCCGAATTCTACGAATAGGTTTTGAAGCGCTTGTTGCTGCTCATCCAACGCGTTCGTCCACAGTTGTGCAGGACTGGAAAGTGTTGTCTGATGTATGACAACGCTCGCCCCTATACTACGCTCCATGTCTTCACCTTCTTGGCCCACCGCCGTGTAACTGTTTTCGCACATCCACCGTACTCGCCTGATCTGGTGCCTGCAGACTTCTTTTTGTTCCCCCCACCTCAAGGAGGTTTTAAACGGCACACGTTTTGCTGACATTCGACGACGTGTGCAATGGTTCTTCAATCTTTCGCTGACTCATTCCAGCAACTTTATTCACGATGTCAAAAGTGTATTTTGGCTTCAAAGTAACGGATGTTACTTTGAAGGTAAATAAATATGTTTTGTGCCCATGATTGCACGGACTTTAAGAAGCTCAAAAACGAAAAAGGACTTATTCGTACTTCCGGGAAAAAATACGGGCTACCTCATCAATTATTAATAATTGAATAATTTAGACAAACTACTAATAATTTAGGTTTATAAATTTATTATTTGGTGGAAAATTTCGTACCAGTTAAAAAATCTAGGTGTTACATCTTGAAATGGTTGTATTTTTTAATTATATAAAGGCCTAATTTTTTACTGTAAACTTAACTTGGCATAAAACATACATTCAGCTTATATTATATATCTTAGTGTGACTTACACCACTGTCATTCTGGCTGTTATATGGGATTTATGAAAGGAAATGTCAAGTTATGTTCTGTTTTTGTATTGATTTTACAACTATTTTTTAAAATAGCATAAAGTTTAGTTTTAAGTGGTTTCTTAATGTTTTAAGCATTAAAACATCAACGTTTTTCACTGAAAAAGTACATTCAAACTTTTAGCTCTTTGTTCCTAATAGAAATGCTAAAAAATGATAATGCTGAATCGTCTTCATTAATATTATTTTCGGCTTTATAGTAAAAAGTCAAGGGACATAACCCGTCTTCATCATTATTAGTAGTCGTCAAATTACGAAAAATTCTGTAGTTAATTGGAAGGATTAAAGGTAGCAAAGTCATCATGTCATTTTTTTGTTCATGGAAACTGGTCTAACATAAGGGCACAACATCTGATATGGTCAATGAACTGGTCTTCCTTTTCTTCTTGTAGGAGTAATATCATTTTTTTTTAAGTCAATGAATTTTTGGAGTGTTTCTTTGTACTTTATCATGTAAACATCGTCTTTTTCAAGCCGCATCATTTGTATTTTAAACCAGTTCACATTGATATTGCTTGTATTTTCTTTTCTCTTGCTAATGTTCCTCTTTAGATTTTTTGTAGAAATAAATACTTCACGACTCATGTGGTGAACAATAAATTTATTTCTGCGAGGGCAAGACTTCGTTACACAATACCAGTCATCAAGCACATGCACACTTTTCCCTTCAGCTAATTCCATACACATTAAGTCTGAATCGTTTGGGAGAAATGAATGCTCTGGCACTAGATATATTTTTAATCAATTATTTCAATATCTGTTTCTCCACTTTAATCTTATTAAAGCCAGGGCTGTATTTATGTGATAGTTTTGTCCAGAGCATGTGTTGCTATATATTGTTACTTTTTTCTTTTCTTCTTTATGACTTACACCACTGTCATTCTCAATCTTACAGCTGTTTTGGTGAGTTAACATAATTGGTGCTGCTCATAGTGGTTAAATATTGAACTACTGACTTGCACCTCTGTCACACTGAATAGAGGAACTAAAAAGGAACATATTTCCATACATAACCAAAATTTGAAAAAAAAAATGACCTACGCCACTTTCATTCTAAGCAGCCCATATATATTTTACTTAAAAGCCACCTCCACCAGATTAACCATGATGGTATTTTTTATTTCTAAAAAACAGATGGTTGAAAAATTGAGAGCCTAGGGTCCTTCGAAATCTGGTCACCTCATTGAAACTAAAAAGTGGATGTGTGCATTTTTTGCAGATATTTTTCAAAAGTTTTACTTCATTTTTTTTTAAACTTTACTTCGGTTTTCATTAAAGGAATATTTAAAATATTGTACATGATTTTCCTATTACAAAGTTATCAAGTATAGTAAAGGTTGATCAAGTAAATTGCGAAGTGTGACAAAGTTTTCACGTAAATTATCAGGAGTATTAGTATTAAAAATATTCTCTTTTAAAAACATGCTGATAGCTTAAAAATTAAACCTTCAAAACTAAAAACTCATAAGTATTTTCACTGATGTGTATGCGTGTATCTATTTTTTTTTTTTTTAGTTTGATTTTTTATCTTTACTGTAATTCGTACATCAAATCAGTTTTAAAATGCAGTATTAAAGGATTTTTATCTTAAAGATCATCAGTACAAATTTTAACAGGTTTTTAAATATTTGATGCTCTTGAAAAATTCCCCTCCAAATGTATACAAATTCCCTAGGAATCTTCTAAGTACGAACAATCGCACTTGACATTGATTAGTAATCGTGTTTAGTGTCATATAAGAATTTGAGCTTTGATAAAGCCAACTGCGGGTTTGTTCTGTACTATCAAAGAAAAATGGGACTTGTTCTTATTTGAGCCTCTCAAAATGAAAATAGCTACCATTTGCAGTTGCTCTCTCTCCTGATCCCTGTCGAGTGAGAAGAATCGCATTTAATAAGGTCCCGGGGGACTGTTAGTGCCATGGTGTCTCTTGACTTGTTAGCCCGGAAATATTATACGAGGTTACCTATAGAGCTAAGGTTGATAGGCTGAGAAAAGCTTTTATGTGCTCTAACTTGTTATCTTTAAAAAAAACCGATAACGGTATACTGAAAAAACATTCGGCTTCTTGGAGACCTTTTGAAGACTTTTTTGCCATGATTTGAACTTAATACTTTTAAGCCGTAAAGAATAAAATATTTCAGTAGGCAGTAAAAGTGAAATAAAAATTAGGAGGGGGATACACGATAAATCATTCAAAATTCTTTGATATAAAATACGGCAATGGGAAAAAGTATAATCCCAACACTAGCGAAGGGACGGTATGAACTTTTTTCCCCCAGATTTTTCTTTTTGTATACGTGGTTCTTATATGTGTCGTGGGTGCTGAATCCGATGGTGTGGATCTAATTTTTTCAACTTTCCCGTTTCCAAGATACACAAGATTGAAATATTGCTCATAATGGCGATAGTCTCGGTAGTTAGCTGTGCAACGCTTATGAGACATCCCGGTAGTCATTGATCATTCTCTTAAATAGCGTATTAGTTTTCAATTCCTGTATTAAATTCGGTGTTTTTTTATGAACTAATCCCAATTTAGTTCAGATATTTAAAAAGTGTATGGAAATTTTACGGATTCTATCCGATACAACGAGACCTACGCCATTGAAGTACAACTTATATCGGATAGTTGCAAAAGTTTAACCCCCCCCCCATCGGATTCAAATCTCTCAATATATACATAGTGCCCGCTAAAGTCCGTTGCCACCCCAGTAATTTCGGGATGATAAGTCATAAATGTGGGGCTAGATATAGTAAAATTGCAATGCGCACACATTGATTCCGCTTACAACGCCATCTGGCTACAAAATTCGGAGTTTGCGTTTTCTTCTCAGAAACGGTACGAGATGCGGGAAAAAATGTCAAACATAAAATTGTTCAGCATCATCATAGTCATAACGAAAAGACAACTTCCGCAAAGCATTGTTAAAAATAGTAAGTGTAAAATACACCTTTGTTTGATCGCGCTGACCAAAATTGCACCTGCCAGAAATGATCCTCGTCTATCTGCAACGCTAAATATGATGTATTTCACCACACATACACATCTGAACACGGGATTGCACTTCCTGATTCACACTGTACAACATGGCAAATGAGACGCTGCCATAAGCAAGTGTAATGCAGATTCAAAATTGCAAAGTTGGTTGAAGAGTTGCATACACTCGTTATGTGATATATTCTTATTAAAAAAAGTCTAAGGTGAACGTGGAGGCCATTTCTATTACGCAACCATCATACTCGGCGACTTGTATCTGGAATGTATTTTTCGCTGTTATTTTTCACATTAGTGTGCTGAAAATGACTTTTCTTTCAAAATTTGAAGATGTTGAGCAACTTTGTAAGTGACTTTTTTCCCGTATCTCGTACCGTTTCCGAGTAAAGAACGCTAACTTCAAATTTTGCCACCAGGTGGCCAGTAAACGGTTTTAATGAGGAGCGCATGGCAATTTTACTATTTTTTTTTTTTTTTTTTTTTTTTTTTTTGACTAATTGCTATGACCTAGAAATATTTCCAAGAAACCCAAATTTGCAAAATTTTCAAGAAACCTACATATGCAAAACCAATCACTGTGATGAAATATGACATTATTAGTATGAATAAGTTAAAAATCTCTATCCATCTTTCAGTTTTAGGGGGGTGACCCACTTCCCTCAGCTAACCCTAATTCCAATAACTGAATTTTTAATGTAAAACTTCACTTGATTCTGCAACATTTCGTGGTAGGATAATGTCACAGCTACTGGCTGCTGATACCTTACGTGCAAGTGTTTATGTTTGAAGGATTATACTTAACACAAGTTTATGAACTATATTTCAACTTAAATCTATATAAATAAAACAGAGAATATATATGTATGTTCCCTGTACAAATCCACAGTTTACGTCGGATCTATACCAAGCTTGGCAGGGAGATACTTGGGCACCCGAGAAGGAACGTAGGGTGGTTTTCGAACGCCAAAAAAGTACCGAACCGTTCGAATTTAAATTTTAAGACTCGAAAATGATTCTTTCTACCCGAAATAATCATCCGATTTTCTTGCTTTAGTTGCCATTCGAAAGTCCTCGAACGGTACCCCTGAAATCGATTTACTTTTTTCGAATTAAAAAAAAATGAAGGCTTTAAAATCACCGGGAAAAAATTTAAAAGCATTTTTAAGCCTAATGGAACAGCATTTTCACATCGGAAAATTATCGTTTGTGCGATCTCGTTTTCAATTAGCGTGAATAAAACCATTCAGAAGTTTGCCACTTTGTTTTTCTCGACTGTAACTAAATAAAATTTTATTTTTGTTTTGAGGTAAAAATTCCCCCTTTTGATTATTATTTAGCGATTTATCTGTCTTTTTTTTTTTTTTTGTACTGCCAGCAGAAGATAATCAAGGATTTTAGTTGTATTAATGGATGGATGCGTTTAATTTATTCGGGAACTTTTGATTTCTTTCTTTAAGAATGATTATTTTGACGGGAAATTTTACAATATATTTTTTTTTCTCTTATTGAATTCTGATTGTTGACGCATAACTTCTATTTTCGACGTAGACCGTACAAAGCTGGGCAATGCAGTTAGTACTTATTAAATAAATAAATGTTGTGCTAATACTCCGGTAAAAGTTTGGCGATAACCAGTTTTAATAGTATTCTATCTTCTGGACTCAGAGTTAAATCTCATACACTCCCAGTGTTTCCTTTTATAGACATGGATCCCTTGAAAGTCTCCACTGGTTTATAACTTCGTTTTTGTAAAATATTATCTCTGTATTTCAAATACTATTCAAACGAGCTAATGTGTGCATCACATGACTTCCTTTTACTCCAATTTAATGTCATTTCCCCATTCATACGGATATCCGCACATACATACGTACATACAGACGTCACGAGAAAACTCGTTGTAGTTACCTCGGGGATGGTCAAAATGGATATTTCTGGTGTCTATACCAGGGGTGATTGTGTTCCGGTATTTTACCGAATTTCCGGTATTTTTGGACGTATTTCCGGTATTTTCATGTTCGAAAATACCGGAATTATGTTTTTTTTTGTTATGCTTTTATCTCCCTACTTCCGCAATTTTTTTAAAAATTATATAATACTCATCAAATATACCTGCAAGAGCCTTAAGATGGACACCTATCCCTTTAGATGGACAAATGTCAAGATAATTTTGTATATCCAGCTCAAAAGTAACTTTGTAACCCATTAAAATTTTTATCAAATGTACACACATTATTTTGACTATGACTATTGAACTACTTAATACTATGGCATAGGTGCACTTAAGTAATAGGGGCCAGAGATTACCCCCCCCCCCCGTTCTCGCCTTGAAACTTTCAGGTATTTTTTGATGAACTGAAATTATCCACGTGTGGTCCCAAAATGGAAATTAAGGCCGATTTTTGAGTGAAATTTTTTTCGCGAATACAATGCTTCCTTTTTTGTGAAAGGAAGTAAAAAAGAAAGTTAGTATTTTAATTTCCTAAAAGAAGAAAATCGTAAAAAATCTTAATTTTTTGGAACTTCTGTGATATTTTTCCAGCCAGTAGATGATAATTCTGTATTACTAATAGAATTTTCTTTAACTGTTTTAATGTATCAGGTTTTAACGGAAGTTCTTCGCCAAAACTGTATCAATGGATCAGTGAACTTTTTTACAACATGTTTTTTTTTTTTATATATAATGCTGTTTCTGGTGCTCTTTAATAGTAGCAATTAAAAAATATGGAGGGAGCTATCTTCACAAAAGTGGTGGATAATGGGGGAAAATTGTGGCGTGTGACCGTGATGAGTTTTGGTAAGAATCGGATGACACCTTTTACAGGCTTTGCAGATGGATGTATTGCCGCCTGAAGACGGTGAAGTTCCATGTAGAGGAGGGTGGCCCAAAGCGGATAGGTTTTCGAAAAACGCTAGAAAATTGTACAGGGTGGCGACAGATCAGGGAGATCAGGGAAAAGTCAGGGAACTTTATTAATCAGGGAAAAGTCAGGGAATTTTGAAAAAATAACAAAAAATCAGGGAAAATTGATTTATGAAGAAAACTTTTTTTTTTTTTTTGCTTTATAAAACTTAGTAACTTAAGTATTCCATACGCATTTTCCGCAAATTATCTGTTCAAAAAAAAAAAAAAAAAGTAAAATTAATGAGGTGCGATTATACACTGCCGCATATTTTTGCATCTTTTTTCCTCAGCATCAAAGTGCTGAATCTTACTTATTAAACACAGGATGAACTTCCTAAGATTTCTTCTGTGTCTGTTAGGTTGTTTATTTTACTTAGCTTGAAATTTCTTTTTGGGCTTTCAATGCTTCGAAAAATAAACAACCATACAGGCAAAGAGGAAGCCTTCATTAATGCCTTAGCTTCTTTGCCTTTATTCCGTTGTCTCGAAGTAATTAGCGTATTGTAATCACGATTTCAAGGAGAAATCTTTAGTTTTTGAATTGATACTATAAAAACTTAACAGTTATTACTTCTGCGCGTTTTTAGTTTAATTGCTAAAATTGAACTTTCAGTAAAAAAACTTTGTTTTTTGCCGTTATACTATTGGTTGTCACCGCAGATTATAAAGGTTTTCTTTTCTTCAGACTCAAGTGATTCTTTAATTTTATAACCAAGTTGTATTCTTATTTTATACATTTTAAAATTAACTAATTTTCTTTTTCTTTTTTTTTCTGTGCATTTCAAAGTTGTTTGTTACAAAAGCAATCTAAGAACTTTTTTTGTTGCATACTGAAATCATTTGAAATAGAGTTAACTTGTGTACTTAAGTAAATATCTTTATTTTTTTATTGTTAAAATGCTGTATTCATTCATTAAAGCCTGTGTTCTTGATTAGAGAAAAGCTCCCTATGAATGGATGTCAAATGGTTTCAACTGTTCTGCATAAATATGTCAATTAGTTATATAAGAATAACTACATTACTTCTATCCTTTCACTGTTCTTGTTATTCTTGCAACAATTATTATACTGTTTCAAAACTTAGTTCAAAATAATTTCAATTACTTTTTAGTTTTATTATAAACACATGTTTTTAAGAGTAATTTTAATAGTTTCTTAAAATTCTTATGCTAAGTGGTTTTTGGAAGTAAGGTTTTTTTTTTAATTTTCTATAATCTTTCCATTTGTAGAAAAATTTAATGTACTGTTTTGTAGGTTCCCCCCCCCCCCAAAATTGATTTGATATGTTTTTTAAACCATTTTATTAAAAAAGTAGCATCTTTTTAAAACATATCTTTAGTTCAACAACTTTACACAACTTAAAACGTTTAAAATACTGCATTTTATACAAACATACAATGGATTTCAACTAGAGCGAAGAAAGAAAACCATTATCATTGGCAACGTAAATCAGGAAAATTTGGTGAACTTAATCAGGGAAAAGTCAGGGAACTTTTTTTCACAGTTCCTGTCGTCACCCTGTTGTAGTTTTTGGATTTTTATCGCAACAATTTCGGTTTTATTTTCTAGCAGGGTTCTTGAGCTTCAAAATAAAAAGTGATTTTTGTATAATTTCAGGCACAGTATTAATTTATTATCAAACTTTACAAACATTTGAAAAACCCACTTTGCTCTATCAGGGAGCCCAAAGCGGGTAAGCTTAACTAATTGTGATTTGGTACATTTGCCAATCAAATATGAAGTTATAAATGATTAATATAATTGGTTAGCTACCTGCCATTCTAAAAAATATACATAAAAACGCAATGCTTATCCAATTTAAAGTCAGCACATTTGTTTATAAAACATAAAGAAATAACTGATTAAATTAATAGACTAATTAATTGCCATCCTAAAAAATAACTTTTTAAAGTTGTACTTATCCTATTAAAATATAAAATCTAAATCAGCACGCGAGTCAAGAAATTATAAATTAATATATGATTAAATTCTATACCCGCTTTGCCCGAAGGCCCGTTTTTTATTTCAATAATATAACCTTAAATTAAAAAAAGAAACAAACGAAATGACTATCGTAGTTTGTAGGTGGATGGTGTCAGAATTACGTAATATTATCGACTTAAAAAAAAAAGCTGGTCTTCGACTAATCACAAAACTTCATTTTTTTTTAGAAATGCATATTTTTTTTTTAATTTTAATTCTGGTTGCACCATGCCGCTTCACTGCTGCTTCACTGGGACTGATTAAAACTCGGGGGTGTTCATGTAAACACGACATACGTATACATTGTCGCTTACACACTATGGGGAGGGGGCATACGAAGGCCTACCCGCTTTGGGCCCACCCTCCCCTACCTTCCATTCTTGCCAAGCCTTTAAATTCGGCGACTTTTCTTAAATGTGGGAAGTCTTTAGGATCTTATATATCGATAACAACGAGATCCTCGTCGTAATTATGCATGCATAAAAAAAGGCTCAATATGCTTTTTCGATTGCTACCTATTAAATTTTTTTAGAACACAATTCGTGTGGTTTCCTGATTAGAAATATTGTACATGTAGGAATCATCTGGCAATATGCGGATCAATCTGAATTTGCTTCGAAATATCACTGCTACGGAAATGACGTCACTTTCTTCGTCCACTTGCATTACACCCTATCCCTCGGCAGAAAAATAGGGACTGGAGCTCATTGAATAAATAAAATAAAAAAAAAGAGAAAAGAATTTAAAAAAAAACTTCTAATACGTCTTATTGTGGTCTATTCCCTGAATTAGTTTGATTTTGATTGACAAAATAAGTGGCCACGCCACTTGAAATCTAGTTACTTGCGCATCTTATTGTCGCTGCACTGCAACTGAAGATAATGAATCTTTTGTTTTCGCTTTCAGAAATATGCTTCCTTACCTGAAATGTGGAAAAATCTACTTATCCGGCTATGATTCCTGAAAGCTTTCCGAATGTTGTTCGCACTAGGGTAAGTTCTGTAATTTAATATAATTTGCTAGTTGTAGATAGTTCAGTGCAATAAATGCATTGTGAGGTGTTAGCCAAAAACAGAAATGCAGCACACGAATACAATGTTAAAAAAAAACAAATCCTGAAATTTTACGGTAAAAGTTTCTGGCATCCATATATTGCTAGTAATTTTTACTGTAAAATCCTATTTTACTGTTAAGTTTTACAGTAGACTAAACGAAAGTTAAAAAACGCAACATACGAGCAGCAGATTCGATCTCGTGACCTTCTTATTGGCAGGCGGCTTTGCTGATCACCATTCCAGTAAGACACATTGAGCGAGGAGAAATACGGTGTTTTGTCTCTCGTACCGTAAGTCACGTGGTGTATCAATTTGCTCTGCAATCTTTTATTTTTTCCGTACAAATTACTGTGAATTTTTTCTGTACTTTAAACATTCCAGTTTACGGTAAAATTTACCATGAAAGTTTCCTGAATTTTCAACAGTGTACATACCCACATAAATTGTAGTCTACGAAGCCGTTACTTCACGGTGTGTCAGGTTCGCACATTAAGGGGTAAGCTCCATTCACGACTGAAGCCACTTCCCGGCAAAACACACCACGTCCACAGACCTCTGTCGGCCTCCGATGCGAGCCATATATGGGCGGTCCTCTTCACGGAGCCCTCATGTGGTACAACCTAATAAGGCTACTTTCTAACAGGACGGGGTGTGGTGGGGAAAAGTCTATGAAATCGTATTTAGCGTTTTTTGAATGCATTTGGCAGGGTAAATCTATTGTAATAGCAGTGGCGTATCTAGCATGGGGGACACCCTGGGCAGTACTTTGTGATGTCTCGGCTTTTATCGCAACCGTAATTTGAATTCAAGACATCAAAATTCAAATGAATGCCAGGGGCTGGATGCTGGGTGTTATATGCTGGATGGTCAGTGTCGACTTCGAGAGACGCGAACGCCATTCAACGGGTAAGGCCTGGTTTCTTAAGCCAGTGGCGTACCCAGGGGGTGGGCTGATAGGGCTACAGCCCCCCCCCCCCCGAAATTTTCAAAATTAATTACAAAAATTATAATAAAGAACAAGTTTTTTTTTTTTTGATGTATTTTTGAAATCTTACATTCGTATTGATATCAGAAAAGCGATACATGAACTTTTCTTAGCTACAGTTCATAAGTATCCCCCCCCAGCTCAAAGACTTTCGAGCTCAGCCCCCCCCCCCGAACTGATTTGTCTGCGTACGCCGCTGTCTTAAGCCCTGGTTTCCTAGAAGCGAAATCACCGAGCTTTGACGTCGATATTCGGCGTGACGCTGAAATCAAAGTCAAGTGATTCCGGCGTGCCACTCACAACGTTGATTTTGCTCGGGCGCGCATGCGCAGAAGAATCAAGTTTTCCTCTCGGCGAGAAGCGACGCCGAAGGTCGGCGATTCCCTCCTAGGAAACCAATGCTTTAGGTAAAATTGAATCGGTAGTTTAACGACATGAACAAGCGGCAAAATATGACATTTTGAATTTGAGCGGTAAAAAATTGTTTGAACCTTCAAACAATTTTTTACCGCTAAAATTCAAAGTTTGGCGCTTGTTCCCTTCTTCAAACTACCGATTCAATCAGCAATTCGTGATTGCTCAGTAAATGAAACGAGCTGATGTGTGCATCACATGACTTCCTTTTACGGCCACTTTAATCATAATAGTGCCTTGGAGTAAGCAAGTTAACACTTTAAATATTTTTAATGGTAGTTTGTTGCGAACCGAAGCAAAAAAGCGTTTTAGAAAGATTAATTTTTCCCAATATCGAAAATTTTAACGTGGTTCAATGGTTAACTCTCTAAATATCGCCAATATCGCCAAATTGAAACCAGATTCAAGAAATAATTTTTTTCTAAAAATTTGTCGCCAACTTGGTGACAGCACTTGGCGACCAAAGGTTTAGCGACATATCGCCAAATGTTTGCAACGTTATAACGTCACTTGAGTTTGCATTGAAATTAATAACACTAGTTTTCCCTCCTAAAGGTACACCCGACTGCAGAAAAAATGATAGTACACAACAAGATCCCACTAGGAGTCTACATATCAAATTTCAACTTTCGACGGCATACCGTTTTTGAGTTATGCGAGATACATACGCAATACATAATGACGTCACGAGAAAACTCGTACTAATTAACTAGGGGATCGTCAAAATGGACATTTTGGACGTTCGTACGTTTTTAGGTACATACGTACGTGCGGTGGAGCCGAAAAACTCTGCATTTATTCGGGGTGAGCAAAATGAAAACTTAAGCCGATATTTGAGTGAAATCTTTTTCGCGAATACAACCTTTACTATGTAAAAGGAAGTAAAAAGACATTTGATGTCGGCAAGTGATGATGCCCCACACTGTGCTACATCGGAAATGATACAATACTGCAAAGTAAAGGAGGGTAGGGCAAGATGAGATACTTAACCAAACCAGCTCATGTGTGTTCATCACATAACTTCCTTTTACGCTAATTTAATGAAAATAGTACCTTGGACTTGGAGTAAGCTAAGATACACTTTAAATATTTTCACCCCACTTTTGTTCACCAAAAGCTTGGCGATAAAAATCGCTAAGTGCTTGCCAAATTATAACACCACTTAAGTTTGCATTGAAATTGACCTTCCCCCAAAAAGGTGTAAAAGACTCCCTTTGGAACATCCGAATGCAACCAAAAAGGGAGGTGCACAACTAGATCCCACTAGGAGTCTACGTACCAAATTTCAACTTTCTAGGACGTACCGTTCTTGAGTTATGCGAGATACATACGCACATACTTACGGAAGTCATGAGAAAACTCGTTGTAATTAACTCATGGATCGTCGAAATGGATATTTCGGGTGTCTATATGTTCTAGGCATATATCCACGTGTGGTCAGGTTGAAAAAAAAAACTCAATATTCATTCGGGGGCGAGCAAAATAGAAATTATGGCCGATTTTTGAGTGAACATTTTTTCACGAATACAATACTTCCTTTAGTATGTAAAAGAAAGTAAAAACAGGTGAGGTAGCAAACCAAACTCATAAATAAATTCGAAAACAATGTCATTATTATCTCTCAAGTATTATAAAAGTATAAAATTTGACTCAATATCCTATTTCCAACAGAAATTCAGACGCATGTTTCAATTTGATGAGTCAAAATCCCATCTTACCCCACCAGGTGGGGTAAGATGAGATTCAGTGTTTACTTAAGTCACAAAAAACAGGTTCATTGTCCTTATCCTCCTCTCCTATGCACACGATCAATGGGCCTATTTCTTGCATTCGCAGCACCTAATCCATCCTTATGCCGATTAGGAATAGAAATGTCCACAATAAATAAAGCATCCGACATCAGAAGGCTGAGACGACGATGAAAAATCGGATGGTTTCCCTCTAAGTACAGTTTTTGATTTTTATTTTTCCAGTTTGTATTCTTTTGTTTTTACTTTTTTACTGGCCAACTTCCGTTGCTGTACTAGTTGATGGGGTCAATGAAAAAATTTCATCCAAATTCCTTTTTACGTTTCATTTCTTCTTTTTCTCCTCTATCTTCTCCTCTTCATGCTTAGATTTTTCTATTTTCTTCTCCTCTCTCTGTTTAGATTTTTCCATTTTCTTCTCCTCTCTCTGTTTAGATTTTTCCATTTTCTTCTCCTCTCTCTGTTTAGATTTTTCTATTTTCTTTCGTAACTTTTCAGGCTTCACCACAAGAAGTTCCTTTCATTCAGTCCCCAAGAAGGTCTCCTTCTTCCAGAAAAAAAAAAGTTTTCATTGGGCCCAAAGGCTTAACTAAATCTAAACATGTCGTTTCTTTATTTGAATAAATTTTTTCAGCTGTCGAAACCGTAAGAACACCGGTGTCCAATGACTGTTTTTTAGCTTCTTTCACTTTTCTATAAAGTGTAGCCCGTGGTACATTATAAGTTCGAGATGCTTTCTGCAATCCCATTTCTCCCTTCATTATGGATTCAATAGAATGTTGCATTGATTCTCGAGACCAAATACCCCTATTCGTCCCCCCCCCCTTTTCTCCATCTTAAGAAATCTGAAAACAAATCGCAATTGATGTGGGGTGAGATCAGATAGTATTCCATCATGTGCTCCTCTTCTAATATCTCATCTTACCCTACTGACGCCATTTGGCGTGTTCACGGTCTACTTAAGTTCAGGTTATAAATAAAATTACATTAAATCACTGTAAATTTATCCTTTAGAGTTGCGGATTACGATTATATGAGAGTAAAAACGATTAGTAACATCGTACTCTCAAAACTACACTTGGAAAGTTGTTCCAACGAAATAAGAGCACGGCGAGACGCACGAAAATTGAGAGAAAAACTTCAGACACTGCAAATGCAGAGCACAACATGGTTGATTCGACCAACGTGGTTTCTCCTTCCTCCAACGCAACTGTTTTCCTACTTTTCTGCTGGATATCAGCACCTACCTCGCGAGGAGCTTCAGTATCTTCTCTTGCCCGGCTATCTCATCTTGCCCCACCCTCCCCTACGTATCATTCATGACTTCACTAATATTTTTTCATTGTTTTGATTTTATTTATTTTAATTTTGTTCAACTTATTTTAATTTTATTTATTACTTCCCTTTTTGATTTATTCATATTTCAAAAAAGGAAAGGCATTTATTTGAAAGTGTGGTCAGTTGGGGTAAAGGGAATGCAATTTCAATGTTTGAAAGCTCTAGATATTTCCCTCTTTGCTAAAGCAATCGAGGTATAAAATTTTAAGACTACACTCTTTGGGAGTTACTGGGTATGAAAAATTTGATTTTATGACTGATTGTTAGCGAATGAAATCCTCTTTAGTTTTGCCCATCGGACTTTGGGGCAAATGAAAATACTCCATTTATTTCCCCGTTCAGTTGACAGGTAAATAAATCGCACTATACACGATCAGTTTAGAACGGAGGTCTCCAAACTACGGCCCGTGAGCACATAAAATCTGGTCCGCGGTAACGGTCCAACTTTTAGCTCGGTAGAACAATGAAGCCATTAATTACTAGGTATGTTTAATTACACTGTGAGAATTTCTTACCTATTTACATTTTGAGTTTCTTATTTTCACTATTTGGTAAAATACTGTAACGGATCCGGCGCGACTTCCACTTTCTTGAAATGAAGACACAGTTCTTGATAAAAACACAGAAGCTTTATTTACACTATGTACAGGAGAAATCGTTAACAACTGCTAAATTATTCATCAGCAATTAAGCAATTATCACACAACACCGTAAACTCAACGTTTACACGCGTATTTACTTCCAAATACGAAAACAACACAGCGAAATGCCTCGCAATAAACAGAGCTAATACACTCTCAGCACAAATTCTCAATCGAAACTGAACTTTTTATCACGCGGGACGCCTTTATAAACATCGAAAGAAATCTCTCAAATATTCCAAACGCTTCTGGAAAATAGTAGACCGTTATCAAATTTTATCAATGAACAAAAAAGAAATAGGGGGGTCGTATACTTTAGCGGAATGAAAAGGGGTTGTATATTCATTACGGGAAACTATTTACAGGTTACGTTACTACAATAATTACTATTTACAGAATTTGTAAGAATACAATAGCAATCGTTTAAATATTTAGTACCATCGTGTACTTCTAGGTAGGGTAAAGGAAGTTTCTGGATGCCTTACTGATAGATACAAATAATCGTATTTAACTCTATCGAATTCTGTTTGAATATGCCACCTAATCTTACATTTAAAAAAAATCATTGTATTTTTTTGCGCTTTGTTTCATTGAAATCAAGAACAATAAAACCCCAAAATAAAAAAAAAGTTTGATTTAAGAAAAGGTAGAAAGAGAGTCGAGAGAAATGGAACAAGGAACAGTGCGACATTTATTCCGAAACAAAATGTGGAAAAGCTTTTCCAGCTTCTCCTGTAAAAGTAGCAACTAGGGTCTAAAGCTGCTACACAAGTTGTAAATAATTTTCCACTTTTTATTTCGTCATGAATGCAGCGCCGTCCCATTTCTTCTGAATCTCCCCTGCAGGAAAAATATATCGGAGAAGACTATTCCTAAGTCAATAAGAAATTAATAAGGTTATACAAAATGTTTCTAACAGATACAGAATGTTATTTTTTCACGAAAACTAACTAATGATGATCAATTTAAAAAAAATAATAATAATAATGTCATGGATTCGGTAGTTTTAGATAAGTTTTTTTATATTATTATTATTATTTCATGTATTAACCAGGGCTACGGAATCTGAGGAAAAAATAACCGACTCCAACTCTGGGAATTTTAGAGCCTTTACAATCAGCTCAGTGCATTCCTAGTTTTAACCTTCAAAATGAAGATTCAGGTCTCATTTTTTAGAATTTAGGTCCTTCTTTTCTTAGGGAGAAACTAAAAATTTGTTAGGAGCCCTAGCATCCTCATCAAGGGTGGGTAAAGCGGGAAAGTGGTTAAGGGCAGATTGGATAATCCAGCTGAAATTCATATCCTAAAAAAAAAATAATAATTTGAATTTTGACATCTTGAATTCAAATTATGTTTTTCGCAATCACGAGTGTGTGTATGTAGGCGTGTGTGTTTGTGTGTGGAGATATGTGTTTGTGTGTACGGGTTATGTGTATGTGTATTGTAGGCATGTGTGTTTGTGTCTGTGGGCTGGCATAAGTGTGTAGGTAGTTGTGTGTATGAATGTGTGTGGGGGGGGGGGGTATGTGTATGTGTGTGTAGGCAGTGACGGATACAGCTGGCGGGCAACCAGGCATTTGCCCGGTGGGCCGGTCATGCTTTGGGCCGATCAACTAACAGCAAAGTATTTCGGGCCTGTCTACTAACAGCAAAATGTAAATTTTGCGCGGATGTGTTTAGAATAACGCAAATTCGCAAAATACAGCCTCAGCTCCTCTTTACGCATGGATTAAAGCTTGCGGGTGGAGGGAGGCAGGACCGTTACCAAGAGGGGGGGGGGAATTTCTGAAATGGGGGGCTGCCCATTGCCTGATTACCACACAGGCTGACTAGGCCTAGAACTGGGGCCCCATGTTCCTAAGGGGCTCCACATTTTTCAAAGAATTATTTATAGTATTGCAACGACATGAAAAATACATGTATTTCAAAAAATATGTGACTTATTAATTGGAAAAAAACTTTTTTAAAAGGGAATTTTTAATCATTCTGCCAGTAACGAATTTCCTTGATCACGATTATGAGGGGGCCCAAAGGGGATTCATAAACGCACATAAGTGATTTATACATAGTTGTGTGATTATACAAAGAGACCTCTAAAAGTGCTTTCGTGCTTTAAAAATGTAAATCAATCACAGCATAAGGGGGCCTCCAAATTAATGTGGACCTAGAGCCTTACTTTTAGTTGTTCGGGCCCTGGGCTGCCAATATATTTTTAGTGGTGTAATAAAAAATAAATGAATAAATTAAAAAAAAAAAGCAGGGAAACCTTAGCGGTCGTAAAAAGTTAAAATACTTTTGGTTTCTTTGACGCTTTTATTTATAAATGACAATTCAAATTGCTCTAAAATGCAACTTACAACAAGGGCCGACGTGAGGTCATGTCAGCTTAGTTGGAGAATAGGGGCCCGGCTCTTAATTGAACTCGTGCAGAGGGTAAAATATCCTAATGGTGAAAGGTGTAGAAGGGGGCGTGTGAAAAACATTGACCAATGTCATTTTTTTCCCTTTTTGCTCTCGGCGACTCTGTTTATAACAATTGGAATAAAAGTGACACAATATTTTTTTCGGAAAAAATTATTTAAAAAAATGCAATTGTAAAATTCCATTGAGGAGCTTGAAAGGCTCTACATTATTAAGATTATCAAATTATAGGCCAAATGCCGCCGAAATGTGAGTTTCAAACATTTTTTGACAAAACATAAAGTATTTTGTACGCTGTACAAACTCACGGTTTCGGGCCCCTCAGTTTAAAAAGAAAATAAGTTGATAAAAACCAACGTCGGAGGAATTCCGGTGGTCCCCAGAACCTCCCCCCTCCTAATATCATCGAAGATCGTGTAAAATTTAAATTTTTGGGCTTCAATTTTGAATAATTTCATAAGAGAACAGCCGAACCCACTCCCGCCATAACATGGAATTTCAGTTTCGAAAATTTGCTGTAGGAAAGCACTCGAACCTCTCCCATTTTTTAAACTTTTCCAAAGATGGTCTAAAACTGGGTTTTTTACTTAACAGTTTCAAAAATTTTCTGGGAAAGTGCCTCGTCCCCTCCTCTCTCTCGGCATCATCAATGAAGAACGTTTTAAATTTCGTTTTTAGTGCTTCAATTTCGAAAATTTTCCGGGGTGAGCCTCCGGAAAACTCCTTTTCCTAACATCACTGAAGGTCAGCAAAAATTTCGTTTTTGGAACTTAACTTTCGAGTAACTGCTGGTGCCCTAGTCTTTACCAACATAGGCGGATTTAGGCTGTGAATTCTGGGGGTGCAACAAAAAAGCAGTGGCGTAGCTAGGGAGGGGCGGAGAGGGTATGGTCCGCCCGGGGCGGCGATTCAGCACTTTTGGTGTGAAAAAAAATCAAATAAGGGAATCATACTTTAAATCTAATACTGGAGGCAAAGGAGAAAAAAAAAAAAACCCTTTGAAATGTAAGGTTTTGGACTGAACGATCATTTCCGTGTTCAAAGATGTAATATTTCCGTCGTGAGCCCTTGAATCTTCCTCATTTTTAATGTCTTTAAATTGTAAGTCCTTAAATTGTAATTCAACACTTAAGTTGTAATTTTAAAACTCAAATTTCGGAAAATATTCAAATATGTAATATGAAATATATTTCTGGAAATATAACATCTGTTTCTGTATATAAGTATCAAATATATTTCTGTAAAAGTTGTTTCTTTGCCAGTGCTGAATTAATGCAGGGAAAACATTATTGAACTTTGTTACGGAATAAAAGCTGATTCTCTATCGTCCTCAAAGGTTTAAACTGACTTCAGTTTTGATAAAGATTCTGTAGAGAACCCCATTCCCCCAAAAGTTACTTTAACTGCAATTTTTGATGTAAATTCAGAATATTTCTCCGAGATAGGCGCCTGACCCCGCCCTCTTCATTTTTGTAGGAAGAATACGGATTAAATTAGTTTCCCTTTGCTACCTTAAATGAAGTTTTCTATTTTGAGCGATAATTTTCAATGCTTTAAGTATTAGATACGTCTCAATGAAAAGGTGGCAAATAGAAGAACCGCCCCGGGTGACAGAAACTGTAGCTACGCCATTGCAATACAGGGGACGGGGAGGGGGATACAGCACTGCAAATGTCGACTAAAGCTGCTATTTTGAGGGCAAAGGCGACTATTTTGATGACAAAAGCGAGTATTTTACAATCATTTGTAAAATACAGCGACTATTTTAGTAAGTGTAACTAAAATTCATAAGAAAGATTTTTTTTCTTCCTCCTAGAAGGAAAAAATTGTAAAAAAAATTAAAAAATCGCTTTTAAGTTTACCCCCTACTTACCACGAAAAAAAGGAAAAGTTTTACCGCGTTCAATTTTTGAAAATAATTCTTTTAAAAAGTGGGAAAATGAAATGTAATAAAACATTCACGACCAGAAAAAAAATGTGAAGTTTATATTTTTGTATAAAAAAAAGTTTCGTAAAGTTTCGTCTCGATCGTAAAAGATCGCAAATTTCGTAACGGTATCGTTTCTGTGAGTGCGATTTTTGTAAATTATTAGTTCGTGCAATCAATTTTTTTTTTTTTTTTTTTGGTTTTTAATTTCTTTTATTCGCACTATACATTCATTTTTTTTTTTTTTTTAACGAGAGCTAATTTTCTCTAGATCGGAAATATGAATGTGACGGCTCTTTTTGTAAGGTCAGTATTTTACTGTTGACTTTAATCAACAGTCAGACAGTAAGAAAAATATACTAGAATCTGTCAGTGCTGGTTTCTCTCTGGTGTTTATTCGGGTTGGGCTAAAATTTGGAAAATATTTTTTAAAGTTTTCCTTTTTAAAGGTTGTTTGGAGAAAATTTACCCCACGGCGTACCCCCGTAAATCCGCCTGTGTTTACCAAAAATAGCTTTTAAGACTTCAATTTGAAAATTTTCTGGTGGATGGCCTCGGAATCTATCTCGACTTAAAATCACCAAAGATCTTCTAAAACTGCGTTTTCAGAGCTAATATATTTTTAAAAATTTCAGAGGAGAGCTCCCGGAACCGCTCTTCATAGTATATACTCGGAGATAATTTAAAATTCTGTTTTTGGATTTCCACTTCCGAAAAATTGCAGCAGGAGAAACTCTGAAACTACGCTCCCCTAACATCGCTAAATATTGCCTAAAATTGAATTTTTAAGACTACAATTTCGAAAATTTTCCGGGGGAAAGGCCCCCTGGACCCCCCTATTTCAGACTCAAAGTTAATCTTTCCATTAAGTTTATATTGCTAATACTTTAATGACTCCCAGAAGCCAGAAAGTTAAGTCCACTTTCTCTCTTTGTATTGATACATGCGTTTGAGAAAAAAAATAATTAAGGGGCTGTAAGACTCGTACCCGACCCCTCCCACCAGGTTTTTGACCTCGTATCGAGTCTGGGGGTCGTCAGGGTATGGTAGTATAAAAAAGAGAATGTTTATGACAGGGCCCAGTAATGTGTGTTTGTGTCGTGGGAACGATCACGTTCTAAGACGGCCCTAGTCTTTCACCCATGAACATCGCTAGATCAGTTTCATAAAATATGACAATTAAGTTACTTGTTATGACTGCAGAAAAGGACACACTGAACAAGCAGTGTTATCATTACGGAAATATTCAATCAAGTTCCGGGCATTATAAAAATACTTAAATGGGCAATTACAATCACAAATTTCCCCCAGAATAACTTTTAGCTAATACTGTATCAATGTGTTCACCATTAAAGCGCAGAAGTGTTCCTATCTGTTAAAATTCGTTTAAATAAAACATATTTAATTGTTAGGAATAATTTCCTTATATTTAAGTGATATCCCAATCGTTAGGTAAAATTTATCTATAAGAGCTAGGGGGCCGCTACATCTCCTGATGCAAGGTCCGATTTTTTCAACCAATCCGCCACTGTGTGTAGGCATATGTGTTTGTGTTTTAGGCATGAATGTGTTGGTAGTTGTGTGTATGTGTGTGTATGTTTTGTGTGTGTATGTGTGGTGTCTGTATGTATGCATGTGTGTATGTGTTTGTATGTGTGTAGGTGTATGTGTGTATAGGTGTATGTTTGTGTGTGTGCGTGTAGTTGTGTATGTATGCGCGTACGTGTAGGACATGGATGCAACCTGGAGACGGCTTTCGCTATAAGTGCAGCATCGTGAGGAGCCCGTCGACGGTGATGGTGCGGAGGGTGGCGGTGGGAAAATAAAATGATAGGAACGCCAAAAACAGTCAAATGAGAACAATAAGCAATCGTGATTGCTCAAAAAAAAAAAAAAAAAAATAAGAAGGAAAATAAAAGTAAAGTAGCATTTCGTGAGTAGTTTGTATTCGCCAAATTATAAAAAAAAAGTAGTTTTAGTTTACTTCATTTGTAATACAGTAGTTTGTTGTCAGTGGCATATTCAGAGGGAGGGATTTGCGTATATCCCCCTCCGAAACTGAGAAATTTTCCTCTTTTGAGCATGGAAAAAGACTGAATAGCCATATCCTCATCTCATATATGTGTATATATATATATATATATATATATATATATATATATATTGGATACGGTCACTGACGGTTGTGGTTAACTAATGTAAAGATGTTTTTCCGACTATACTGTATAAACCTATGACATTGCATGTCGTAAAATTTTTATTTTTCCAAAATTTGAAGTTCGCTTTTAGCGAAAAATCCCAACGAGATTGAACAAAATGTTTCTCATTTTTGGATTCAGGGCCGAAAATCGACAAGAAAATTACATTAAAACCTAAGAAACACAGACTTCACAGCGCATTTGAAATTCATTAGTTATTGCGTGACAAGAAAAAAAAAAGAAAGAGAGAGAGCGATTTCCGCTTAGCGCAAAAATTGCAGTGCTGCTATCTAGTGGCGTTTGCTGAAATCGAAAGCTTAATTTGACTTATTTTATTTGTGTGTATTTAAAACATTATTTCAACCATTGAGAAAAGTGATACTTCAGACAGTCGGAAGAGTAAAAATATCACACAGAAAAACAAAATCATTGATACGGAGTGCTGTGAATTTGGAGTAGTAATTACTCCTTTTAAAGCTTATTTACACTACCTTTACATTTATATTATTTTATTTTATCGCACTCGGAAACTGATAGGAAGTTTTTTTGCAAAGAAACTCAAAATACCGGTCGACGCAGAAAAATTTGCGACTTCGATCTACTGAAAAAAAAGCAGAACTCTTTGAACATTCAGGAATATGGGTCATAAATGTTCAGGAATACACTGGCTCTTGAGGAATGCCAGAACCCCCAAACCAGAATACTGGACGATGTTCTGCAGCGTAAAATCATTTGACCAAAATTGTTCTGCACGTACTTCAAGCATTGTATACACAAGCAACCAACGTGACTTTTTCCACAAATCGGGAGCCCTAAATCAAAATCGTTTCATACAGGACTTTTTTTTTCTTCTTTTTTCTTAAAGCTTTACTGTTGCTACGCATTTCTGTAGAACCTAAACCGATTGAGATTCTCCATAATATTTCACACGCTTTCTAAAACGCATAGAAAGAGCAAAAATACAAAATTTGATGAAAATCCGAACCTAGGTGTCAAACCACTTTTTTTTTGGGGGGGGGGGTATTTTACATGGAATAAAAGAGCAATTGAAATAATGTTAATAAATAAATAATTTACTAAAATAATAAATAAAATGCGTCGAGTTACGGTAGCGTATAACAAAAAACTTCAAAACTTTCTAAATAAATGAAATATTTTCAGGATGCAAAGGGATTGAAATTTCAAACAAGACACGCAATTTTAGGCGATGGACGTGTTTCAATGTTGGCATGTTTCCAAAACATTCGTTTTTGGAGGAAATTGCAGTGGATGAAGATCGATTCGGTAAAATAAGAAAAAGGGGAATCGAAAACGCTAGAAAAAACAGAATCTTTTCAGATTTAGAATATGAAATTTTTGCAGAAACTGCCGATTTGTTACAAATTTCTAACCCAAGATCGAATTTTTAATCGAATGGCTTCCGAGAATTTTACATTTTCTTCTAATTTGAAGAAATCTGCAGAATTTGTGCAAAATTTTGTCTTGAGTTGGAACGTATTTGCAGAAAATCCGCAATTTCTGCAGAAACTTCACAGAAATCTGTAGAATTTCTGCTGAGTTTTCCTCTCTCATTTGAACAGAATTGTTCTGCAGCTCAGGAATCTGTTCTACAACGTACGTCGCATATTTAGTAGTATTCTGCTTTGGGGATGATGATCAACCGGTTTCTTTTTTTTTTTTTTTTTTTTTTGAATAACCATAAAAACTATTCCTTTTTGAATAACAAGATCAACTACTAATTTCAGATCATCGCTGAAATATCTTGAGGGGTGGTCAACCTTCCAAAGATGCTGCGCACTGACTGAGCATGAAGACTCAGTTTAGAGACAAACCAAACTTTTGCTTACACTTTTACGATGTATTCGACAACAGTTTAGTCTTTATTTCATATGATGGTTCTGGTGTAACAACATATGAACGTACTCTGTTTGCTGTTGTAAGCCACCTTGCATAAGATAGCTTACCTAGTGGTTGGTGGACAATAATTTTGGAAACTTTCCAGAATATATCGATTGAATCTAGAACATATCGATTTATGTGTGGTTCGTATTTGATTGTATAAATGCCAAGAACAGGCCGATTTATGAGATGAGACGGGAGGTGGGGTGATGAAAATAGTTTCCTTATATCACAGAATAAGAAAAATGCCGATCCCCTTTTTCGCCGACATTCCATATTTCCTCCTCCATTAAATATATCAAAAGGTACGATAAAAACTAAAAAAAAAGGGGGGGGGGACGAAATATTGGCGAAACTGAAGAAACACCCAGAAAAACACATATATTCTGCGCAGTCGCACAATCTGTCACCGACAGTCAAAACTAAGCAGAAAGAGCTATCGAAAATATTGAATTACGCAAATTTCAAAGGCCTGGCGAGGGTTTTAAAAATAATATGATATAGTAATTATTTTGTTTACAAGCAAAAGGTCTTACTATTCAACTATTTACCCTACTGGTGATGGAAAAAAAAATATATATAAGAAATGAAAAAAGAAAATGTTTTTTAAAAAAGTCATTTTTACATATTTGGCGAAACTTCAGAGACCTGGCGGGGGGTCTCAATATATTTTAATTAGCCAAAAAAATTTAAACGAACATTACATGTCAGTACACAACTTTTCCTATCACAGGTAATTAAAAAAACTATACATAAGAATTTTTTTAAATTTTCGAAAAAATGTCAATTTTTACATATTTGGCAAAGCTCCAATGGGTTAGCGGGGGATCTAAATAAATTTTGATTTCCAAAAAAAATTTTACACGAGTATTCGATGCTAATGCACAACTTTTCTCACCACAGGCGTCTTCGATTTCAAAAAAAAGTTAAAATCGACCCACCCTACTATACACAGCTGATGTTCTACACATTCGACTCCCTTTGTCAAAGTGTCACACCACCCCTTCGAATCGTTGTCACATGTCACTCTGTGTTACATAAACTTATTGTAATTTTTAAAAAAATACTTGAACCAAAATGTGAGACGTCATGTTACCTATCTCTTCCTCCCTTTTGTCATAATTTCACGAACCCCCTCCCCCTGAAAGCAGGCCGTCATGTGTGTGTGACTTCTTATTTAAAATTAATTTTCAATAGCGAACACATCCTCATGGAATTAATAATTGCTATGTAAATACAATGATTTTATAAATCCGGGAGGGGGAGGAGAAATTGGCCACTCCTGACCCCCCTAAATGACGTGCCCAATCTCTTTAGAGCGTTTCTAAAAACCTTTCATATAGTTCATAAAAGTAGGGAAAATTCTTTTCATAAAAGTAGGATTTCCAAAGGCGTTTTACGCCGTTAAGAGAACGTATTAACCTTTTACGGCGGCCATTTTGACGACGTCACTTCTGGGGGTTCATGATTCCCGATTAAGTGCCTCGACGTCGGTTTTTTGTTCTTAGGTTATGTACATAAGCACTGTGCAAAGTTTCACACTGGTATCCGGAAGTGAAATATTTTGGGTATTTTTTTCAAACGACACGGACTTATAGCAGCAGAAAAGACGAGAGTTAAAAGCAGTTGTTCAAAAAAAAAAAAAACTCAGAAATTCTGTGACCATTGATGAATGATACGTCTCTGAAACTCTATTTTGTTCACTTCTTCCAGGATATTTTGCTTTAAAACTGTGAATGAGGATGGGTTTCACCAAAATAACTTTACATTGGAACGCCAATGTCAGGGTCATTGGGTTGAGTTAATGCTCACCAAATGCTGCTGAACTATTACAAGAAATGTTCCTTTTTGACGTACAAAAAGCAATCGAACTGAAGCGTTTACAGCAGGGGTTCCCAACCTGTGCATCACGACCCCCAAGGGGGTCGCGAAGCATTTCTTAGGGGGTCGCGATATTATTCCTATCATATCATTACATAGTTGAAAAACTGAAATACGTAGCGGGAAAATGGCATCATTTCAGAGTAGCATCAGTCCGTGGGTGCAATGGCGAATCCAGGAGAAGGGTTATGGAGCTACAGCAACGCCTCCCCCCCCCCTTCTCATGCTAGAGAACTTGATTCCCTAACACGAACGTCCTCTAAGATTATCTTGAGCTTTGGTTTAAGGACAATCATCCACCAATTTCGGCGAAAAGAGTGCCGAAGTCACTCCCTCTAACATCATCCAAAACCGTTTTTGGAACTTCGATTTCAAATAATTTCTGTGAGAGATTCTCGAAACCCCAATCCTTATCCTGAAAGATAGCTGTTGTTTCCTTTTTAAAACTTAGCTTTTGAAATATTACGAAGAAAAGTTCTGAACCCCATCCCTTAATTTCATCAAAAAAAAAAGCATTTTAATTTCGAAAAAATTCCAGGGTAGTGCTGCTGTTGCGTACGAACCTCTTCCAGCTGAGAATTACATCGAAAAGAACACCTAAGCAACTTATTATTACGAATGAGTAGCAACCTGCTAAGTAAGGCGAGTAAGAACTATGTACGACCACGTAGTTGGACGGGGTTCTTTAAGTACGACATAACAGTACGTATGAATTTATTTGTGTTGATATGAATTTGTAATCATTATTGTATATTTTTGTAAATAAATAGCCTCAACAGTTTTTGCTCCTGGATTTTGAAAGTACGAAACAACACCTGTTGTTCCCCTTCATATAAAAGGTCATATAAAACTTCGTTCTGGGGCTTAAATTTCAAAAAAATAATAATAATTTCAGGATGAGGGTCTCCGAACATATCCACTTCTCATAAAAGATAACCTACTATTCTGTTTTTTGGACTTAAATTTAGAAAAATTTTCTTGTGAGCACCCGAAATCCTCTCTCCCCCCACACATCATTAAACTCGTCTAAAATTTTGTTTTTGGAACTTGAATTTCGAAAAAACTCCTCCGAATATCACCAGAGATCGTGTAAACTGCAATTTCAGCACTACCATTTCGAACAATTTCCAGGGCAAGACCATTGCGAATGTTACACGTACTGTAGATTCTTATTGTTAATTCTTTTTCTCCGCTTATAAAATGCAATTCTCTTAATTTGATTACTCACATGCTAGTAATGACACCTCCCCCTCCCCACCTTCAAGCATAAATCTGGACTCTCGCTATATATCCGTTTGAAAAAAATTGAGAGTCTTCCAAACGCCCTCCTTCCAATTTTTTGATCTCGCTATGACCTTGTTAAAAGAAAATGCATTCATTCACTTCAATGAAAGTTGAAGAAAACCAAATCCTGCATTCGCCACTGCTAGGACGCATGAATTTTGAAAGTACAGAAATGCATGTTTAACATTATCGAGATTATTTTTTTTTCTGCAATTATGTTAGAAATTAAAAAAAAAAGAAAAAGAAAGAAAAAAACCATCAAGCTTAAATAAAATATCTCAAGCACCTTGAGCTATTATCTATACTGATAATATAAAGAAGTAGAGTTTGTTTGTTTGGACGCACTAATCTCAGGAACTACTGGTTCGAATTGAAAAACTCTTTTTGTGTTGAGTAGTCCATTCATTGACGAAGGCTATAGGCTATACAAGCAGCAATAAAGAAACGTTATGAAAACGGGAAAATTTATTTTACAATATAAAATGCTTGGAACGCAGAATATGCGTAGCCACGGTGGCTCGACCTGAAAATGTGCGTTTTGCGATCCAGTGGGCGTAGGTTCGAGTCAGCCATGAGCCAAATCTCGGGGGTACTTTTCAGAGAAAACCCTGAATGTTGCTAAAAATGATTTGTAAAAATATATATATACGTATCAATGTCTTATTTTTCTTATTAATTAATTAACTAATAGTATAAAGCTGAAGAGTTTGTTTGTTTGAACTCACTAATCTCAGGAACTACTGGTTTGAACTGAAAAATTATTTTTGTGTTGAATAGTCCGTTTATTGAGGAAGGCTATAAGCTATTTTTTTAATCAGATTGACCGAAATATTTGTTTTTGCGAATTAAATGTTTAATTAATTGCTTAGTTCTATGAATTCCTAATGGATGGTGGGGTAAGTTTACTTAGTTCTATAAATTCCTAATAGATGGCGGTGAAGTTAACTCTTCGAGAGGACGCTAGCCGACAGTACTGATAGCTGCGAGTAAACATGCCCATGCTACGCTGTTGTGATCAGCGAACAGATTTTTGAATGCATTTTTTTTTCGATGTTTAGGTACATAATTTGATTTGGTAGGATTTTTCTATTGGGGTTTTGTTTTCCTTATTTCTTCAACATTTGTTTTTGTTCTTACAGTTGAAGATAGTTACTTATCTAAGTAAATAATGGTGCCGGAGGGTCTCGGGTTCGATCCTCGCTGGTCGAAGATCCACCGTCGTCGTTAATGGTGACTGGGCGACGTTAAATATGCTCATGGTCACAATGTCCTCCAAGTGAAACGATACCTCTGGGGTTGCCAGACCAGAAAGTTATTCAGCTTTTGGTCTGGTTCTAAATTCTCGAACTGTCCATAGATGGCACCACCATCTATTGTGTTGTCTTCTGAAGGCAAGGCGCCTGGCACGCAGTCCTTCATAGTTTGAGGGCCAGAGGTCGCTTTGATAGTTGATAAGTAAATAATTAAATTTGTCGTATTATTCAATTGTGATTGTTCTTTATAACGTTTTTATTACAGCAATGTTTATTTGGCGAAACACTTTAAATTGCAGGGAAAAAAACCGCTTCACTCGCTTAAAGGCTGGGTTACGTAAGCGTGGTTGCTTGGATTATTTTGAGTTTTAAAGCTACTGGTAATATTTTTATGTGTTTTGGCGAATAGTTTTAAATTCCGAAGAGACTTTAACAGGTGTTTTGAAAAGGTGTGAACGCATTTTAGTTGAAGAAAAATTATCATTTCACATCAGAAGGGGGCGAGGGGAGGAGGCTTGGATTTTTTTTTTTTTTTTTTTTTTTGCTCAATGAATTTCCTTTAACTTCTTAGCACGGGTATCGCCGTGCAGGTACTGCTAGTGTTAAAAGTGCGCAATATCTGTGCCAAAGCAGAAATTCAGACAAATTTTATATACTTATATAATATAATATATAGGGGACACATAGGGGACCGCCTGATGTTTAGTTATTGCAAAGGGGGTCGCGAAGTGAAAAAGGTTAGGAACCACTGGTTTACAGCAATAGGGCAAAAGCAACCACTGCTTTTGTAAACATAACATTGTTTAATGAAAGGGGATCTATTAAATAACATTTATTGGGCAGGAATTTTTTTTCCTTTTTAACCTTACCTTCTAATCAATGTGTGGTTGTGATGCATTTTTCTCCAGTAGACTTTTGTGTATCTTGAAAACAAGAGCTAAAAATAACACCAACGTCATATTTGTGTTTCTCGACCTAAACTTATTTGGAACTGACTGTTTAAAACCAGGATGCAGACAAAAACTTTTTTGTTGCGTTATGTATCCAGCGAAGAAACATAATTGGAGACCGAGGAATTCTTGTCTGGGATGGCATAATATTGGGCAGTCGTACATTACTGCCCGTCATCAATGCGTGTACTGTCAAAGGTCAATGCACATCGCTATTGGAATGAGATCCTTGAAGCCTCCTACGTGAGGTATGAGTTGTTCCGGGGTGCTTTTGGCCCAGATTTTATATTTATGGACGATAACTCGCGTCCACACAGAGCCCAAATCGTTCATGAGTTTCTTGAGAAAGTAAATATTCGACGTATGGCCTTTGAGATTTTCGGATCTCATTCCTATTGAACATGTTTGTAATGGTCTAAGTCTGAAGAAAAGAAAACCTTTATAATCTGCGGCGACAACAAATAGTATAACGGCAAAAAAACAAAGTTTTTTGATTGAAAGTTCAACTTAAGCAATTAAATTAAAAACGAAAAGAAGTAATAACTTTTAAGCTTTTACCAGTATTAATTCAAAAACCAAAGATTTCTTCTTGAAATCGTGATTACAGTACGCTAATTACTTCGAGACAATGGAAGAAAGGCAAAGGAGCTAAGCCATTAATGAAAGCTTCCTCTTTGCCTGTATGGTTGTTTATTTTACGTAGCATTGAAAGCGTGAAAGGAAATTTCAAGCTAGGTAAAATAAACAACCTAACAGACACAGAAGCAATCTTAGGAAGTTCATCCTGTGGTTAATAAGTAAGATTCAATACTTTGACGTTGAGGAAAAAAGATGCACAAATATGCGGCAGTGTAAAATTGCACCTCATTAATTTTACTTTTTTTTTTAACAGGTAACTGGCGGAAAATGCGTGGGGAATTAGAGTACTTAATTTTGTAAAGCAAAAAAAAAAAAAAAAAAATTTTTCTTCATAAAATCAATTTTTCCTGATTTTTTGTTATTTTTTCGAAATTCCCTGATATTTTCCTGATTAATAAAGTTCCCTGACTTTTCCCTGATCTGTCGCCACCTTGAATAGTGCAAGCATTGTGACAAAAATATATTAAATGTTTTATTTAAACCAGAAATAATAAGAGGAATGAATGAATGACAGAAAAAAATATTGTAACATATTTTGTTTTTAGCTAGTTTTTTAAAATTCTTCATCTGATGTATCATCTTCATCTTCTTCCCCATCGTCTTCATCTTCTCCGAGGCCTTCATCATCTTCTTCATCGTTTTGCTCATCTTCCTCTTCGTCTTCATCATCTTCTTTATCGTTTTGCTCATCTTCCTCTTCGTCGTCTTCTTCATCGTTTCTCTTATCTTCTGCCATTTCTTCATCAACCTCCTCTTCATCTTCATCGTTTTTCTCATCTTCCGCATTTCTTTCTTCATCTTTGGCCTTGTCTTCATCCTTCTTCGCTTCATTTTTCTCATGCTCAGACTCGTTGTCTTCAAACGTACCATCAAATATTCCGTTGAAGCCGGCTACAATTTTCAAAAACCTATTTCCTTGGGATTCGAAAGTCTTATGCATTGCTCCAAACTGTCGATTTCTCCCCTCCAGTGCACCGACTAATCTTTCATACAAATCTTCTCTGTTAGATGCACTGAATTGGGGTTTTGATGCATGATCGCTTCCATCTGAAAGCTTTTCTTCGCCCTTTCCTGTTGAGGTCTCAATCAATGGGTCTTCGTGATCTTTCCGCATCGTTGTGACATTTTTCATTGCCCCCCACTCTACTTCAGGGCATGATCCTTCGCTACGTCCTTTATGTTCCATTTCCTGAAAGCAAAAAAGAGAATTTTATATATACACACATAAATATATGCACAGTCTCAGTGCCGGTCTTAGGTTGACTGTGTCAAGGCCCCGGGTCGAAAAGTCATTTTCCCTTCAGAGAAATAAGAAAAGAAAATGCATAAAAATACAAAATTGAAAAAAAAAAAAAAAAAGCTATATTTAATTGATGCTTAATCTGGGAGTGTGGTGCTTCTTTTAGTGCTACTTTTAGTGCAATTTATGTGGTAGGGGCGGGTTCTGAAACTTTTTATATCTCTATTGAAGTTATGAAATATATTTCCGAAACTACTTACGTCAAATAGATTATTAGAAAAAAGTGTGTCGAGTTGAAAATCTTAAAATCAGGGCCGTACTGACTACAACCTATACCCTGTGGCCAAAAGAAATGAAATTACGAGGATCTGATGTAAATGTCAATAATTATCGTCAATTATTACGGTGCCTAATAATCACAGGGCCTCATTATAGTGTGGGCAAAGCGGATATTGTGCCTGCCTAGGATCTCAAATTAAGGGGACCCCAAACTCATGTTTTGTTTCATTTCATTTATTTATTTTGGGGGGAGGGGGGCGAAAAAAGTGATAAATTTCTTCATCGAAGAAACGTTCTTAAAGTTAGTTTTTTATTCAGGAACATAATCCGGAATCCCTCACGCACCCTGGTCATTAGATCTAAATCTGAGAAAAAAAAAAGGAAAAAAAAACCTTGATTACTGCATAGCTGATGCGTAAATATCTCTAAAATGATTCCAAAGAAAAAACGAGCTGATGTGTAGGGCTCGACCGATGGCATTTTTTGGCCGATGGGCCGATGCCGATTGTTGGCCGATCGTTCAAAGATGGCCGATGGCCGATTGTTTTCCTCCAAATGGCCGATTGCCGATGGCCGATGCAGTTGGCCGATGGCCAAAAAAAATAAATGTAACAAATAAATTGATAAGTTTGTCAGGGATTTAAAGGATCATTGATTCATTTCACTTTACCTCCTTTCTACGAATAAGGAATTGTAATCACAAAAAAAAAAAAAAAAAAAATCAGATTTCGACCTAAATTTCTATTTTACGATCACCCAATTTAAACTTCACAAGTTTTTTCAGCACATCTGTACATGCATATGCACTGTAAAAAAATTCCGAAACACTACTGGTTATTTCCGTGGAACGTTTCGTGGTTTCAGAGGTTTTCACTTATTTCCCCAAAAAATCAAGTATCTTCGCAAAAACGTTTCCTGAATTCCTAAAAGATGCACTAATGCAGACCTTGCGCTGGGGTGAAAAATATTTTTTGCTACCAGTTTAAATATTGACGGAGCGTCTTTATTAAGTATATCGGCTTTAGAATGTTTATGGCCCGTCCGGATTGACTAAGCTTCCAATGGGAGCAAATAAGTCGCTGGATAGCTACAGCATTGCGAGGCAGGAATTGCAGGCAAGAAATATGCTTGGTTCTTGCTTGCAATTTTCGCGTAGCGTGGCCGTGGTTGCTCTAATGCTTCTGGAGCTTTCTTGGTAAATCAGGAAGGTTCTAATCAAATAAATTAAACCTATTTAATTTTTCTAGAAGGTTCACGACTGGCTTTAATAGGGGATATCTCTTAATATTTCAGAAAGGTTACTGACTTTTATCAGAAAACGTTCCTGGTTTTTGTAAGATATGTGCCCCTGGAAAATAATACTGCCTATTATTTTCCAGGAACGTTTCTGAATCGTTTTTACAGTGTGTACCTAAGAGCATATAGCTGACCGAAATATCCATTTTGAACGCCTCCTTAGTTAATTATCGCAAATTCTCTTGTGATGTCTTCATGTGCGTTAACTAGCGTCACTAAAAAACGTTATGAAATAGTTAGTTGAAAACTCATACGTACGCAGTATGATCTAAAAGTTCGAGGAAAAGTTGTATAAAACCTTACCCTGAATAGTTCACATTACCGAAGAACATCTATCTGCAAAATAGTCACCTTGAACGACTATGCACTTCTGCCAACGTTCGTATAGTTTTTAGAAGGACTACATTTATCGGAACCTCCTGTAAGGCCTCTTGCGCTGCAGCTTTAACTTCATCGTGGGGAAGAAGGCGACTTTCATGTTGAGGACGCACGGTTCGATTGTTCAATACTATGATATGACAAACAAATAACATAACGTTTCGTCGGACTTAGCTCCGTGTGACTTTTACCTGTTCCCAGCAAAAAAAAATGAATGGACGTCGCTTTCTTTCGTCAGGAGAAGATAAAGCTGCATTACAGAAGATAGCGAAAAATGGCTTCCAAGAGTGTTTCCAAAAGTTACATGAACACTCACTGTTAAAAAAAATGTATTCAAAAATAAAACTCTGAATGTATTCATTTTTTTTTTTTTGAATACAATTGATTCAAAAATGAGTAAATGTGGCATCAAATACAAACATACGAGAAATACGAGTCATGAAATGAGTACATGTGTTTCTCAAAATTGAACCTTATTGATTCGGAGCTATATTGAGTAATGAAAGTATTCAAAAATGAGTAAATTTTCATTATTTTTGAATACCCATTTTTAACAGTGCTGGCAGAAGTACATAGTCACTCAAGGTGACTTTTTGAAGGTGGATGTGCTTCGGTAATGTAAACTATTCTGGGTAAGGTTTTATACAGCTTGTCCCTCGAACTTCTGGATCGTATCACGTACAGTCTGTATAGGGTGTAGTTATGCTTCTCCGTTTTTGACTGCTGTATGATGGAAGACAAAGAACAACAGCCAAAAAAACAAAAAGAAAGAAAGGAAAAAAAAGGAAGAAAAACAAAGAGACTGTAACCAATTGTTTTGCTTTTTTTAATTGAACATATATCTAAGATTTCAGTAATATCGTAATAATGTATGGATTTAGGTACACTAAACATAGTTTAAAAACATTGAATTATGTTGTTTAATCATTCAAAAAAAAAAAGGAATAAAACTATGAAACCGTTAACAAATTACGCAATTCAAGTGGAAAGATTGCACGTAGATATTTTTTAGTCGTCAAATAAAACAAAAAAGGTAACAGATAAATTAAAATATTCAATCATAATAGGAATATTTTTATACTTATTTAAAATTTTTGAATAGAAAAGTTTGCATTTTTCATAAAAGTTATAACAGTGACATAAATTTTGCAGACAAAAGAAATAGCCATGAAAACAGCGAGGTTCTTGAAACGCAACTACAATAAACAAACTCAATATTTACACCAAGTTAATAACAGTATACATATACTACTTGATCTGATGTTTGCACACGTAATATTGAACAATTTGATTGTTTAATCTTTTATGAAGCACTACAAACAAGTTCAAATTGAATATTTCAATTTAACAATAATTTTCTGAAATTTAAAAAAAAATCCATAATAGAAAATCATTGCAACTTTTCTATAATATATTATTAAAAATATGATGAAAACGAAAATAACTTATTCAGTGATTTTATATAAATACATAAAAATAGTTACTTACAACAGAAAAAAAAATCGATCGCTATTAATGATGCAAAAAAGATGGCGCATTACGAAATATAGGTAAAACAAGTAAAATATACGCAAAATGACATTTCTTGACCAAAATAAATAATCGCTAAATATTTAAGAAATGCTTGAAACGACGAGGGTGGGTTAAGGGGGTCACCCTCTGATTTTGGAGTTACTCACAACATTAAACTTCCGCCCCAACTTCGGTCTTATCTTTTTAGTACAGAACCGCTATCACCAACGCCTCGAAAAAGTTTCTGAATCAACTTCAGCACTTCCGAAGAAAAAATTCAAAAGTCCCTTTGATTTCCGAATTATATCACCATTCAAAACGTCTTTAATCAATTTCTTACATTAATGCTCTAAATTCTTCCTAAACAATAGATAAAGCTTGAAAAAAAAATTATGAATGGTCTTAGTTTTAAACAACTCAGAAGTACAACTAGAGTTTAATTTCAGAAATTGAGGGAGTGGGAGGAGGGGCACGCAAGTGTTCTCGGAAAAACGAAAAATAGTCGTAAAAAGGAGATTTCAAAATAATCATAAACATTGAGCAGAAAAACCCTTTTAAAACTTGCACCCGAGTTTGTTTTGAGGTGCAGTGACGGATTTAAAATAAAGCAAATTTTGCAATTGCACGAGAAGCCCCATAACCATAGGAGCACCGAAGGAGTTACAAAAATGCTTATGATAAATGTTTTACAATTTCTGTGATAGAGAAATAGGGCCCCAAACTTGTAGCTCCGCCGAAGCGATACGGAAAAGACTGCATTACTGTGATTCATATTACAAATATCGAAAAATTAAAAATTACCGTCGGTTCAACGGGAATTTAACAAAATGACACAAAAACCGGTTTCGCCATCTCATATTTGTTTCCATAGTCTCCAATTCGGCAATATATCACCAAATGATCTGAGACGCTATATTAGTTTTGCATTGAAATAAGTAATTAATAGCCACAAAAAATGAGTAAACATGCTTTTCAGAACACCCGATCGAAAACAAAAAGGGAAGTGCACAACTGGAACGTACGCAAACCCCACATGCGAAAATTTAGCCTTCTACAGCTTACCATTTTTGAGTTATGACTTATAGGAGATACATACGTACATCCAGCCGCAAGAAACAACGCAATAAATTACTTGTTTGGTACCTGAATGTAGTATTAAAAACTTTTTGAGCGGTGAGTAAAATAGAAATTCATACTAAAGTGTAAGTAGTAAACAATTTTATATGAAAACAATAACTCCCTTTACTTTGTATTAAAAAGTAAAACAAAGGTCTTTTTTTTTTCAAAAACATCGGCCAATTCCATCGGCTTTTTGATGTATTTTAAGGCCGATGGGCCGATGTTTCCTGCAAGTTAGCATCGGATGCCGATGCCGATGGCTAAATTGTTGAACCATCGGCGCCGTTGCATCGGTCGAGTCCTACTGATGTGTTCATCACATGACTTCCTTTTACGCCAATTGAATGATAATAGTGTCTTGGGGTAAGCAAATAAACTTTAAATATTTTCACCCCAAGTTTGTTGCGAACCGAGGCAAAAAAAAAAAAAAAAATGTTTTATACAGATTCATTTTCCCAACATTGGACATTTTAACGTGGTTCAATGGTTATCTCTCCAAATGTTGTCAGTAATGGCT
Source organism: Uloborus diversus (assembly GCF_026930045.1). Lineage (NCBI taxonomy): Eukaryota > Metazoa > Arthropoda > Arachnida > Araneae > Uloboridae > Uloborus > Uloborus diversus. The sequence continues at coordinate 203,108,125 of NC_072733.1, read as the reverse complement.
AAATTAAAACCAGATTTTCAAAAAAAAAGCCAAATTTGTCTCCAAGTTGGCGAAAAAACTTGGCGTTTAACAGCTTGGCTATATATTGCCAAGTGTTTGTCAAATTATAACACCACTTGAGTTTGCATTGAAATTGACGATGATTTCCGCACAAAAAGGTGAAAAAGACCCCCTTTGGAACATCCAAATGCAACCAAAAGAGGAGGTGCACAACTAGACCCCACTAGGAGTCTACGTACCAAATTTCAACTTTTTAGGACGTACTGTTCTTGAGTTATGCGAGATACATACGCACATACATACGTAACATACGGACGTCATGAGAAAACTCGTTGTAATTAATTCGGGGATCGTCAAAATGAATATTTCGGGCGTAATATAAGTTCTTAGGCATATATCCACGTGTGGTCGGGTTGAAAAGAATAAATCAATCATCATTCGGGGATGAGCAAAATAGAAATTAAGGTCAATTTTTGCTTCCTTTTACAAAAAAGGTAGTATTGTATTCGCGAAAAAAATTTCACTCAAAAATCGGCCTTAATTTCCATTTTGTTCACCCCCGAATGAATGTTGAGTTTATTTTTCAACCCAACCACACGTGGATATATGCCTAGGAACGTACAGACAATCGAGATAACCATTTTGACGATCCCCGAGTTAATTACAACGAGTTTTCTCGCGACGTCTGTATGTACGTATGTATGTGCGTCTGTATGTGCGTCTGTGCGTATGTATGTCACAAACTCAAGAACGAAATGTCCTTGAAATTTGGTATGTAGATTCCTAGTGGGGCCTAGTTGTGCACTTTCGCTTTTGGTTGCATTCGGATGTTCTTAAGGGAGTCTTTTGCCCCTTTTTGGAGGGGGGGGGGAATCATCGTTAATTTTGATGCAAACTCAAGTGGTGTTACAATTTGTCGGACACTTGGCAATATATCGTCACCAAGTTTTGTCGCCAACTTGGCGACAAATTTGGCGATTTTTTTTTTACTTAATTTGGTTTCAATTTGGCCATTGTTGGTGATATTTAGAGAGTAAACAGTTGAATCACATTAAAATTGACAAAAACGGAGAAATGACAAAAAAATTGGAGTAAAAGGAAGTCATGTGATGCACACATTAGCTCGTTTGGATAAAATTTCTTTCGCGAATACAATTCTTCCTGTACTTTGTAAAGGGAAGTAATAATGCCTACAGCAACTGTTGAGCATCAACCAGAGTTGTGACTTACATGATGCATAATATTGAATTCTCGATTAAAATCCGCACTCCAATTTAAAACTTTTTTTTTAGAAAAAAGTAAAACAGGTGGAATTCGGATTGTATAGTATTCACACTATTATTTTCAATCTTATCTGTTATTACTGGTTGTCCATTTTCGGATATTCAAGATATTTCACCGACTGAAAAGTATTCCTTATTAAATATTTATACCAATATAACAGTCGAGGAAATGCTTCAATACTTAGCTTCTAATTCGAGCAAGCTTATTACTTTCTTTTACGAAGGAAAGGAAGTGTTGTAGTATTCGAGAAAAAAAGTTTCACCCAAAAATTGGCCTTAATTTCCATTTTGCTCGCACCCAAATGAATATTGAGTTTTTTACTTCCGTTTCAAAAAAGGAAGTACTATATTCACGAAAAAATTTCCACACAAAATTCTGCGTTAATTTCCATTTTGCTTACCCCCGTATTAATGTTTTTTTTTTTTGTTTGTTTTTTCAACCCGACCACACGCGGATAAGTGCCTAAGAACATATAAACATCCGAAATATCCATTTTGACATTCCCCGAGTTAATTACGACGACTTTTCTCGTGACGTCCGTATGTACGTATGCATGTCGCATAACTCAAGTACGGTATGTCCTATAAAGTTGAAATTTGGTACGTAGACTCCTAGTGGGGTCTTGTTGTGAACCTCCCCTTTTGGTTGCATTCGGGTGTTTCTAAAGGGGTCTTTTGCCCCTTTTTTGGGGGAAATCATTGTTAATTTCGATGTATACTCGTGGTGTTATAATTTGGCGGACACTTGGCGATATATCGCCAGTCTTTTGGTCGCCAACTTGGCGACAAATTTGGCGATTTTTTTAATTTTAAAATCTTGTTTCAATTTGACCACTGATGATGATATTTAGAGAGTAAACTATTGAATCACATTAAAATTGCCAATATTGGGAAAATGACATTAAAATTGGAGTAAAAGGAAGTCATGTGATGCACACATCAGCTCGTTTTTTTTAAACCAACCACACGTGGATATATGCCTAAGAAAGTATACACCCGAAATATCCATTTTAACGATCCCCGAGTTAATTACAACGCGTTTTCTCGTGACGTCCGTATGTACGTGTGTATGTACCTCGCATAACTCAAAAACGGCATGTCCTGGAAAGTTGAAATTTGGTACGTAGACTCCTAGTGGGGTCTAGTTGTGCACCTCCTCTTTTGGTTGCATTTGGATGTTCCGAAGGGGGTCTTTTTCACCTTTTTGTGCGGAAATCATCGTCAATTTCAATGCAAACTCAAGTGGTGTTATAATTTGGCAAACACTTGGCAATATATAGCCAAGTTGTTAAACGCCAAGTTTTTCGCCAACTTAGCGACAAATGTGGCCTTTTTTTTAATCTGGTTTCAAATCTGGTTCATTTTGGCCATTACTGACAATATTTGGAGAGTTAACCATTGAATCACATTAAAATGTCCAATGTTGGGAAAATTAATCTGTATAAAATGTTTTTTTTTTGCTTCGGTTCGCAACAAACTTGGAGAATAAACGTTTAAAGTGTTTCTTTGCTTACTCCAAGGCACTATTATTAAACTGGCGCAAAAGGAAGTTATGTGATGCACACATTAGAGCCCCTATAACTGAAGAGGCCGACGCATCCGCCATTTTGGAGCAAGCGTACAACAGGGAAAGTCACCTTTATTGGCAATCATTCGCCAAACAGGGAACGAGAGAGTCGGAGAACGAATGTGAACGTTGGCGAAGTTTTGGAAACAGTTGGCGTCGTTTCCAGGCTGCTAGTCACTTCGCGGGCTATTATTTATCCATTTCTTTTTACTTTCTGCATCTGCTGGAAATCTGAAGAGCCGAAATCCCTTTTTGGAGCTGTTTACACAATTAACAACCGAACAATCACCTATTTGACTTAATGTAACACATGCTAAAGAAATGTAAACATCAGCAGAATGCTATCGCTATACGAAGCACTGGATCAAGTTTGCTCCAAAATGGCGGATGCGTCGGCTCCTCCACTATAAGGGCCTTAGCACACATCTGCTCGTTTCAAAATCGTTTCATTGTACTAAGAAACGTTTTAGCAATTTTAGGCATAATCCATGTAGATTCAGGCAAAAGAAAACAGCTTACCTCATAGTCTTAGAAGTTTTTGAATTTAACCGTTTACACGTCGAACTATTAATAGAAGATCAGATTTAAGTATTTTTTTGAAATTATGTCTGTGTATATCTAGTTAACATACAAACCTAGCGTTATATTTCAGGAAAAAAAATTCTTAACTGCGTTTTTAGTGTGTTCCATTTTTGGAAGATTGGCACTTTCCCATGAAGTATTTTCGTAAAAATATTCTACATTTGGAAATGCATGTCGGACAGTTTCAAAATTTTCTGATTGAATTAATTTGTGAAAATTAGCTTCTTTCCGCCAACTAAAGTCAGTTTCCATTTTTTCTTTTCTTTTTTTTTTTTTTTTTTTGAATTTCCTAACGATCTTTACTTTTTTCAGTTTTCATTTCTTTCTTAGCTGTATTACCTAATGATTCTAGCTTTCGCTTTTACTCCGATTTTCTTGATAAATTTTAGAGCATATTGAAAAAACATCTAATCGTCCACATTGTTGTAATCGGCTCTAAATCATTTTCTAATATATCTTCTAAGTAACATTGACTGGTTTCAACAGGGGATGATTAATCAGGTAACTGGCACATACTGAGTTGCGCCTGATAAATCCGAATGCGATAATGTTCCTAAATACGACATAGCTTATGCTACTGAAAGATACTTCGACATTATTTAACATTTATGAATAGGGGCTGTCCATAAATGATGTCACTTTTTTCCCCATTTTGGACTCCCCATTTGTCAAAAAGTATCATATATGATCAGAAGTTATTGGGACACTTTCAAAAATTCACATTTTTAAGTATTTCTAAAGAAATGAAAGACCAATCGCTTTGCAACTTTTGTCACATAAAAGGCATGCTCCAGCTGTCATTTACCAATAATAGGTATATCACCCTCGCGTTTCGGGGATTAGTAACGAATTGAGGAAAACAAAAATGTTTTTTGATCACCATTCATCGTAAACGGCTGGGAATGAGCTGTGAATTTCAGAAAATAGTTAGCTTACTCTGTAAAATATTTTTACATACTTTCGAACAAGTATCTCTGACAGTCACGAAGATATGAGCATTTCTTTCAAAACTACGAATTTTATTTAAAGCTTCTTGGCTCATAACAAGCAAAGTATCCCATCAAAGCTTACCAAACTTTCAGAAAACTTGAAAGCATAAAAGAGAAGCGCAATACTAAAATTTGAAATAAAGATGTTGAAAATTTGATAAAATATGGACATTCTAAGAAATTAACTTTTCACTGCGCATGCGCGAAAGATAGCAATTAATAACTTTCATCATCTAAAAACCGAGTGGATTCCTCAACTCATAATAAAATTCCGGTTCAATATCTTAAAAATTCAGATAGTTATCAGCGATCTTAATGAGCCGAATTTCAATAATTCTTGGATAGGCAACGAGTAGTGAGGGGTTGTTCGGAACATTTGCTTGCAATTGTTCAGTGTGATTCGAGATAAAAACAGATTCTTTTCAAACGATCCCTCACGATTCGTCGCCTATCCCTTTTGAGCGAGGTTGTCACAAAAAAGGACACCAATTTTCAAAATTTCTTTAAAAAAAACTTTTTTTCTTTACAACCCCAAAAATCACTGTATAAAAAGGGTCTATTTTGCTTTAATGCACATAGATGGCAGCACTATTAAATATGACCCTTTATGCTGCCTTTATTTCTTCTTTAAAATACATTACTACCTCAATTTTCAAGCTCAAATACAATAATTTTTTCGAGATTTTAAAATTCACACCATAAACTAAAGTAGTAAACCATTTTCTCTCTGGAACTTTGGGGTATTCAATAAATCATTTTGCGAGAGATTCGTGTTCATTTTTGAATGCATAAAAAAGGGTTTCTTTTCAAGTGTCTCCAAACGTAGATACCGCGCTTCTAGAGCATTGATCTCACTGCAGTGGGTGAAAGTTGTAACTTTTGATACATTTCGGGGAAGGGGGACCCAAACGAATAGTTTTCAAGGGATTTTTGTTCATTTATCTAATGTTCCTGCCTGACTCAGAACAGCTTAGTTTGAAGGCCCATGACTGCACACATTTCAGATTTGCTTTTCCTGCCAGACAGTTGTTTGCTTTTTATATTCTCAGCTATGACATTGTTTTTTCTGTAAATGGTGTTATACAGTCGTATTTTTTCATTCAAAATTTAATAGCACAAAAAGAATGCACATAAAACAAGAGCAAGGGACAAAAATAATAATAATAATAACATTTTAAGTTGCTTATTTCAATTATTTTTGGTGATATGTATAAATTTTCTTGAATTTTTCTTCACCTTCAGTTTAGAATTTTTCCAGAAAAAACATTGTATTTTTTATTCTAAATATTCTTAATAGTATAAATTACCGAAAAAATTAAAAAGCATGCTCAAAAACTACAGGGAGACCACCCCCAGCTGAAGGTGCCCACATAGCACAGTCACATCTCGGCAACAAAGTAAATACGTCTAAGTGCAACGTTTGGAATGTCTCGGGCACATCACGGCACAATCCAGAAATGTCCCAGAGATGTTCTGGCAAAATGGAATTGTCCGACTTCAGTTACGTCGCAATGTGACATGTATGGTTAGTCGCAATGTGATGTTGGCATCGCAATGCAACAACCCAGAGACGATGAATTGTCCGACTTCAGTTACGCCGCAATGCGACAGCCCAGGGATGTTCTGGCAACGTGGAATTGTCCAACTTCAGTTACGTCACAATGCGACATGTATGGTTTGTGGCAATGTGATGTTTTCATCGCAATGCGACAGCCCAGAGATGTTCTGGACACGTGGAATTGTCCAACTTCGGTTACATCACGGAGTAATTTCATTGGGCTTGTGATATTGCTGAGGAAATGCGACAGCTCGCAGCTAAAAATTTGTGACATCTTTTCTTATTTATTGGGAAAAAGCAAAAATTTTGTATTTTTCATCAAGTAATTAATTCAAAATGTTTGCTAAAATTGTGTAGCTAACCATTCAAACAAAATATTTAAATTCCCAAATAACACAAATAATTCGTACAAGTTAATACGCACTAACTTAAGAAGTACAAAAGAAAAAAAAACTCAGATTAGTTGTTGCCATGGGCATGCAAAGGGGGGGGGGGGGCACCTGTTGGCAAAATATTTTTTAAACTAGGGATGACATATAGGGATAAACAACATAAAGGGGAACGGGAAAGTCATTTGTGATGGGCTCCAAAATTTCTATGCATGCCCCTGGTTGTTGAATATACAAATAGTGATTGTTCAATTTAAAAAGTAAAAAATAATATAGCAAGAGAATATTGTCGCCTCAGAGAAACAGTAAGACATCTAATACCTGGAATAACACTAAGATATCCTACTGTCCACCTGGTCCACTATATATAATCAGTGGTACTCCCCTATGGTGTACTCCATATAGTATATGTATACTCTCAAACATTTTTTAAACATATATCGTATACCTTCAAGCTTCAAAAATTTTCATATTATGATATATTATGCATACAATCGCATACACATATGGTGCATAATTGATTACTGGGAGTATACCCTCAGAAAAAATGATGGGTACATAATTACATTGAAAATCTTACGCACAATAGGTGCATTCAAATGAAAGTTTTGGCTAAGACAAACAAAAATTTTTGACCCCTGCGCTGAAAACTTTTGCTAATGAATGCCTTCTTTTTGTCGAAATTATACATCATTTTGTACGACTAAAAAGCCAACCATACGTTGAATATTTTTGTTTGGAGCATAAAGCCCTTAAAGCTGTTGTCTGTGGACATTTTTTGGACCTGTCTATGTGTCGATGCGGATTATCACTTGCTCCTTCACTGTTTAGCATCCTTCTTTTCAAAAAATGGAAAATCTTAATAACTAACAGATACGTTCATACTGTAATGATGAATAGTAGTAATTCATTTTTTTAAAGACAATACTCATTTGTTTTTTTCACTATTACACTTATTTATGCAATTAATTATAAATAACAGCCAATAGAACAAATTGTGGAGTTTCTGGCATTTCACATTAACTAAGTTCAACTGTACAGTAAACTCCTGATTATATGAGGAATTACGAGGCACAAGTGCAGTGGATATCAAAAATTGCGGCCAAACCGCTAAAAGGCTAAAGTGAGGGACAACCAAAGGTAAAAAATATTCTTGCTGATTAACATGGCTGCATTGATGCTAATATTTTGTTTTGTGAAAATGTATGCAGCACAATAAAAATGTTTTTGTATTTTTGCACAACAGAGCTAAACAGCAATAAATAACAGGGACATGTAAGATGAAGAAAGTAAAAAATAACCAAATCAATAAATAATAAAACATAAACAACTATGAGTTTAAATCTACAATTTTTCAAGAAGAAAACAGTCATTGGCTTAAGCTCCTTGCTGCAAAAATACATGTTCTTGATTGTTGAATGAGTCGCGGATAATCAGGAGTTTACTGTATTTATTTAGAAGGAAATATTACTATTAGTTCACAAAACTCATCTTCAATATCAAGGTAATTGGAAATAATTTCTACTTTTTTAAATTGCACAGGGTGGGTCAGTTTACAGACAGATGGTCAGTTTACAAGGCTTGTCAACATAGCTAGATAATATAGACACATGCTTGCACGGGTATATTTTGAAGCTGTGCAGATACATTTGCTGCTGATATGTACATCAGCGTTCATGCTCATTTTTAAAAGTGAAAATTAAGGACTTTTTAAGGACTCTCAAAAAAATTTTAAGGTCTCATCGGAAAATATTAGATAACTTAAGGTACACCATTTCAACGTTTTCCAGAGTGTGCGTGTGTAAGGTGGGGGGAGGGCAGGAGTATTTGATTCATAACAGTTGCCTGTCTAGCATGGGTGATGCCTGGGGCGGTAATTAGTGCTGTCACCCCCCCCCCCCTACAAACGCAAAAAAAGAAAAAAATTAAATTTCTATAAAAGCATGAAATTCATACAATTTTCAGAATTTTTTGTTTTTATTACGAAATTTTTTGTGAGTAAGTGTACAAAAGACAAATAAAAACTGAAAGCGTTTTACATAACTTGCCCTAGATACATTTTAACAAAGCTGTTGACAGGTCGAAAAAATAAGAGGTTGTACGAAATTGATGTCCCCTAATTATTTCCAACATATATCAAACTCAGGGGGAAATGATGAATTTCAGTTTTTTGGTTTAAGAAGTCACTACTAGGTCTAAGTTTTGACAATATGAACCTAATCCTGAGTGTAATATTCAATCCATGATGTGGGGTGGGAGTGAGGGATGTCTGAGGGGGCAGGGGGGGGGGGGTCTCACAGAAAAACTTTCAAATTTGTAGTCTTAAAAATACATAGCTTTATATTTTTCAAAAATTTGCAATTCCACTTTGGATGACACCCCCCAGATGGGTGACACTAGGTGCGGACCCCCCCTCCCCAGTGATACCACTGCATAATATACCCAAACACAAAACATTGTTTCCAAAATGCAGGGAGAGGAGCAATGGACTGGGATGTCTCATTATCAGTAAAATACATTTTAAAATTTCATACATGACAGGAATGAGATTGGCCAGAGAGCAAAAAGGAAGAAATAAAAAAAAAGAAAGAATTCTTAAAATCATGCAGAAAAGGGACCTAGAATTACCCTGGTGACCCAGAATTACCCCGCTAAATTGGGGTATAAATCAGTCTACTTTTAATATTACTTTTTTGTAAAATGAAGAAAAAATGTATGTAGGTATGAAAAGCTTAGACAATTTGCTATTAAAAAACAGCACCAACAAAATTGTTCCTTCAAAAGTATTTCATCGATACGAATCTTGAAAAAAATTTCGATATTCCGAAACAATCTTTTTTGAAGATGTTTTTATAGAACTTAGCATAATTTAGTTTTTTTTTGCAAAGCATTTTTTGCAGTAAAAAGTTGGTGACCATTATTTACCCCAGAAGAAGAGTGACCCATAATTCCCCCGTATGACCCTACATGTTTGAAAGCAAAAAGTCATTTTCTTACTAAAAATTACCTTCAGATAGTTTTGAGCTATGTGCGCAGACTTTATATTTTTATCTTACTATGCTAGTCAACTTTGTTTTACTGCACCACCATAAAGTTTTTTTCTTGAACTATTATGCGTAGTCAGGGTCGGCAAGTTTTCTGCCAAGGTGTTTAAAACCACTGGTAGAAACCACTTCCTGCAACATTTGCGGCAAAAACTCGCAAAATGACAAAAAAAAAAATTGACATGCAATGGAAAAAATAATTGTTAACCAAAGTACAATACAAAACATTTATAATATGACCATAATTCAAAATCAAATGTTATATTGTTTGGACCCTGCAGTTGCTTCTTAGAAAAGGTGGTTTTTAAAATCTAAACAGTTTCTCAATTTAATACATACAAATGAGAAACTTAAGAATGTTCTTGCAACTTAAGAGCTAGTAGGCAATTCATCAAGGAACAAGCAATGTTCATGAAATTTTTATCTGTTGTATATGTTTTTAAACTGATTCACCATGTGGTAATTGGGGTAATGGTAAAAATTTGACTGGAAAAATAAGTTTCTAGAAATGGGGCTGATTTGTTTTACAATGCTGTGACATTAGGTACAAAATCTAACGTGGCAAGTAAAATTCTGGCACGTTCTTCTTGAGGCACATGATAATTTCAATCACAAGCAATTGAGATGAAGCATACAAGCAAGCATATTACACTCGATAATGCCTGTTTAATTATGTATTGCAAATGTCTTTCCTAAAACCCATTTGATTTTTCGTCTTTTGTTAGATTAATCCAAACATTACAAGCATCTGCAATTGAAAAGTTTAGTTTCCAAACTAAATCAAGGGCACTACCATAGGATTTTATTTTTTTAAATGATGAAATGAAGTTTGTTTTTTTTTTAGTTTACTCAAATGAATATCATTTAACAATTATTCAAGAGTTATTGAAGATGCTTTTAAGTTTTTGACAGTTTTTACCAGTTTCTGCCACTGGCAGAGGCGTATTTGGAAGCAGGGCTGATCCTAGCAGGTGTGCACTACACAAGGACGGCCAAAGCAAGGGGCCGCCGCAGGCCACATCATATAGTTCTTTTAATCAAGCAAAATTCTTCAAGAAATTCTCACAAGATAACTTATAATAAGTCAAATAAATATGCTGAATTTTAAATGTTCAATTATCAAAGTAAGTGCCAATTTCCCGACAGCATAGCATAGTTTAAGAAAAATAGATTGTTAAGGGAAGATTGTGTAGTTTCATTGTCCATTAATATCTACTCTTTACACACATGCTTCATTTAGTGGCAAAATTTGTGACAGAACCGGTAATCAGGCATGGATACAGGGGAGGGGAGATGAGGGAAATGGCCCCCTCTTGAAGCATGAAAGGGTGCCTTCTAAAAGGAGCACTCGGGGCCCAGGGCAGCCACTAATGGTTATCCCCCAAGCTTTTATAGACCTAAACAATGAAGACATATTTTATATATTATATTTTTAAAAAGCTATACTGATTAGATACTCTCGCAAGCATTTCAAACAACAAATTCTGTTTTCAACAATCGTGGATGTGTGGAGAGACAATGGAAAATTGCGACTCCCCTGATAGTCAAACATATATGAATGACAAACTAAAATTTTGTAATTTTCCCCCCTTTGCAGCATTTTTTTCGACTTAAAATCGCGAATGAACTGCCTGGTTTCAGATCAGGGCTCTTCCAGGTAGTAAATTTAAATGTAGCTCTAAAACGAAGATCCAAAAGGATGCCATGACCTCCTTGACGACACTAAAGAAGGCTTGAAATTGCATTTCTAGGACTAATTTTGGAAAATTTTGCTGTTTGAACCACCGATCTTAAGAACCCAATTAAATCTCGGATTCACCCTTTCCACCTTCACTTAATCAAACGTAGCCTGAAAATGTTGGCTTTAAAATCCAAAATGTGTTTTCAGAGGACAGACCTTCTTAATGTCATCAAAAATTGCTTAAAGACGTGTTTCGTATTTCTTTTTCGAAATTTTTGCGATGGACGGCCCCGAAATCTATTCCCAAACATTACTACCAAAGATAGTCTCAATTAGCGTCTTTAGAGAGGCTCCTAATTCCACCTCCTCAGTTTGAAATTGACTTCAGTTTCAAAAAACAGTTTGTGAGGGCACATTGAACCCCCGCCCGTGTTTTGTCCCATTGTTATCAAACAGTGCATAAAATAAGATTTTTTAAAAAACTCTGGAGGAGAACTGCCTGGCTTATCTAACTTTTTCACGGTGCTAGATATTAATGTCGAAAAATATCCGAAAGATCCGCCAAAGCTTCCCAGTTTTGTTAACGTCACCAAAGATAGCATAAAATTGCACTTTTAGAAATATCCACTTCGGAGTTCCAAAACCCTTCCTTCCCAAAAATAGCCTAAAATGGATTTTAGTTCCGAAAAATATTTCGGTTCGGAATATTTTCACATTTTCCCTATCGTTTTCAAATATAGCCAAAAATGGGTTTTTGAAACAATAGTGCCGAGAAATTACCAGAGGAAAGCCGCCAGATCCCCTACCGTTACCAAAGACAGCCTAAATTTGCTTTTTAAACTTCAATTTCGAAAACTTTTCGATTGGAGATGATTGAATCTCCCTCCCTCTAGCAATGTCAACGAAGATAACCCAAAACTGTTTGTTTAAAACTTCAGTTTCAGAAAATTTTCGGGAAGCGCCGATCTTTCCTAAGCTACGGTCACAAAAAATAGCTACGAATTGATTTAAATTTTGAAAGAATTTTAGAAGAGAACTCCAACATTACTTTTCCCCTGAAGTCTCGAAAAAATTCTTAAAATTGCGATATTCGATGTCAATTTTGAAAATTTCCCCATGCGCCTTCAATATACCCGACTCTTTTCTCATTGCAACCAAACACAACCAAAGATTACTAAAACTATTTTTCGTACGCCAGTTTCAATAATTTTCTGGGAGCAATCCCCCCTCCTCCGTCCTTTCTCTTATGTCACCGAAGACAGACTATAAAATGCGTTTTTACAACTAGTAAATTTTGGTATCTATTAATTTCTTCAAAGATATAAATTGCACCTTCAGGAATTTGGACACGATGTGTTCTTTTTGAATCTAAAAGTTTGTGTACTGCAGATTCATTCAGGATCTGTCCCCTTTTGTTCAAAGTAAAATGTGCAGAGGGCGGATTTGTTGCCTTTTGATCAAAAAGTCAAACTTTATCCTTAAATAAAATAGGATTTGCCTCGTTTGGACTTCTTGAGAGTAAATGATTTGATTAAGGTCATCTGAAAGATTTGGAAAATGTCATAAGTTTTACTAAAAAGTGGATATGTTTCATTTTGATAAATTACTCCTCTATTGTGATTGAATTGTTATGATTTTTCTCATTTTTCCAGAGAAATTTCTGCTTTTTTTTTCTTCAAAAATTCGATTGCAACATATTTCCCCCCTTTGATTTGGTAATTTTGCGCCCCTCAAATTTTTTACTCTGTGCAAGGGCACTAACTGAGTGTTAATTCGGTGCTGATTCTGCATGCATCATTGTTTAGTTTTACCTTATTTGTAAAACAAAATAAAGAATTTCACTGTTTCTTTGTGATTTTTTGTATAACATTTTGCTTCAGTGTTTTTTTTTTTTAATGCTACAAAACAGAAAAGTTGAACTTGATAAAAACTTAAAACTATTTTTTAAAAACAGTACGGCAATCAGATAGTAAATTCTAATTCCCAACAATCCGAAAAAAGGGGGAACATTTCATTGTTTTTAAACTTAAGGTTCAATGGTATTCTGGTAAATAGGTATTTGAAATGTCTATTTTGAAAAACATTTTCTCATTAGTACTACTGTAGTAACATATGCTAATGCTACAAAAGTTTTTCTACAAAACAGAGCTTAACAACAGAAGATTTTCACAGAAATATTAATTCCAATTTTAGATTTGAAAAAAATAAAAATACACGAGAACTAACGAATAAAGCTTTGTTATTATTGGCGTGGGGAGAGTACGAATGTTGGAAAAATCAAGTTAAATCATTCATTTATGCGGAAAGGGGAGGATTCATTACCTAAAGAAAACATACCCGCAGACATTAAATCAAAAAATATTTTTAAAGACAAATATTGATTTATCATCGATACACGTGGATCCAAACAAGCCCACTTAGAAAAAGGGTTCAGAATTTTGAGCGCATAGAATACAAATGAATCAAGAAATATTGATTTTTAGTTTTGTTAAAATTAACATTCATCAAAATCCCACCTTTTCAAAGTCCTTCTTTAAATGTATTATCTTTCTTTTCTTTCTTTCTTTCACACACACATATTGAGGTTCAATGTATTATTTTGGTTTTAAAATGAAGCGCACAAGTTGGTGAAGCGACATAAAAAGGTTAGAGATTTACGCAGCGTAGCTCTCCTCTTCATTAGAGGTATCGGACGGCGGTCGATTTAGCCAGGGGTATGTTTGGATAGGATTACCGGCGGTCAAACTGTATTTTTTTTTGGCCATTTCAAGTTTTTTAAACTTAGTACACTGGCTCATCTCTGCGCCTATTACAAAATAGCGTGGCATCTCATATGGTCTTAGAGCTTACAAAAAAAAGGGGCAGGGGAAAAAAAAAAGGTTTTTACTTATTTTGATATGGGAAAAAGTGCCGCCCTGGGCTATAGTCCAGTAAGCTCATACGTAAATACGGCACTGGCTATACTGGCACAGCAAAAACTGGTTTCTGCCAGCAGAAAGCCTACCCTGTGCAGGGCCGCGCCAAGCCTGATCGGCGCCGTCGTGCAAATGTCTTTTGAGCGCTTTTATGCTCTGGCGATCGGGGAAAATATAGTTAACACCTGGAAAGAGGTTTTGTAAACAAATATATAATGGAAAAAATACATTTGGCATTTAATATATTAAGACAATAATGTGTGAACATTTAATCTTGGAACACGTTTTGGCGTACGTTTTTACTTCATACCTCGAAATTATTTAGAGTACAACAGCTCCTCTGATATGCTAATAATGCATTTTGGAAAAAGGAAAATGTTTGAAAATATCAAAGTTCACGCCACTGTCAGTATCTATCTAATCTCTAAGTGATAAATAATTCATAAAATAGTTATGCCTGTCAAAACATGACAACAGGAACAGTGGCGCAACTAGAAAAGTTTTAGTTGAAAAAAAAATCTTTAAAAATTTTTGAAATTAGTGGTTTTAAAAACGCAATTTTAAACGGTCTTTGGCGGTGTTCTGGGGAAAAACGGTACAAGGGGCTCCGCTGAAATTTGTAGAAGTTGAAGCCTTAAAACGCGATTATAGGCCATATTTATTGACATTAGAATAAAAAGTGGAATTCTGGGATTCTACCCGACTTTTTTTCTTTTGTAAAACAGATAGAAATCAATTCCTCCTCTTCCCTCCAAATTTTTTGAAATTTAAATTCCAAAAACGCAATTGTAGACAGCTTTGAAGATTTTTACGGGAAGGAAATTTTTTTCGAAATTTAAGCCCTAAAAACTAAAGTATATTCTATGATATTAGGAGAAGAAGCTCAGAGGCTATTTCACTTAAATTTTACGTAAGTCATGTTTTCAAAACCTAAATTTTAATGATATTAAAGGAAGGCGGTTCGGAGGCCCTTGCCCGAATGTTTTCTGAAATTGAAGTCTTAAAAACGCGATTGTAAGCCCATATTTGGTAACATTAGGGCCGGCAATCTTTCGAAATTGAAGCTCCAAAAACGCAATTTTAGGTGATTTTCGAACGCAGTTTCAAGCGATGTTGTTTGGTATTCGAGGACTTTCCCTGAAAATTTTGCGAAATTGAAGATCTGGAAACGAATTTTGAGATGCTCCGTAATGCTTTTGGCGGCGAGAGAGGGAGAGAATCGGAGGAGTAGCATTTTGAAGACAATCTTACTTTTAAACGAACTAGAAAAAAAAAATAATAAGAAAGAAAAGAAATAGGACGGAGGGCGAAGTAGCTGAACAATTAGCTGTAACTTACTGAAAATTTTTAATTCAAAGATTTCTTTTTGAAAGAAACTTAAGTTTTCCCCCAACATCATTATTTTTTTTCTTATCAAAATCACTTTGTTTTCCTAAGGCGCTCCTCTCTTCAATAATAAAGAATATTTTTGAAAAATATTCAACTCAGCATTCTGGATGTGCATAAATTATAATACAACATATTCACTGCAAGAACCAAAATGGGGAATAGCAAATTTCTTGCGCTGCTTCGTATGCTCAACCTTCTGAAATTACAGACATACCGAAAGAGCATTCACGGCTCCACATATGAAGAAAAATGCTCATGTATGCATAAATTAGCATCATGTGTTTTCAGCGTAAAAGATTGCGCATGTTGAATAGTATGTTTGGACACAACAAGGCAATATTTTTCCTTTCAGAAAGGCAACGAGGAGGATAGCTTGTTTTAATGAGCATTATAATTTCATCATCACTATTAGATATAATGAAAAGTTCAATTTTATTTTTTTTGGTTGGAAATTTTTTTTCACTCATTTGGAGCATTTTTGATTGGTAGAGCTCGGCGCCTTTTTTTCTCCGGCGCCGTCGTGCCCCGCACGACCTTGCACATAGGGACGGCGCGGCCCTGACCTTGTGTGTAGTAGAACATTTTTCTGTGTATTATTTCAAAATCTTGAAAGTACAGTAAAATCCCTACTAACGGACACCCCTCTTATGCGTACAATTTTAAATGCCACAGTTCCAATGCAAACAACATTATTAAACCCCTGTCCTGCGGACACCTCTCTGTTGCTAACAAAAACTTTTGGCCCGTTAGTGTCCGCATTAGAGGGATTTTACTGCATATGCATATTTTATTTAAAATCACAACAAATAAGAAAGATAGACCATAAATAAAATGTCTTATAAATGAGCAAAATGTTTATTAAGTACAGTAAATATTAAACATGAAATGAATTCAAAGCTACCTACTTTGAGCAATAATTTTATTATTTTGAATCTTTAATTTGAAAAGTTAATGCCATTCACAATAGACACATTGGGGAAAACTTCAACCATGTTTTAAAAATATGGTTTAAGGTATGGTTAAGGTTTAAAAATAAGGTTATGGGTCTGAAAGAAAATAACTTTTTGGATTACGTAATCTTGTGTGAGCCTGATTATTTTTAAAGATATGTACAATACTGTGCAATTATTAGGACTTCATCTTATATTTCAGTCATTACACTGAAATTATCTCGAGTAACTTGAAGATTTTTTAAAACTATATTTGACCCAATCATGTAAGCTTTTTTAAACAGAGATATAAATAAAAATAAGAAAATTTTAAAGATATTAGGGTTCATTTTTAAATTTAATATCTGCAAGTCACCATGACTTGGTCATGTGTTCTAAATGCATATTGTATTTGTTTTGAATAAAACGCATGATGTTAAAAGAAAAATGACAATTTGATAATCATCCGGTTGAGAATGAATCTCTGACAAGGGTCAAAGATTTTCCAATTATTTACTCACAACAACAACTAAATAATACTTATGAGAATTTTGAATTTAAATAGCAAAATAAATGAAAATGCGTTTCGTAACACAGTTAGCAGAGCAAGAAATTGGAAATGAAATACTCGTGTGACTTCACTTCTCTCAAAAATTAGAGCCTATAAAAGTAATAAAATGAAGTAATACTTACATTAATAGATTTTATTTACAGTTGTTAGGTTCAATAGATTGTACTCAAGTTGTGGGTTTTTTCTATGGCTAAAACTTACTTGCATAGAGCACATTATTCATTTTTGAAAAAAAAAAAAAAGCTAAAAATTTTGTACGTATGTGTTCATCAACTTTAGTTAGTAATAACTGAAGCTGACTTTTTTTACAGCATACTTTAAATATATTTTTTATAACTGTAATGTAAGCATTTTTAGTGCTGCATAATGCAGCACTAAAAACTGCATATTCTGACATGTTTCAGTTTCATCAATTTAAAAAGAAAAAAAAATCCTACATACCTAAATTCTTCAATGCAAGAAAAAAAAATGAAAGTCATTCTAATATTTTCAACACAAACAAAACAATATGAATCCTTTTTTCTTAGTGTAGAAAGATTTCATTGAAATTAATAGCAATAGCAGATACTGATGGTTCTTAGCACCCAGCTAAATTTTCCTACAAAGACCTTATTTAATAGGTTCTTGCAATTAAATGAACAATCAAGTGCATATTTTCATGTTAAGAAATACATATGCTATAAATTTTGCTATAGTGCTGATAGAATTTACCTTCTGGGGGCATTTTTTTGGTCATAACAGTTTACGATTGACAATATATACTAAAACCAAATGTTCCTGGGGGGGAGGAGGAGGGTCACGACTTTCTTTGCATCACTACAGTTATGAAAAACCTAACTTGGCAGCATTTGTAATGGCAGGATTGAGTAGAGATGTAAAATTTCCGGAAATTTTGAAGTGATGAAAAAAAACCCGATTTTTTACCTGTGTTTTTCGGGAAAACTTGGAAAAAAATGGAAAAATTGATTTTATTGTGAATAAAAATAGGGTTTCTTAATAGCTCTATGTTTCTTGGAACATATAAAGGGTACAGCATTAAAAAATACATGCAATCCACACATCTTCTTTTTCTGCTTGACAGAAATACACATAAAAAGTAAGTTTAAATTAAGGAAAAAAAAACTTTTATTTTATTACTGAGAGCTTTCTTCGTCAAACACCAGAAATAAGTCAAGTCGTCGTTCAACCTATAATATTGGGTAATATGTGTCTAATCATAACAATTACATTTTCTATTTCAGATTGCCTTTGAAACTTGTAATAATAATTGTAATTTTAGACTTTCAAAAATGCTTGATATGTTTGAAAGAAAAATAAGTATGATTTCCCTTCCTTACAGTGTAACTTTAATGTCTGAAAATGAAAGCTATTGAGTTTTGATTTTTTTTCAATCCAGCCTAAGTCAAAATCAAAACTAAATTGGTTTTTCGTTTCCTTTCTACTGCCGTGTGCAGGTAAAGGGCAGTAACTGCAAATTTTTCATTTTTCATTTTCTTACATTTTTGTCATCTATTGTACATTATCTTTATTGTACAAGCTCGCTTATTTGGTTTCCGCTGAAAAAAAGGCGCGAAAAAAACGTCTAATTCCAACATTTTCCTATTAGTATTAAATCCACCTCACATTTCTTCAAATATCTCGAAAACTCATTTCTGCAGATACTACCGTTTACCTGCACACGGCAGTCTAATAGAAACCCAAAACTAAAACTGCGTAATGGTTTCTAAAGTTGAACCAGCACTTAAACTGGAGCTTCAGTTTATTCGTAAGGCAGTGATAAACAGTAAAAATAGTCATATTTACAATTTGGAAAAAAAACTGATTTATTATAACCAAGTTTTTCTCTGTTTCGTATTTTACTTAATAAATAAAATGTTTTAGGGTCATTGCATCAGAAACTATTTTTTTTTTTTTTTTATAAATCCTGGGGAAAAAAAACCATCTGAGTCACAAATATATGGAAGAGCCATACTTTTAAAAACTATCTGCTTGAGCTTAACTGCAGATTCCACTTTTGTGCCTAGCACGGCAGTATACAGGGTGCGGCAAAAAAAAAAAAAAAAAAAAACACCACCTCGGACAAAGATTGCATCATCGAATGGAAGTAAAGTAATTTCATTTTAATGAGTGTCTTTATTTTTCTCTCTCACTTATTAGAAAACAATTTACGATCAATCTCCCAATTTGCATATTGTTTTTCGGTTTTCTTACACTTTTAAACAAAAGACCTGCTATTTTAAAGTTGTTTAACTAGGTAGAACTACAGTTCGTTTGCTTGTTGTGCCTTAGCAAGCCGTATTTCATGCGGTATGCCGCTTCAAGTGGCTTGGAAATGATAGTCGATGTCCGGGAAGTGTACAAAAACGAACAGTGAACAATTCAGTTAATCGTCAGGTCATCTAAAAGTGAGTTCAATGAAATCCTTGGGTTTCCACGAGAGAAGTCGTTCGTGAGATGGGAATTTGTGACCGATAAGTGGGACTAAGGGCAAAAACAGAGCTTTGACAGAAGCTTTACGAGTCTCCAAAAGTTCAAGCATTCGTATGACTCCAAAGATGCCAGAAATGTTTGAAACAGGCCGCAAGTCCACGCTGGAAGAGATACTTTTCACTGATTTACCTTTGAACCAGCTCATAATTCCCAGAACATTAGGATTTAATCTGCAGACACTCCAAACACCTTAGTAAATGTTATACATCGCAAAATCCGAAGTCAGACTTTGTGATGGAATTGACATAAGCGGCAAAAATCTCAGGTTTTCTGTGAATGAGGGTCATATAACGAATCAAAGAGTGTACCAGAGGGGCATTTTAGAAGCTGTTGTACTTCTGTGGACCTAAAAGCACTTCAGCACAGCAATGTAGATTGGTCGTTTCAATTTGACTCCACATCAGTTCATACAGCCAAAAAGACAAGAGTGGTGCCAGGCGCATTGTTTTTAACATGATATCATCTTTAGAGTGGACACTCTACTCAGGGGCGGATTTACAGTCCATTCAAATACAAATACAAATACAAATACGACGACCAGCAACAGGCTCTGGGCCCAGCTAGGCTGGTCCTAGTCAATTAATTAGTCCCCAATGAAGATCAATGGCCCTCTTAAAGCTATCCACTCCCTTGCTCATTACCGCCTCTTCCGATAAGCTATTCCAAGTGCCCACGACCCTGCTAAAGTAGTAGTTTTTCCTGATTTCCAAGTTAGCTTGAGATTTAAATAGCTTGAAGCAATGACCCCTTGTCCTGCTTTCTGCGCAAAAATTTAACCCATTTACATCTTTCATTTTGATAAATTTAAAGAACTGAATCATGTCCCCTCTGACTCTCCTTTGCTCCAGGCTATACATGTTAAGCCTATTAAGTCTGGTATCATAATCTAAATCTGAGAGTCCCCTTACTAATTTAGTTACCCTTCTTTGAACCCTTTCCAATACAAAAATATCTTTCTTCAGATAAGGCGACCAAAACTGAACAGCATACTCCAAATGAGGTCTTACTAAACTCCTATATAAAGGCAGAAGAACTTTCTTAGATTTGTTTGAAATAGATCTATTGATGAACCCAAGCATTTTGTTGGCTTTGTTACTAGCAATACTGCACTGTTGACTAAACTTGAAGTCCTGATTTATAAAGACACCCAAATCCATAACATTTTCTGCCTGATTTATGACTGAACCCTGTAAACGATATCTCATACGCTTATTTCCATGACCTAAGTGTAGCACTTGACATTTCCCTACATTAACTGATATACCCCATTTATCTGCCCACTTAGTAATATGATCTAAATCCTCTTGCAGCTGTTTTACTTGATCTTCATTTTCGACAATCCCCATAACTTTTACATCGTCAGCAAAACAATTCATGCTTCCATAAATATTTTCATTGATGTCATTCATAAATATAATAAACAAAAGAGGCCCTAAAACTGATCCCTGAGGAACCCCACTTAAAACATCACTCCAATTAGAATGATTTCCTCTCACAACTACTCTTTGCTTCCTACCAGTAAGCCAATTTCTAACCCAAAGTAAAGTTTTTCCTCCTATTCCAATGTCAGCTAACTTGCTGAGAAGAGCAACATGCGGTACCTTGTCAAAAGCTTTTTGAAAATCAATATAAACAACATCCACAAATTTTTTGTTATCTAAAGCTGAGGTAACCTTGTCGTAGAAATGCAATAAATTAGTAGTACAGGATTTACCTTTCCTGAAACCATACTGCAAACTAGTCAACAGACTATTAGTCTCCAAGAACATCATGATCTTAATTTTGATCAAAGTTTCGAAAATCTTACAAATCACCGAAGTCAAACTTACAGGTCTATAATTCCCTGCATCACCTTTAGACCCTTTCTTGAAGAGCGGTGTTATGTTAGCCAGCTTCCAGTCCTCTGGCACCGTCCCAGAGTTATAAGAAGCATTGAAAATATTCAAAATAACATCCACTAATTCCTCTGCACATTCAACTAAAATTTTTGGATAGATATTATCTGGTCCCGGAGCTTTAGTTGCCTTAATCTTTTTCAAATGAAATAAAACCTCCTCCCTGGAAAATACAAAATCCTCAAGCTGTATAATAGCTTGTGTCTTGTTAGTGTCAACTGTTGAGATACAGTTATCGTTAAACACGCTGGAAAAAAAGTTATTTAGAACATTTGCAATATCCCTATCGTTTTGGATTAAATTTCCATACTCATCAACCAAAGGCCCAATTTGACTGTTTCGAGCTTTCCCAGAATTAGCGTAAGCAAAAAACCTCTTAGGGTTCCCATCAATGTCATCTGCCAGCCTTTGCTCCAATTCCCTTTTCTGAATCCGTACCAAATACTTAAAATTTCGCCTTGCCTTACCATACTGGAGCTTCTCCGCACTCTGACCAGTTTCTTTAAACTTACGAAAAGTGGCTTGCTTATAATTAAGAGCTTCTTTAGTCTCCCTGGAGAACCACATGGGCCAAATTTTGGTACTAACACCTTTTCTCCTAAATGGAACATAGTCGCCAACGGTTTTAGCAAGTTTATCCTTAAATTCCGTCCACTGCTGATCTACGTCGCTATTTTCCAACCCTGACGTGGGGGTGTGTCGGTTAAAAACTGTAAAATCCATCCCCCCCCCCAGACCCACCATGTAGGGGAGCAGGGAGTTAATTCCCCATCCCCACCCTATCTTTTAAATACTAATCACCCTCCACGAGTTTATCACCCCCTTAAAGTGCCGCATTTCTCCTTTGGGGGCGATCACCCCCAGGATTGGAAACACTTGTTCCAATGTCTTACCATACCAGTATAGAGTAGTTCTGGAAGAAAAAGGTTGAATGACACATATAAAAAGATAAAAACTATTAAAGTTAAAAAAAAAAAGAGAGGGGGGGGGCAAGCTAAAGTTCAAATTAAAAAGTAGGTAACGCTGTCCATCCTCGACTACACTAACTGTCTAAAATTCAGTTAAAGCAAATTTGTGGAATGTACTTCATTGAAATTAGTAGTAGAAATTGCTAGTAGCTCCTGTATTTTTTTTTTTTTTTTCAGAAAATGACGATCACGGAGGAGGCGGTTGCCCCCCACCGCCCTCCTAGTAAATCTGCCTCTGGCTCTACTCGCTAGACCTCAATTCCATTTATAACACTGTATGGCCTGTTTTAGAGTCAAAGGTCTACCCTAAACTACACATAAGTTTGGACTCTCTAAACCAATTGCTTTATAGGGAATAGGATTGATTAAAGGACTTGCGGCCCTTGAATGAAAATTTTCAATCAGTTACACCTCTGTTTTACTTCAAAAAGCGGCGAATTTGAAACCAATTAATTTATTCACAGCTAAAAGTCATCTCATGTTATTATTTTTTGTGTTTTGTAAATTTATTTTCTTTTTAATAAGTTACATGGAAAATTGTTTGCCTTTTTTTTGCCGCACTCTGTACATTTGGTTCGCAGTCAGCAGCAGAAACATAGTTCTGTGATTAAAGTTACGCTTGTTTGTTTTATGAAGAAGGAAAATAAATTCTTGACTAAGGATATTGTTTTATTTATTTATTTATTTATTTATTTATTTGCGAAAAGATATTTTGATTGATATGCAAATTATATTATTCTAAAACAACTTGCATTATCAGAGTTAGACAGTATTTTAATATGCAAAGAGGGGGTGGGGGAGGCATCAGAATTTAAGTTTGAGAAATTTCCAATCACTTTTTGCTGAAAATTTCAATTAAAACTTCCTAAAAAGTTAAAAATAATTATTTTTTTCAATTTTTCCGAAGTGGAAATAAACCCCTTCGGAAAAAAACGTTTTTTTTCCCATTTTTTTCCGAATTTTTCCGTTTTTTTCCGACTGTTTTCATCTCTAGTAGTGTCTCACTTGAATCCGGGCGTAACTTTCCGAAATCGTTCTAATAGCTTCACCGGTAGGGCGAGTGACTGATAACACGTCCCATTTTTTTTTCAGTTTTCAACAGTTTCGTAGCTATTTTTTTTTATTTGGAGGGAAAGGGAACATTATAAAGGGTGTCCCAAAATTAACGCAAGATTTGAATTTGCCACCATTTTTTCCATAAATTGTTGGCAGCCATGAAAAAAGAACAATTTGACAGTTGAGAGTTTAGGGTTAGTAAAAATGGGGTGTTATTGTACCATACAGCTAGAGAGAGTGAAACAATTCAATTACTGCATAAGGCATTTCCTAGTCGCGTACTCTCTCATTTCGGTCATCAGAATTGGCACCCTAGATCGTGTGATTTAACATTTTAAAATTTCTTCTTATGGGGTTATTTGAATTCAAAGGTCTATGTCAACAAGCCCACAACCCCCCGTGCATTACCGTGTTGCGATACCGAGCGCCAATAACAGTAACTGCTTGACCAGCCTCAACTTTCATTATTTTTGAAACAATTGTTCAATAATGAAAGCGCGTTATTGTATCGTATAACGCTCCATTTTTGATTACCCTAAACTCTCAGCTGTCAAATTGTTCTTTTTTCAGGGTTGCCAACCATTTACTGCAAAAATGGCGGCAAATTCAAATCTTGCGTTAATTTTGGGACACCCTTTATTAGCCGTTAGCTCTCTTACGAGGGGCTAGAGAGGTGCAAAGTTCAAAAGCATGAACATTTGGAGCAAGTTGGAATACTCTCTCTCTCTCTCTCTCTCTCTCACATGGGGGTATTCCCTCGTTAAATATTTAAAAATTCATCAAAACCGATCTTTTTTTCCTAGGAGCTTGTTTTACAATGTTTTCACTTAGTCTCCACTTAAATCCAGAATAGAAAATTCACTCTTATGAGCCAGATGTCCAAAAAAAGGTTCACGTTGTAAAAAAAGATTAAAAAAGAGTTTGGAAGTACCGTATTTTAGCATAACAAAAACACGCTCACTTACATGTAACGAGCTGATGTGTGCATCACATGACCTCCTTTTACGCCAATTTAATGATAAAAGCGCCTTGGAGTAAGCAAGGAAACATTAAATATTTTCACCCCTAGTTTCTTGCGAACCGAAGCAAAAAACGTTTTACACAGATTTATTTCCCCATTATTGGCAATTTTAATGTGATTCAGTGGTTAACTCTATAAATATCACCATCATTGGGCGAATTAAAACCAGTTTTAAAAATTTAAAAAAAAAGACCAAGTTGGCGACAAAACTTGGTGGCCAAAAGCTTGGCGATATATCGCCAAGTGTTTGACAAATTATAACACCACTTGAGTTAGCATTGAAATTAACAGTGATTTCCCCCCAAAAAGGTGTAAAAGACCCCTTTAGGAACATCCGAATGCAATCAAAAGAGAAGGTGCACAACTAGACCTCACTAGGATTCTACGTACTAAATTTCAACTTTCTAGGACATACCGTGTTTGAGTTATGCGAGATACATACGTACATGCGGACGTCACGAGAAAACTCATAATTAACTCGGGGATCCGCAAAATGGATATTTCGGGTGCCTGTACGTTCCTAGGCATATATCCACGTGTGGTCGGGTCGGAAAAAAAAAAAAAAAAAAAAAAAAAACTCAACATTCATTCGAAGGTGAGCAAAATGGAAATTAAGGCCGATTTTTGAGTGAAAATTGTTTCGCGAATACAATACTTCCTTTTGTGTAAAAGGAAGTGAAGACATATGTTTTCAAAGCTCTAGTGGGTGGGTGGGGGGAGCAATTGACTACCTGGCACTCCTTTACCTGGCGGCTCAAGGGGGGGGGGGCGGTTACGGTTTTCAACCGCCACCCTCTTGAATAGACTATAAATCCGCCTCTTGGGCCCCTGGAACATTGGTTGCTGGGAAAGTTGAGCGAAGAAAATGTTGAAATGTTAATTACTCGGTTCCTAGACAGCAGGGCTGCGGAGTCGGAAGGAAAATGGCCGACTCCGACTCCTGGATTTTGAAACGTACGACTCCAACTCCGACTCCGGATTTTTTTATATATTTTTTTAATTGTATTTTTTCAACTCCCTCTCTCCTTTCAGGGGAAGGGGGAAAATCTCTAAACAGAGATTGAAATATTAATTCCTTTTTATGAAAATTTTGCATTTTGTTTTTTATTGTAAACCCAAGACGCCCCCCGTTAGAAAAATTTAAAAATCAAATTTTTTAATAGTTACGAGTTAAAAAGTGAGATGACTTAAAAATCCATTCTAAAAAATTTGAAAAGGATTATCTGTAATTTACCCCCCTTTAATGTTTAACAAATAGATATTGATCAAATCGTGTGCTTTCAATTTTTGAAAGCTGTAACTTGAGATAAAAAAAGCTTTTTTTTCTAATTCCAAGTTCTTGAGAGGGGGTGGTTTGCCCCGGGTGACACCCATCTGGTAGATGACACCCAAAGTTAATTCAGAGTTTATAAAAAATATAAACACTTTAATTCCGAAAATTTTCGCGAATATATTTAAAATTCTTTTTCATCAATAAAATTTCAACGAAAATAGGGCACATATACTTCAGGAGCTAATTTTACACAAAATGCGGCGGTATACAAATTTGTACGAATAGCTTTTACTATACCTTTATTTCTTCTTCGCTAAATTTTTAATTTAAATTTTATTGGCTGCTTTAGAACTAACTTTAATATGAAGATTTTGAGATTAACTGCAGTTATTGAGTGTTGTAATCAAGAAATCATTTACACTTATTTTGTTCCATACTTTTTAGTGAAAACCAAGCTTATAGAAATAGTCTTAATAAAGAAAAAAAACATTAGATTATTTCATCGGATCTTTTGGATTCGTGCTTTCGCGCCAGAACTTTTTTGAAGTTGCCGATCACCCTTAAACGTTTCAACATTAGCTACGGGCCTCGACTTACTAATTTGTTACGTTTCTTTTACTATTTTATAACTGAGATCGAACAAAACACTATATTTCTATTTTTATTTGAAAGTGATTACTTGAAAATGTTAGGCAACAAACCGTTTGCTGACAGTTGCTATTAGTTAAGCAAACTAGGGGACGGCTACAGAAAGTTCGGTAAGTACTCCAGCTAGCTGATTGCCATAATGGCAGTTATTTTCTCATTAGTATCTTTTTATGCATGTAATCGAACCGATTGGTAGTCAGTTTTTAAAAAATGCAAGGAGAGTCAGTGATAAGGAAAGAAAAAAAGAAGCCCGGAGTCGGCATGTTTTCTAACGACTCCGACTCCTTTACCTCAAAATCAGTCCGACTCCGACTCCACAGCCTTGCAAGACAGCAGGCTTGTACGCGGGTGAGAATTTTGTCGTGTATATCGTGTCACCTCTGTTAGTAGTAGAAAAAAAGAGCCGATTTCTTCTGTAGCCGCATTCAGAGGTGCAATGTGACTGGAATAATACATGTCATCGCGTAGTTCTAGAAAGGTAAATCCAGGGATATTCCCGCGTTCTTTGTGATTTCTACTCGATTATTTCTGATTCATTAACAACATTTACTCGATTTGTCTTTTTTTTTTTTTTTTTTCAAATTTCCAGACATTTTAGCTGCTATTTATCTTTTATGCGCCAGTTCTGTTTTTTTACGCGTTTCGTAATCTGATTGTATCTGTTTCTGTAACACTTATTAGCCGTGTTCACATGGAGCTTTTGTAACCCGCTTTATACCGACTTATCACCGCAAACCGGATGTTTACCGGATAAATCTAAATCTTTCTTCTGCTTTCTACTGGCTTTTACTGGATATTTACGAGATTATAGAATGCAAAAAATTAATTAGGGGAACCCATCCCCCAATTTTCCAAGACTGCTCTGCAATTCGCTCTGAGGTGCCCTTCCAAGCCTTCAAACACTATGTCACTCCGATTGAGTCTTAACCGATCTTGCATGAATCGCATTTTTTCGGAATCTTGGTCACTTTGGATAGTAAGAGATAATATTTTTAAGTAGAGGTAAGTTTAAGACTCTCATTTAGCAAGTTCTTGATTGTTATTACACTTGGATCAGTTGTCTTCAGCCTTTTCTCAGTCACAAAGTTCTTTTGAGTTGCCATCGGGCTGTTATTGCGCGAATAATATACCTTGGTGATTCATATAGACTGAAAAATGCTGGATTTCAAAAGTTTTTTTTTTTTTGTTGCTAACTCATTTTTTAACCGAAAAAAAAGGACAGCAATGATGCGCATGTTCAAAAAAGAAAAACCCATGAAGCTTAAACTGGATCGCTAAGTTTTAATTGAATTTAACTCACAGTGCAAAAATTATCAAGGGTCATTAAAATATAGCTCAGAAATTGCTACTCTGTATCTGCTTGTTTGACAAACTTGCTGTCGGTTTTGTGTGTTTAATGAAAGGTTTTTATAAAACGGTAATTATTGATTTGTGGTTTAATCATTAATCCATAAAATAACATATTGTCCGTATAATACATATTTTTATTTTTTTATTTTACAGTGCACTTTGGATTGGATAAAGGAGCAAGAAAAATGTCTGTTATACTTCTGATGTTTTTTAGCTGCGCAATCGTGGTAACAATTTGTGGAAAGTGCCCCCAGCTTTGTGTTTGCGACATAGATTCCCAAGACAAGAAAAGGGTGACGTGCAATCGTGGAGGTCTGACTCAAATTCCAACTTTACATATGGACATGGACATTCAAGTGTTAGTTATTACTGCACCATCCGATTATTCCAACCATCTCACTATCGGAAGAATTTTTTTAAACTTTCATGAGCTGGAAGAAGTCCGAATTACTTATTCCAGACTTCCAGCCATCGGAGATAGTTCCTTTTGGCCAGGAAAAAACTTAAAAGTTCTTGATTTAAGTCATAACAATATTACGTTCATAAGAGATAAAGACTTCTTCGGTTTACGAAATCTCAAAGTGTTGGACTTGAGTTACAATTACATTTCTGCTTCACCATCAGCTCCTTTTCGCCTTTTGCCGAGTTTAACAACACTATCGTTGGCCAGAAACAAACTGAGAACTCTTGTTCCACGGTTTTTTTACATGCTTCTAAAGCTGGAAAAACTAGATTTGAGTGCGAATCCTCTTAAAGATATTGATCCAGAAAATTTAAAAGATGTTCGGCCTCTCAAACGCTTTCATTTAGCAAAATGTCAATTGGCCAGACTACATTCCCTCATATACCAACAATTGCCCAACTTAGAAGAACTAGATTTGAGGGACAACTCTTTCAGCTACTTTTCTCCGGAAGAATTTAGACATTTGAAGAGGCTGAAGTATTTACATCTTGATGGCAATAATCTGACTATCATAGTCGAAAAAACGTTCGATGGTCATAACTTACGCCATTTGGGACTTTCTCGCAACAAAATCTTTCAGTTTTCAAAATGCGCTTTTTGCAATTTATCAGTACAGCAACTAGATCTCTCATACAATCAACTAACAAGTGTTCCTTTTGATGTATTCTCACCAGTTGCACATTCGTTAGAGAGCCTCGATTTCAGTTTTAACCACATCAATTCGGATGATTTAGAGCTTGCTCTAAGTCCAGTTTATAAGTTAAAGAAATTAGCGTTGTCGGGAATGAAACTTAGTCAACTTTCAGAAGATGCCTTTTTCAACAACGGAGAGCTAAAAACATTGGACTTATCTTACAATGCTTTCTCCAATTTTACTAGCCTAACTCTTCAACCATTGAAGGAAATAGAAGAGATTGATTTTTCTCATAATGAATTTGAAACATTGGATTCTAACTTTTTGGATCAAGTGCAAAATATGACAACTCTGAGCGTTTTGCATCTCCATTCCAATCCCTGGTCTTGTCATCAATGTTCCGTCCTGCCATTAGTAAAATGGGTTCGACAATCGACTTTGTACCAAAGCACATGTGACATGAACTACGAAAGCAGTACTTGCATGAAATGCAAAACACCATTATCTCTGGAAGGTCGAGCCTTACATACTTTACGCCGCATTGACCTTGAACCATGTGCTAGTCTACTGCCTCAGTCTCGTGTACTAGTTGCATCATCTAATATTGCAATTATTGTGTCTATGGTGATATTTTTCGGACTTATTCTCGGCACAGTTATCTTCACGATTTGTTACCGACAACATGGAGCAGTTTATTATACTCACGAGGGAGAAACGATGCCCACTCTCGGCGTTCCCGCCGAGTACGCGAGTACCAATGGTGGCACATTTGTTGAAGACAAGCGGCGGGCATACTTTGTAACCTTGGACCGAATTGATGAGCTTGCTGAAGAAAAAATTGTAGCTATTAATTGCACTTGAAAACGAACAGAATTAAAACTTTAAATTAAAAACATCGGGTCCATTGGGAGAACTCCCTACTTCTGAGTACTGAATAGCTGCTTTTGATGATTGTTCACTTTAATAATTCTTTTTAGGGCTCTAATTTTTAGTACCATTCATAGTCTACTTGTTTTAGAACGAATTTGGTTTCATGACAAAAGTTTAAACATGAAGGTTTATATGTATGAGGGTGAATATAAGCTATGTGAATTCCAATAGTGCATAGAAAATTTTTAGGTAAAACTAATTGCATTATTGTTATCGTATGCTTAATTAATATAGAATATGACCTTTTCTTTGGCCCATACAATCAATTCTCGGTAACTGGTTCATTTTAGAATTAATAGCTGAAAATAGTTATAAATGTATACTCCCCTGGCTTGCCCGTTTTCTACTTTTTATACAAATATGTTCAACGTTCTTGTTTAAATAACCTAGCACAATGTGTTTTACCATAATCATACACCTAAATACACATCAAAACATATTTTATCAAAAAACATTGTAAAATTATTAACATACAAAAAAATATTCATTTGTATGTGACATACTAATTATGTCACTCTCACCTGGTGAAATTAAAAGTCTCTAATTTAGCTTTAAAATTGCTAAAAGATGTCCATGACCCCGAATAACCAGCGTAATACAGACTAAAGTTAAAAGCCAGAAAATGCAGTTGAGCAAAATTCAAATAATATTGCATCAATTCTCTTTGCAATGCTGCAAAACGTGCTTGTGCCAGTCATTTCAGTTTTTTCTCTGGTAAGTATATGTTTTTAAATTTTATCGTTACCTAAATGTACGTTTGTACGATGCAATGTTTATTGTGTGTTGTAGGTATCACGGATTACGTTTAAGTTCTGGTAAAAAGAACGCGTGATGCTGTTTTTATAGGTTATGTGTGAATTTGTCACTCCTCAGGCAGTTTTAAAGCCAATAGTGTAGCGGCCTGAGGGCATATTTTCCGCGGTGCATATAAAACTCAAAAAAGTTCAAACATTATCTGGCCTTCATCTTTGCAAATACAAAAATAACGACAACTAGTGAAATTATGAATGTTATACTGAACAGAATTTTTTTCTTTGGGAACACAAAAAATTCCTTTACCGTATATTCACCCATAATGCGATTTATGTGTAAAAAATGTCGGTATTCAGCTACTGTTTTCAGCAGCTGAAAGAAAAATTACAAGAGCTAGTTTTACAAAAAGGTGTCAAGTTGGGGTATTACCTAAATTTTACTTAACATTTGTTACGATAAGTTTCTGTATAAATTATGCTAATATACAGCTCAAAATCAAGTGAATTTTCGGATCAATAACATAAACGTTAAAAAGAGGAAATTTTTTTGCTCGCTAAAAACGATACATAAGTACTCGTGTAACTTATGAAAAGAAGAAAACTTGCTTTTTCCTATCATAATCTGTTTCCTATAATCTTCTCAAGAAAATTGTCATTTTCAGGGTCGTCATTAAAAAAAAAATAAAAGGCTTATCCGACAATTTTTTTTAAAGAGGTATAGTTAACCTAAAATAATATCGAACATGTATTAATGTAGGGTAAAAGCATCGAATATAGGGTACTTTTTGCTTTTGTCTGTATAATACTTAGCGTAAGATGAAACTTAAGAAGTTAAGGCTAGGATAATTTCAACTTCAAAACTTAACCAACATTTTTATAAATACATTTCATTTATTATTTTTTTAATGCATCAAATTTTATTCGTTTTCGGAAGGTCTGTTTTCACAGGATGGCGCCTGCTATTTAGTACCACAAAAATAGTACTGAAAAACAATTGTTTGCATTTCACCATTTCAGCAATCATTTATTTTCATTTCAAACTTTTCATTTTGAAAAATATAAAAAAAAAGCTAAATTTTATTTTCCTGTAAAGAAATGGCAATTGGAACTCATCTTATTCGTAACTGTTTGATGTCCTCCAACTAAACGGGCATCTTTCTGTTTTAAAGAGCCCTTTTTTTTTCTTCTTCATCCGACTTTTAGCAAATAGTTAATTATGTGGTGATGAAGTTATACTCGGGCTCTAATATGTTAATTCTTGAGTTAGTCTGTGTTTCTTTCTTTTTGGGGTATAGAAAAGAGCGCAGAGTCGAGTTGGGTCACTTTTGTGGCAGTTTTGAGAAAGTATTTCAAACCAAACCCTAATCTATGACACGTCTTTTTTCAATGAACATAAAAAGAAGCAGATATTGTCAAGGTCAAGCTTCAACTTATCAAAGTCACGATATAGCACCTTTTTGGAATTAGCTTTTGAACTTCTTTCAGCATAAGCATTAGAAACAGATTTCACAGGACTCACGTTTGTAGCAAATGAAAATTTACCGGTGGCGACTTTACGGTGGTACTCGAGACTCCGAAATGCCCTGAATGGCGCAGTATAACCCTCAGAGGCTCTTGCGCCATTAAAAATAAACAAACCAAACCGAAACGCCCGAATTCAGATCTCCGAATTTAGAATTTCTCAACTGTATAAACAAAAGTGAAATTATTTTGATTTAATCACGTTATAAAATGATCCTATACTATATTGACAATGAAGAGCAAATGTTAACTCTTCTAAAATTAAAAAGTAATTGATACACCCGAACATTCCCAATATTTGAATTTTATTTTATTATAATTAATAATTGCGTCAGATAGGTAAAAAGTTGTATAGTATAATAACATCTATGAATGTCGCTTTATGATAAACGTCGATGTGATGATAAACGTCGTGAAAACATTTATTTCAATCAACTAATTTTTTTAAGTATAAAAACGTAAAGACATTTATCGTCAGGCTCATCCTAGAAAAATTAATAAATAAATACACTTTAAAAACTTGGTTTAAATAAAATTAACTAAGGGTAAGAACTTGATTTTTTATTATTTTTGAAAATTATTTATTTTTAACATATGCGTAACTGTTGAGTTAGAGGATGCATGAGATGCTGAAATGGAAATGTTGTCTTTACCTTTGTATACAGAAGGAAAATATGGTCTCAGGGTAGATGACTCCAATGGTTTTGTGTATGTTTTGTCAGCAATTAATGCTACATTAATATTTGTAGAAGCAAATTTTCAAAATGTTCGTGGGGATTAAACAATTGTAACTAAGGAAATTTGTACCTATTTTTGAAATGGATATGCTGTCAGCATTTCTTATGAAATCGCCTTTGATGGTGTGAAATAATGTTTTTCTTATAGTGGGTACGGAATAGTGTTTCCAATCCCGCGCCGGAGTTCAGTCCCGCGAGATTTCGGGATTGTAAGGAGCCAAGCCCGCGGGATCCCGCGGGATTGACTTTATTCTTCTAAAAATTTAATTTTAATGCCAAATAGAAAACGTTGTGCTTCTTAGGAATGACTGCTTTTGTTACTTGAATCAGTAGTCTTACCTAATTCCGCAACATTAATTGTAGAGCAATCACTACAGAGTCAGAGTTCTATTTGCAATAATCATTTGGTGCGCAAAAGTATGCACTAAAAAAAGTTGCTAGCAAGCAATGAGAAAGGATTTTTGCTCAAAAATAACTACGCTCGATGTGGTTTTACTGAGATTAAATAACTGCGGACATTTAGCAAAAGATCCCCATTAACTTACAAAAAGTGCGCATTATTTCTCTTAACAAATGCACTGATTCAATGACAAACGTTAATGAAGCCACATGGATATTTTCAGTGAAGTTAAATTGGATACAGCAAAACACATATTCAATAGAAATTTCGAAATTCAATAAGAAATTCAACTGCAAAAATTTCAATAGAAATTTTCATTCCGAAATTTGGAATTCTTGAGCAAAAACCATTCATAAGAAAAGCAAAATCTCAGAAGGTGATGAAGTTACGTTTGCCATTCAGGGGGTTACTTTAGCGGGTTTCGCAATTAGTAATACACTTTTTCTATTTTGTCTAAAGCGTAATTTTCTGGATTTTAAATTTTAGTGATGGTTTTCAAAAATGCTTTTAAACTAAACAAATTTTCTCAACTGCTGAACGAATGAAAAAGAAACCTCGAATGAGAATATTGATTCATTCTCAGAAAAATATGCTCTATTTTTATTGTGTTCTTAAATTGCAAATCACGGTTTATCATATGAGACAGAGTTTTTCTCGCTCTTCTTGCAGATGTACGAGGGAGGTGATTCAAACTACAGATGATGCAGACAGATGATGTAAACTACAGTGAGAAACAAAGGGATGCAAGTGGACATTTTCAAATTTTGAGTAAAATGCGTTTAAAGATAACATCCTAGGTAGACTGTCATTGAATTTTTTTTCTAAATCATGCTGTATAGTAGCAACTACCAGGGCTACTAGTACTAAATCTTGCCCCAAGATGGAAGGATTCACCTACCATGTGTATTGGTTATCTCCAAATTTTTAATTTTGCCACTTGCATCCCTTTGCTTCTCACTGCCTCATATGTATAATGACGAGGAACAAAATAACTGAAAAAATAATCAAGTTGTTGCATCAAGCTCGGGTTAGGGTATCATCGTAAACTTTAGGAAATGATCCTGATTTTCTTTGAGAAATAAAACAAAAGAGTTAAGGGGCGGTTCCAGTGGGATCATATACACATTTGTTTGTTTCTGTTACATTTCTGTCCTTCAAAAGATAAATAGAAATATCATTAATAACATAAAAATAAAAAGTAGCTGCAAGGCAGGTGATATGAAAAATTGCAGGGGAGGGAGCTAGGGGGGATAAATAATTTTGGCATTCCAATTTAAATTTCCTGCAACTTATTTATTTTTTGTTGCGTCATGTGAATTTCAGCTGTGAGAAAGATTCTTTAATGTTTCATTCAGTTTTACGCACTTTCTAAACTATTTGTTTTTACTCTGTACACTTTCATACGCAGTTCTAAAATAATGTTTGCAGCAAATTTCGTTTTTTTTATTGTTCATAAATGCTTTCATAATTTCTTGGTGAAGGTATGCTTAAAAAAATTATTTTGAAAAATATTTTTTCCGCCGATTAATCGTTAAAAATTGGCCGATTATAAATAATGGACAAGGTGGCTCATTATGGCCAATTAATCGGTACAATCGATTAATCGGTGCATCCCTAATCGGAAGTATCCTAAGAGGTTCTAGTTTAAATGTTCAGTATCTAGATATAACAGTTACAGTCACGTGTCCATACTTCGGGCAGTACCCCAACATTGGACATTTTACCGAATTTTATTTTGAGGGATGGTACACCTGTCAGTGTTCCACCCGTAAGAAATAAATGAGGAGTAATTTATATCAAAAGGGAACCACTATTTAAAAAAACTCGTTTTTTAGCATTTTCTATATCTTTCAGATGAGCTTAAAATCAAATTCCCTAGTCCCTAAAGTTAAAAACGGGACAAATCCATTTTTTTATTAAAGGGTGAAATTTGGCTTTTCAATCAAAAGGTAACAAATCTGTCCTCTACAATTTTTTCGGGTCATTTCAAACAAAAGGGAGCATATCCTGACTAAATCTATTGAATGAAAACTATTTTTTTCAACAAAACCTCCGAATCCCTACTAGATGTTTCAGTTTTGAATTCGAAAAGTGACAAAACATCTGGCTAGGTGACAGGAGATTTTCTGTATGATTCATGGAAAAGACAAATTTTACTTCCGTTTTTTTTTTTTTTTATTAGACACAAAAAGAAACTCCCTATGCACCACATGAGTGCTTTCTTTGGCAAACGTGTCATCAAATAAGCTATCTCTGAGGCCCATGAAGTCAATGGAGAATGTCACTGTCTTGACGAAGAAGACATTTACATGTCCAGTTTAACCATCAGCTACCGGGTTTTCACAAATTGGACTATTTTTTCCTCTTAACACACAAACATATTCTACCTTTATACTTTACTTATTACTTTAGAGTTATAAAAAATGAAATTACTTTCAGCATAGAGAATTTTACCAAAAGCAAGTGGTTTCACATTTTTTCTGTGTGAATCTTCCGAATAAAATTTTTTAATTGATGTTTCAGGGGTAGAGTTCAAGATTTTATTACCTTTTACCTTTGTTCTATTTTACTACGTCGTACATTTTATGAAAGAGTATAATCACGAACACTTATGAAGTAAAAAGCTAAGAGAAATTCTTACTTTCCAGTCCCCCGAATGAAGTTCATAAATTCATAATGATCAAAACTTCAATTGTTCCATTAGGTTCATGAACACTTGATCCACTAATTTTAGGTTCAAGTACTTCGATATGAGGACATGAGGTGGCGATGTATTAGAGTTAAGGCGAAGTGGAGCTATAAACACCATCGAGAAGAAATAAAATGGAGGGAGTGAAGACTTTCATTCGTGAAACAAAGACACCAAGTCACGTGATAGATTTTAAAGCGCAGCATTGGAAGAAATCATGTTTCTTTCGCTAGTTTCACGCAAAACGTGTCAACCATTCGTTGCTGTTAAGTCCCGTGACTTGAGATCGTTGCCCAAGCTTTTGCTAATCCAATGATTGGGCTTGCTCCCTCCATTTATAATTACTGCTCTAAGATAAATACTCAGGTTTTCGTTCAAAAGGACACATCATAACGTTTTTCAAACAGAAAGGCATATATCCAGAATCAAAATGGTGATATCTCCCTGATTTTTTGTATGAAAATTTCTTACTCTGGGACATAATCTGCTATGCCTTTGTGTTCCATTATATGGCCAGAAAATATCACAAAACTTTTTTGTTGTTAGTTTAATTCATTTTTTTCACCTCCTGAGCATTTTTGGAAAATGGATATCTTTCTTTTTGATAAATTAGTCCTCAAATGCTCTTACAGGATAAATGAATAGTTATCTTTTGA
Source organism: Uloborus diversus (assembly GCF_026930045.1). Lineage (NCBI taxonomy): Eukaryota > Metazoa > Arthropoda > Arachnida > Araneae > Uloboridae > Uloborus > Uloborus diversus. The sequence continues at coordinate 203,071,745 of NC_072733.1, read as the reverse complement.
GGTTGAGTTTAACTGTGATGCTTCAGCTTTATGGGTAAGTTTAATTATTTTGAAAATTGCCACAAAATATGCGATTTTTAAGTATGGTTAGCTTTGGTTATCAACTTTATCTGAACTGCGTTAGTTGAATTTTTGTCAACTTCTTCACGGCTATTTAATGGTGCCTTGTTTGTGCACATTTATTTCCTCTTAATTAATTCAGTTTAAATTATTAATTCATAAATTTGAGAAATTGCAGATGCGCTCCAAACTTGGGACAATGTTTCAAGTTAGGGTACAAAGAGATAAAAGGCGTCTACGAGGAATATTGAGTAAATAAATTGTATAATTGTATTGAGAAAAAATTAAGCTGAAAACATTTAAAGAATAATGACTATTCCGATGAATAAATGTGTTATACCGTTGAGGGACAGAAAATTTGTCATTGATAGAAAAATTGAATCGATGAATGAACAAAAGACGTTTTGCCAATGTATTACGAATGTAGTTCAAACTAATGAAAATGAGTCTCAAAGTATAGATGAGCAAAATTAATTTATTGTGAATTGACACGTATTAGAAAAGAGTGAAAATTAATGAGGAAAGAACGAAAGTAAATGGAGAAAGATGTGAAATGAAGAACATGAGAGCTAAGAATCGGCTGCATGAGGAAATATTTGGGCTTAGCAAATACGCTAAAAAAAATTTAGAAGGCTGGGGAGACACAATCAATATTTTCAGTGGAAAGTACACATTCTGAATTCTTTGAAAGTTTACAAGATTATTATTTCTATTTAATGTTATTTTTTCTTTATTTAGTAGTAAAATAACTAATTTAAAATGATAACTGGCGTCCCAAGCTATTGTCTATTGCTACATACAATTAAAAAAAAAAATCAAAATTTTAAGTGTCCCAATTTAGGGCAGAAGGATTCCTAACTTGCGACAGTGCGCATTTTTTTTTTTTATTTTTTTTAGGAACATATCTACACATCAATACCTTGTAATGAGGTAAAGTACTAAGACTCTTCCAAAAAATAGGATACTCCGTTTGAATGTAAAACATATGATTTATATGCAAGTAAAGGTAAAATTTCAAAACTGTCCCAACCATGGACAACTGGCTGTACAAAGAAATCAAAAGTGCTGAGTTCTTTCATAATTTCCCGAAAAAATTTTGTGATAAAAATGATATAATTGTTAGTTTTGCATTAAAGTAACATTTATTCACCAAATATCGCATATTCCCATAAAGTAAATGGAAATAAAAACTGCCGACCTCAGAGCCCTTACGTGGCCGAGCATCAAATTTCAAAGGCCAATTACTGTAACATTTGTTGGTGTTAAGACCGGCTTGATTTTTAAAATAAAAATGTTATTTCTGAAACAATTCAGTGAAATTCTATTAAAAAAGTATACCCCAAAGTTTTAGTGTTTTTACTGTTGCATTGATGGCTGAAATGTACACAAAAATCGACGATCGAGCTCTTACAAGGTCGACTTCTGGTGTTTTTACCCTATTATATAAACGCTGCTGATAAAATTAGTTTGACTTTTAATTTTTAAACTATGTGATTTTTTTTTTGGAACTTTTTTTATGTGGTCATTTTGTTCAGAATCAATTCGCCTTAGTTGCTTTGAGTAGTGAAATTCACAGCAAATTATCAACCGCAAGACGATAGCTGAAATTAGAAATTATCATAAGGAGTAAAAATCATTGATCACCGAAGAGTTGTTTGTAATTGAATGCATTTGTTTGTTTTAATTTCTCAGAATTCACTCAGTTGAATACTGACCTGAACTGAACTAGATAAAACGCTAGTCCTTCTATGCATATATCATTTCATCAGAGTTGTGTATCATATCAACATATTTTATATCACTAAAATGTAGCTAAATATTTTTAAGAGACAGGAATTGCATCGATGTCTATTGCAGAAAAAAGAGTCGCCTGTATTTGTTATTGAATGAAATTGTGTTTCAAACGAGCGTTTAAAATGCTCGTGTCTGTATAAGAATAAAATAATCACTTGAAAATATTTATTGTAGAAAGGTAATAAAAAGATGACGTTTGAAGCAATTTTTTTTTCTGTATGTTGCCTGTTAATTACTTATTTATACAGTGAAGCACCGTTTATACGTTTCTCTTTTATACGTTTTTATCAATTATACGTTTTTAAAATTGGTCCCTGCAAAGTCTAATACACATTTACCTATACCTATTATACGTTTTTTCGTTTGTACGCTTTTTTCATATAGTCCCTTCAGAAACGTATAAACGATGTTTCACTGTACTTCAATTTCTTCCAAAGCACTGGCTGTTTAGTGCAGTACATAAATTTCAGAAGTAAATGATAGATAATCAAATGTGTGTGTGTGTGTGCAATTGTGAAGGGAAAAAATATTTTAAGTAAAGTTAGAGCATTAGGTATTTGTCTTTAACAATCATTTAGATCAAATTTTCACCATACTACGTAAATCAAACATCATCAGAAATACAAGGTGAGCTCAAATGATTGACCGGATTTTTAAGAAATTAGTTTTTTGAAACTACCTACGCATTAGCAGCTCGTACGAGGGGGGGGGGAGTGAGTAAGAGAGGCAACCGTCTCTTCACTTTCAAAAAGAGAAAGGAGCTTTACCACTCCACTTTTCTTAGTTCAAAAGTTCATGTTGCATTTCAAATTGAACATATTTCCCAATGTGTTCACCCGTTGCACATTTCTGTAATTAAACTTTATTGGGGGGGGGGGGACTTGGTATGCTTCTCTTTATATGCATGTACCCTTTATTGTAATATGTGAAGTACTTTCTAAAGTATGAGTGTTTGTACTCACTCCTGTACATTATGTAGTGTACCATACAATCCTCCTGCGAGAAACAAAATTGCAAAGGTGATTCAAATGGAGGTGGCCGAGTTTTTAATAACAGATTTGTTCTTGGCATATCGTATCGTGTCCGGGTATTGTGGGGCACTAAACTGGAAATGAATATATGATTGTAGTTTGATTGAAGCATTACTTGTAAAAGTTATTCCAGTATTTTTAAAAATGAATAAATAATATGCAATATGCTGTGCATTTACGTTATAGCCACTTTAATTGTAGTGACCTATTTTGTTTGGATGACAGGGGGTGTTATAATTGGTGTGTTACATATTGGGTGTTACATCGACTATATTAATATTTTTTAAGAAAAAAAGACCCTCTATCTATGATGTAATTTCCGACACCGAGAATTTTGCAGTGAATATATTATTGACATTTACTATCACTTGCTTTATTTTAAAAATATTTATTTTTTTTTTCTGATTTTAAATCAAAAAATAAATATTTATTCTAACAGGGGTCAGACGATAAAACTTCATGTATTGATAATAACCTTTTTTTTTTAAAAAAAATAAGAACTGATACCATAATCCATGACCATTTTATTTTAACATCAAAACTAACTATGTAATTATTTTCTTATGAACTCAAATTATCATACTTTTTATCCTTATTCATTTTTATCTCTCCTATTAAGAAAGACGACATATTTCATTAATAAGAGCTAAAACTTAAATAAGTAAAGTAAAAGACACAATGTACATTAAAATTCCGAAATGTATTATTTTCACGAATGATATGATACAATTTACGTTTAATTTCATTGTAAAGTTGTCGTTCCTCTGGATAAAGCTCTCTACTTTCCTTTTCATAGCAGGGACGGACATAAGGGGACTGTCATGGGGTCATGATCCTCACCCTAAGCCTTTGACAGTACTATTCAACCATCATTATCGTATGCAATCATAATTTAATAATTGTATACAAGATGAACGGATGTAGAATATCGTGCAAAAATATGGAAACACATTGCGTTCAAATACTTTAAGAATAAACTATAAGTGTTAGTTGATTTTTTTTAAATTTATTGATGATGAATTTAAGTAAATATTTGAAATAATACTTCCTTTCAGTGTTTCGAAATTAATTAAGTTTATGCCTTACCAGGCGCCTTATTTCTGACCGATTTGGTGCGTTTTATTAACACCTAAACCGTTTCAGGAATTTTTCGTATCCAAAACTCAGAATCAAGGCTAGACTAACTAAAAGTGAGGTCCTAGGCCCACAATAATTTTAAGGCCCCTTGAAGGTTCTATAGCGGAATACAGAACACAGTGATTGATTTACACGTTTGGGGGTCCGTCGGGATGCATGTTCAAAGGCCCCTGTGTCTATGACAGAACTATGTACATAAATCTTTTATCATGTGCATTTATAAATCTCTTTTGGGGCCTCACTTTATTTTGACATAGTAAATTCGCTACTCGCAGAATGAGCAAAAATTCTCCTCAAAGAAAGTTTTTCTCCAATTAACAAGTTATTATTTTTTAACTATTATTCTAAAAATGCGTGTATTTTTCGTACAGTTGTAATGCTATGCATAATTCTTTAAGCAGGGGTGATTGTGTTCCTGTATTTTACCGAATTTCCGGTATTTTCGGACGTATTTCCGGTATTTTTATGTCCGAAAATACCGGAATTATGTTTTTTTTTTTTTGTTATGCTTTTATCTCCCTACCTCCGCAATTTTTTTAAATTATATAATACTCATCAAATATACCTGCAAGAGCCTTAAGATGGACACCTATCTCTTAAGATGGACAAAGAAATGTCAAGATAATTTGTATAACACCAGCTCAAAAGTAACTTTGTAACCCATTAAAAATTTATTCACATGTACACACAATATTTTGACTCAGAGCTATTTAATACTATGGCAAAGGTGCACTTAAGTAATAAGGGTCAAAGATTCCCCCCCCCCGTCTCGCTTTGAAACTTTCAGGTATTTTTTGATGAACTCACAATCACCCCTGTTTAAGTAACTTGGGGCCCCTTAGGCAGAGGGGGCCTCAGGCCCAAGCCTAGTAGGCCTGTGCGGTAAACAGGGCCTGCTTAGAATTTTTTGTGCATGACCCCTACACCCCCTCCCCCCAAAAATGCTAATCTGTATCGAACCTTGTTTCATAGGCTTGATAGTTATTCTTTAATTGACTAGTCAAGGATTAATGAAAAAAAACCTTTCACACGCTTTGCAGATGACCAAACATGGGAATAAAATGTTTTGCTAGATGCAGACGGTGAAATCACGTGGTGTTTTCAATTTCTTGCCAAGTCGTTAAATTTGGCAACTTAAGATTTCGGCAGACTTTAAGACTCTATATCTCGAAAATAATGTGACGAGTGCACAGAATTTATCTGTCAAAAAATATCTCGATAAATGTCTCTCTTTTGAATGCTACTATTTTAAAACCTTTTTCATTGCAATAGAAAGTAGCGTGGTCAAGCTCCTCTAGCTTTGACAAATACGTGGCGCATACTATTGGCAGACATCTTGATAAGTTCACTTCTTTCAATGTCAACAACCTGTGGGATCACCATCGCTCTGTTCGAGTCAGTCATTTGTGAGTAGTGTTTAACTTTTGTTCTTGTGTTCTGTGTTCAAAAGGGGCTTTGAAGTATTATCGCTGCATATCCAAACAGGTCAGAATTATTATATTTTTTAACGTGTAGTAGGCGAAAGAAACTAACGCACTACGAGTTTTGAAAATAGTTCGTAAGACTTCATAAATGACGAAACCATCTTAAGCGTTTGTCCCCCCCCCCAAGTCGGATTCCCCATACATTGCAGAATAGGACTCCCTCTGTTCTTTTTCATTTTCAGAGCCGCCTAATTCTGTTAAACATATATGTAATTTCGTAATGAAATTGAGTGTGTATCATTTTAGTAGTAGATTAGTATCTTCTGAAACTTTTAAAACAACTCTTCGTTTTAAAAAAATGTTCAATTTTCACTCGCAGACTATAGCAGGGATGAACAATCCCTGAACATCACCAAATGAACATAATGTTTAGCATATTTCCATTTTCTAGTTATATAATCTGTAAACATAAACAATATTACAGCATATATTTGTTTATTTAATTTTTTGCATGGTTGACGAAATTTTATTCAGAATGTGAACGGGTCCTAATACGAGTACTTTTCTAAAAATATCATTTTCCCCAAATTTGAACTTCCGAAACGCTATTTTTCAAATTTATTGACATAGAACTTATAGGCATAGACGACTGGTGCACCAAAAAAATTGGGGGGGGGGGGGGGGTCAAAGGAGATGCGTAGGGAGGGAAGGTTATGTGAACGTTGTCCGTACAACTTACGTTTTTTTTTATGAATTGAAGTTAAACGTTGTTATTGATCACTAAAACATTCGGGACATACCTCAAAAATCGAGATGGATGGTCACAGTAGACTCATTTCTCCCCCCCCCCCAATTTAAAACTCCGTTTTGATTTTAATGAAATAATTACTTGAGAAAAACATAAACTCATTAAGTCAATTCTTCTTTCCTTAATCACGTGAATCGATCAATTTTATCATTTTTTGATCGATCGTTAATTTTAAACTTAGAAAAGTAGGGGAGCAAAGCCCTCTTACTGCCAACTTTGGTCGAGATCAGACGTAAACTGTGGATTTGTATAGGGAACACACACACACACACATATATATATATATATATATATATATATATATATATATATATATATATATATATATTCTTTTTTTATTTATATAGATTAACTAAGTTGTAGGAAGAAAACGAATGGAGGGTCTGACTTTGGTCCACTTCCCAAACTAAAAAAATTAAAAATCCAAGAAATACTTGCATTTAATTTTTTTTTTAACTTCGAATCCAAAAATCGAATAAATTTAAGTTTCTGATTTAGAGCAATGCCTTTCATTAGTTCTCTTTACAAATATTTTAAAAATACATTAAGCATATAAGTGATTCTACAAAAGTGGGAAAGCTTGTTAAAACTGGGATAATTTCTTTTTTTTTTTTTTTTTTTTAAGCTTTCTTATGGGTACTTTCATACTTCTTTAGCATTAAATTTTCGATGACTTTCCCAAAATTAGAATTTTTTTTCCTATTAAAATAAAAATATTCAGTGAAATAGTCTCATTCGTATGCTTCGTCCCATGGCTGTTATTCTCACGTTCTAAAATATTTAGACAAAACTGATTAACTTCTGCTCTGTTTTTTTTTTCTTGTCTTATCTCTTTTTTTAAATGATCTATGTCTTAAGAACATTTATCATTAAACAGTACCAGAACGATGTGAAAACATGACATCAAAAAACGAGAGTAAAGATTGTTCGAAAAATTGCCAGTTGCCGAAAAATACAACATTTTCCCCCTTTTTGAAGATCTGTTTGAGAAAGCGGAAACACAGCTTTAAAAGAAGCATTTTAGTTTATTTAATTTGGTACGAGTTGCATATTCACGTTCTTCACACATTTTAATTTCAGGTCACAACGTTTACTTTATTTTTTCAGATGAGTGTTTTTATACCTTCTTTTTGATGTGACCACTAGAAAACCAGTAAAATATAAATACTATAATCAAAATTTGATGATATGCAATAATCAATCTTGCTATCCTAAGTTCTCGACCGAAGTTAAGCCTGAAAAGCTTCTAAAATAAATTTCTGAGACTGATTTTCATGTTAGTTATTAGTTTAGTTATTAGTATGCCCTTTATCCTTTGTCATTGATATGGCTTTTATTAAAACATATGAATAACTCAAAGACCATTGATTATAGAAGCGTAGGATTGTTTATAGTAATTTATACTTGTAAAAACCAAAATTTAGAAGGATTTTAATTTGTTCTTTTTAAAACTTCAACAGATTAATATACATCATTCACATACCTGCGAAAAGTACAATTGCAAAAATACAATCAGATACAAATAATTTAGCTCTGCTGATGTTATATTTAATTGCATAACCTTAAATGTATTTTCTTTTCTTTTTTCAAATTTTTTAAGTTAAATTAGTGTTTGGCACAATGAACTTTCCTGTTTTTATAGAATAACCCATGCATACAACTCGTCTCTCATTCCAATGTTCGCCTCGACTGTGTTTTAGTCGGGTTGAACCTGTCTTCGTTTTTATTTGCACTGATGATGGCACTTGTATTTTAGAGTGCCGAAACAGCTGTTTGCTGGTTTTTTAACCTTTTTTCATTTTGAATTTGTACTTTATATACGTTGTCATATTTTATTCACTATGCAGTACAAAGTTTTCGACTACTTTTTATGAACCCATGCATAGTTCAACTGCTTTTGCGTTTTTTTAGTCCTAACTTATGTAATTCAAGAGTGACATTGTAAAGTAGAAATGAAAACTATTATGTCTGTCCTTTGCTGACAAAATATCATAACACACTTGTAGTTTATTTGTCATGTAATGTAAGTGAAAATATTTTACTGTATTTTTTATTGAACTTTTAGTCACTCATAACGCATTCATACCAAAACTCTAGACGTGTATTTTATTAGTAAATCGATGTACATTGAACTTAAAACTTAGTTGAAACAATGTAGTCCATGTTTTAATTTGTTAAATAATAAAGCCATTGTGTGGTTACTGTTGCGAAACTGAATAAGTAAAATAATGTAACTTCGTGTTATTGAAGTGATATTTCTATTTCCAAGGCATCCACGCATTCCCGTGTAATTTTGGATCGGCAGCATGGTCAGGTGGCACACCAGCTGGATCTTTTGCAATAGCTTTGTACTTGTTCATAGACGTTTGTAGCTGAGCTACAACCTGAAAATGACACAAAAAATGAAAAGAACTGTATCAAGATCGTACAAAAAACGTGGTTAACAATATCAGTCAACAAAAAAAAAAAAAAAAAAGTTTTGATAGGATTTGGAGCTACAAAAATAATACTTAAGAAGGCATCTTTGTTTTATGCAACTGCTAGTTGTTACTTTTGAACCCTAAAAATTTAAATTCAAGGCAGAATTTGTATACTCTGTTACTGATAAAGCAAAGATGTGCTTGGTATGCCTTTTCTTCTAAGATTTATGGTCATACAGATTAAACGCATAGTGTGCTTCCACATAAAACTCCTTTCCCCCATCGAAGACGTAAGGATTCTGCCACGAAAAGAGGGTGCGGGGGGATTAATAAAGGTGGAAAATCTCGTATAATTTCTTTATACTCTGTGAAAAGGGGGATATACTTTTCTGTACAGGGATCTAACTTCGCTCGGCTACCTGGAAAGCACGGAAACACCGAATTCAGCATACTTGATATCCTGCTACTCTCAAACTTGCATTTTTGATTTCAATATCTATGATTCTTCATACAATGTCTCTCTAAGTGTTGAGTGAAGTCTCCAAAGCTCTAGGGACACTTGACCCATTTTCAGACTGCATGAATATAATTTTTTGTACCATTTCTACTTGGAATTATGCTATTGTTTTTAGCCATAAAAATGTGCAGAATGGCCAACTATTTATGTATATTTTTCATATCGTTCTAACTATTCTACAAAAAAAGGGGGGGGGGGATGTAAAACCAAAAATTGGGTCAAGTCTCCCTAGTTTCCCCTACCAATGTCTTTTAGCTGCATATCTGTATAAAAAAGCAAATCTAAGCACTTGATGATCTATGTACAAAATTTAGCCCGTTTATGATCATTATTTCACGACGAGGTTTTACTCTGTCCGACACGCTGTTTATAGGTAGTAAAAGCAGTTTATCAAAAAATGCACTGAAGTGCAATGTAAGTCCTTTCAGAAGATCGATTTCCCAGAAAGGGCGAAATCACTTGTATCTAGAGCTTACGTTTTTTTATGCTCTAATTATGTACATCTTAACAACAGCATTCTGTGATCATATATGAGTGTAAGTTATGTTTCCTTTTTGTGACGTACGAATCGCCTACATGGGTGACGATGATTTTAATGATAAAGTTCTCAGTTTATATCTCAGGCACGTAAAGGCTTGGCGGGATAAAACCGGGTGGAATGGCTTCCTCCGAGTATCCCATATTCAACTGTCTCTGTATTGACCTTTTAAACATTAACGGTCCGGAGGAGATTGGATTACAGGCAGACAGACGCGCACAGATTTTAATGGTATACTATACGGAGGATTGTTAGAAAAGTGCGCGACCGTGAAAACCATTCCAAGGATGCAGACGGCTTTTTTTGGGGATTTTCCTTCACATTTCTCGCTCTTAAGACATTTTTGGCTCCTGTGGTTCAACAGGCTCCTCCTGATACAGCTCGTGTGATTTGTGGTTGTTCCCCGTACACGAGGAGAGGAACGAGAATTGAAATAAGAGAGAACAGACAGGGGTGATTGTGTTCCGGTATTTTACTGAATTTCCGGTATTTTCGGACGTATTTCCGGTATTTTTATGTCCGAAAATACCGGAATTATGTTTTTTTGTCATGCTTTTATCTCCCTACCTCCGCAATTTTTTAAAAATTATATAATACTCATCAAATATACCTGCAAGAGCCTTAAGATGGACACTTATCCTTTAAGATGGACAAATGTCAAGATAATTTTGTATAACACCAGCTCAAAAGTAACTTTGTAACCCATTAAAATTTTAATCAAATGTACACACACTATTTTGACTCTGACTATTGAACTATTTAATACTATGACATAGGTGCACTTAAGTAATAGGGGCCAAAGATTACCCCCCCCCCCCCGTTCTCGCTTTGAAACTTTCAGGTATTTTTTAATGAACTCACAATCACCCCTGATTATAGATGTTACGACAGCCGAGCTAAACTCCATTCCGAAACGGACCTTCTCGGAATGCTTCCAAGAACGGAAGCACCGCTGGGGAAAGTGTGTGGAGTACCAAAGAGAGTATTTTCAGTCAGTTACCGCCCTACAGCCAGGGCTAAGGCAGAAATACATGAAATACGCCGCCAGCTCAGTCATTCCATCCGAGGACTGAATTTTCCTGCTTATTAGCACTCATCAGCCCGGAATAGGAAGTGCCTGAGCTGGAGGTGTAAAACCTCTTAAGGAACCGAAAATATCCTCGTTTAGCTGGTGCTAATGGTCAGTGCTAATTCTATATTAGCTACCAGTTTGTTTGGCACTCTTGGCTTCCTTAAGAGGTTTTCCACCTCCAGCTCAGGCACTTCCTATTTTGGGCTGATGAGTGCTAATAAGCAAGAAACTGCAATTCTCGGATGGAAAGACTGAGCTTGCAGTGTATTTCATGTACCAAGGAGAATGTTTTTAGGTTGATTGGGTTTCCAGCGCTCCGGGTTTTCCAGTTTGTTTTTTCATCGGCTCGAAAGTAGGATATTTTTCTAATAGACCTTGTACACTAAGTGTTATAGATTCAAAGGCGTAATTAATCACTTTTTTTAATTTTTGAAAACACCTGTCTTTATTCCCATAAAAATTATATTTCATAATACAGTGAAACCTGTGTAAGTTGACCACTTGCGGTGCAGTACTTTGGTGGTCAACTTAGACAGGTGGTCAACTTATAGAGGGTAGTAATGAAAACTTTTTTTTTTGTCATTTCTTGTCCATGCATTAATTTTTTAACTAACTGGAATATACTTTAAACTAACTTTCATTGTTTAACATTACTTTAAAACAATAAGAAAAAAGTTTTTTAAATTTTTTTAGAGATTATTTACCAGAATGACGCGTATAGTATCATACAAATTTAAAATTTCAAAATTGATCAAAAAAAATGCCCCATTGCTTATGAAAAACTACTTACTTGATATTAACAATTCCTAAAGATTCATAACAAGTCAAAAGTCACTCACATTCTTCATTTGTTTTTTTCTTTCAGATTTGTGTCCATGGTGATCTACTTTTTAACAAAATAACTCCTTATTGAAGTTTGGCGCATTTTCTGGGACTTAATATTAGCCCAATGTTTTTCGATGGAAACATAAATATTCATAGGTTTTTTCTAAAATGTCTGGTTACTTATTTGAGGCATAACTGATGAAACTTTTAGTACAATCTAATGCTTTTGCCTAGTGGTCAACTTACAAAGAGTTTTTTACAATACTCCAAACCAAATTTGTTGTTCATTAGTGGTCAAGATAGAGAGGTGGTCAAGTTACAGAGGTTTTCCTTCATTATATAAGATAGGACTGATTCCGTTCCTGACAAAAGCGGTCAACTTAGACAAGTGGTCAACTTACAAAGGTGGTCAACTTTACAGGTTTTATTGCATTGAGATAGTGTGAAACTTTACTGATACACTGTTAAAAATTCAGGAAGATTTTCTGGTAATTGTTACTGTAAAATTGCATCGCCGACGCATCGCTGATTTTTACGGTAATTTATACCGGAGAAATAAGCGATCCCAGCACCAACTGGTTGCTGTGGCCTACCGAGGAAACCGTAAAATTTTACAGTAACATTTGATTTTTACGGTAATAGTTACTGGCAACATGGATGCCAGTAACAATTACCGTAAATTTTCCGGAAAATTTTTAACAGTGTATAATTAAGTGATAGAAAAATACTGACCTCCGGAAGTTGGTCTGCGATATTGTAGAATTCGCAAGGATCATTATGCACGTCGAAAAGGCACGGTCCTTCTTCGGGCTTACAGGTATCGACGCTTGGAGGCAACGATCCGCATTTTACTTGCAGTAATTCATTACATCCCGGAACAAGACATGCGTAGGCTAAGCGAGGATCTTTTCGGTATTTTCTCCATAATATTCGAGCTGCTTTGGATCTCTTTAAATATTTTTTGTAATTCTGAAAAAAGAAAATAACTGTTGGGAATTCCAAATAATATTATCAATAATTCACGTTTATTTTGATATATTTGGCTTTTAATTAAATCCCTATTTTCTTTTATCTTGCAAAGTCACAAATGCTAATTTCAATGTATGTAACGTATTTCCCGATTTAGACACGTGCGTGCCTTACGTCATGAAATGACGAAATTCCTTATCCATTTGATTGGCCGCCGTTCTAACATCGGGAAATGCGCATTTCACATGCAAATGACTCTGGCTGACTATATATGTTGCTTCTGTAGCTCAGTTGCTTGCTCTTATTTTTAAGGCGTCGTATTTTTCTTTCATATAGTCAGCCAAGTCGGCTACTTGCCGTCATGCTCTCGAATAGGCATTTTATAACAGTAAACTTTATCTGCAAACCTTAAGTTTAAATAACTAAAACTACGATTGCATAAATGATTCTTCATTTTTCATAATGCAAATTTACAAATAATGGTTTTGCCTGTTTTACTAAAATATCTATGCTTCGAGAGAACTTATTTTGCAATATCATTTTTCATATGTAAATAGCTCGCCAAGGATACCACTGTATAATATCACCAAGGAGGAAATAAATTCATAATTTCAAATACAGGTATTGTTTTCTGAAAAGGACTCCAGTTACACTCTGCAACTAAAAATGCACTAATTAAATTAGTCATCGGTGCGATAACTTCATTGATAAAACCTCATCGCACAGTAATAACAATGTCCATCACGGTCCATTTTTGGAATAGCATAATTCAGTGGGTAGGAGCGAGAAGGAGACGAATATGGTGCCGGGATTTGTAACTAACAATTAAACGCAGTGGTTGGAAGTAGCGCGCTACAAGTAGCGACGCTACTGTAGTAGCTACATTTTTGAGTAGTTTGTAGTGTTGTGCTCACTACTTTTTAAAAAAAGTAGTGTAGTGGGTAGTTAACTACAAAAAAATAGTAGTTTGTAGCGATTTCTGGAAACTACTTTCAAATAAACTGAAAAAAAAAAATCAATGTTCAAACGAATTTGACTGGCTCAAATTTTACACAAGTACATCAGCAGATGCAATGAGAAGTAAGACTAATAAAAATACGAGCTAACCTCAAGTATTTCATTTTGACGGCATACCTGCTATCTGTTCGACGCCTTTAGTTTGTTTGCCGTCGTAATTTTTATATTTCACCAATATTTACATTGAAAAAAACACTTATTTTCGTGAAAATGAAGATATCGGTGATTTCGCGAGTTGAAAATTTGGTTAATTTTATATGAACGGACCGAAGATTGAAAAACAAAAATATTTTAGCGAGGCTTAAATTTTTGACAGTATTCACCAAATAAAAAGAAGCTACTGAAACTGTTATAGAAAAGGATGAAATTGAACTGTTCTGGAGGACTTACAATAAATGCGAGCATTACAGTGTATGAGAATATGATAACGGATATTTTTCTTAGTGTCTTCTGATGAGCTAATTTATCAATCTTTTTTTGTTCAATCCTCTTACGGTGTATTTGTGTATTAGGGTGTCCCGCCCCCCAAAAAAATCGAAAGTTGATTTTTCAAGTAGCACACTTTCTTATATTTTATCCTTTTACGTCAAAAAAAAAAAAAATCATATAATTTGAACAACGGCAACAAGTGCCGATTATGTCTGAAAGTGTGAACCAGCACTTGTGTAGTACTAGGTCAAATTAAAATAAAATGTTTTTCTTAGAAACTCAAAATTTCTGTTGATAAAACGTTACTCCTATACCCCACATATCCACCCCAAAAATATTTATTCAAAATAAAAACCATTTAGATATCCCACACGTGGCCTAACATTTATAATTTTCTTCAAAAAATTAAGTTTTTGATACATATTTTCAGATATGTAAGATTTTACGAAATTATGAAGCTCAAAAATATTAACAGTAAAGTAGAAAAGTAGGGAATTAGCGTTAAATAGATATTTTTGTTTTCCTGCAATTTTTAAGTCTCCCACATAGTACTCAAAGATATGGATTTCTTTCAGGTTGAGTTAAATTTTTCATTTAAAATATATTATTTTTTTATTATTCGTTTGTAATTGTTGATCTGTAAATGTGTTCGCCAGTAATTTTTGAACTTGATATTCTATTTAAATTTATATGTAATTTTTTGAAAGATATCTGAAAAAAAAAAAAAATTAAATTAAATTATGAATTTTAGGTCAAGTTTGGCATATCCAACTGTTTTTTAATTTGAATAAATGTTCTTGTGGTACATGTGGGGTGTTGGGTATAGGGGCAACGTTTAATCAACATAAATTTCGAGTTTCTAAAAAAGGTTTTTTTTTTTTTTCGATTTGGCCTAGCATACAAGTACTGTTTTACACTTTCAGGTGCAAGTCAGCACGGGTTGCCGTTGTGCAAATTATATGAAACTTTTTCACCGACTTCAAAAACGGAGGTTATGATTTCGTATTGCGGCTTTTTATGTATGTTTTCGAATTATTCCAACACTACTGGACCGATTTGAAAAAAATTTATTTTTTGTTTGGAAAAGTATACTTCCCAGATGGTCTCATTGTAACTTGGTCTGGATGTGATAAGGGGTCCTGGAAAAATCCAAGAAACTTTAAATTTCATACGTCACGATCACGTAGTTTTGCTGTGATCGGTGTATTTACACCTAAGGTTTTGGCTATCTCTTAAACGATATTTAATTCTCGCGGCACATGGATAATTAATTTTCGCAACGCTGCGCTGCCTGCTAATTTATTATAATAGGTGTTACTAATGTATTTATTACTGCGTAGCAAAGCAGTAAATTAAATATATTTTGCTGCTTTAATAGTTGAATCAATTACCTTAATATTTTATTTACTAATAAATAACTTTATTTAGGCATTAAAATATAATGTTCTTTATTTAATATTCCAGGTTTTAAATATATTTAGTGTTCAATTGCGGTGGAATTGAATACAGACCACCCCTCCCCCACGATTTAATTTATATTCTTTAATAATATACATTATAACTGTGTATGATTTCTAAAGTTTGACCAATATTCTAGATTTACTATTTCACGATGCCGCCAGTTCAATTTGAAATTAGGGACTATATTAATTAGCAGGCTTCAAAAAAAAAAAAAAAAAAAAAAAGGAGGAGGTTCTGAACTCGTCGGATTTGTTTTTCCTTTGTACAATGTTCCATAAATACTCGAAGACACCTGTACTCAGGGGCATGCACAGGGAGGGGGGAGGGACACCTGTTGGCCCGGGCCCGAACCGAAAGAGGGCCCAATATTTTTATAACTAAAGGTGAAAATAGTGTTAACAATATGGAGAGGGGTCTGGAAAAGTCATTTATGATGGGCTCCAAAATTTCTATGCACGCCCCTGCCTGTACCGATAAGGAAAATTCTTTTTTTGTTTGAAACGGTAAACTTCCTCGGCGGTCTGTTGGTCATCAAGTTCAGGTTTGATGAAATTGAAGGAACTCTTCAAATATCATACTCACATTTAAATCTATTTGTACTTTATTAACTTTGTATATCGTCTCACTTAGTGAACCGGTTTTTATGCTTTTTTTTTTTTTTAGTGGTGGTTTTGTTTAGGGTTGGTCTAATTTAGGTTCCAAATCTTTGATTTACCCTATTTGTTCTTTAGGGAAAAGTTAAGGGTAAAACAATAAATTTCATGCAATTTCCTTTACAAACGATTAAATATAAAACCCATTGATAAACAAAGGCCATAAAACAAAGTTATATACTTTCTTTACCTATAGTTAAAGAAAGTACTAAAAAAATATATTATTAGGAGCAATGCTAATGAAAATTTTGATGAAAGGATTCTCTGAAGCAAACATAAAATTCATTCTAGTGGAATTTTTAAATTTCATCTATAGTGGGGTCATGTGAAGAAACATGCTACTTTTATCACGAGTTACATGACACGTATTGTGAAACATAAATTACAATTTACAATATTACAATTCTAAAATTTACAATTTTACAAATTTAAACTTAAAGCGATTTCGTTTATTTATTTATTTTTAGTGACTCGTGCATTTGCTTGTGGAAAGCAAACTTTGATAAAGTTGAACAACTAATGATGAAGACAATTTTTTTTTTGTAATTAGTTACGCATTTGCAAAAGCCTGTCTACACAGTCGTCGAAAGTGGTGTTATTTACACCACTAACAAGCAAAAAATAAATTACTTTTAAATAAATTTTAAAAAAACGCCTTCAAAAAATACCCAGGAACTAAAAATCAAAAAATAACTGATTACACTTACATTCTATTTCCTACCCAAACATAGAAATGAAATTTATTTTACAATTCCAGTACAAAAATCAACTGAACTAAACACCGAATTATAAAATAAACACTGATTTAAATTGCTATACGATTAATTATTTTAAATACCTAACTAGTTATATACGATCTATTAATTTTTAATAACCTTTTGAAATCGGGGCCTCCTATAAACTACTACATAACGTAACTGAGTAGGTTTAGTTTTAAAGACTAATCTCGCGTATAGTTAAATTAGTGTTTAATTCAGGATTCGGTGGGCTGTCAGTTGCGTTATGTAGTTGTTAATAGGCGGCCCCGACTTCAAAAGGTTATTAAAAATTAAGAGATCGTATATAACTAGTTAGGTATTTAAAATAATTCATCGTATAGCAATTTAAATCAGTGTTTATTTTATAATTCGGTGTTTAGTTCAGTTGATTTTTGTACTGGAATTTCATTTAATTAAAATAAATTTCATTTCTATGTTTGGGTAGGAAATAGAATGTAAGTGTAATCAATTATTTTTTGCTTTTTAGTTCCTGGGTATTTTTTGAAGGTGTTTTTTCTTTTTTTAATTTAAAAGTAATTTATTTTCACGATTGTTTTTACACAAGAGGAAAAATACAAGAGTTTATGCAATTTGAAAAATTGACTTTCATTTTTTGAGGGACAACCTATTGTGTATGCTTTGTATTTACTTATTTTTTGGAAAGTAGTGAAGTAGCGACTACATTTCAGAAGTAGTTTGTTGTTGCTACATTTTGAAAAAAGTAGTTGTAGTTGTAGTTAACTACATTTGTAACAAAGTAGTTGTAGTTCGCTACAAAAAAAATGTAGTTTTTCCAACCACTGATTAAACGTTATGTCAATTCGGGGAAACTTCGCATAATTTGTATGACATTGTGAAGCACGAATTGCAAGGAACTGCAGTGAGTCTGAACAGATGTATACAATTTTGAAATTTGTGCGTCCCAACCATGTTCTCCCACAACTTGTTTCTGCGCAAAGGTTACTTCTTAACTGTCATATAGTTTTGTGGTTCATTTATTATCTTCGTTATTTCAAATCATTTTAAAACAGTAAAGCGGCTCTCAGAATACACATTTTGGTAATCATAAGCATTTATAATATTACGTAAAAAATACTAATGACTTAAAAATAGAAAAAGTAACATTAGTTTTTTCCAATTAATTGCGAACCAAATAATTTTTAAAATTTTGGATGAAAGGGCTTAAAAGTTATTTCTTTGGTTGGTTTAACTGTCGTGGAAAGACGCTTAGTTGGGAGAAAGGACTTATAATGTGCAATTTTAATTCTAATAATTTTATCACTTAATTAAATATAAATAATAATCCACTTTTGCTCTCAATTGGGCATTTTGTTGAAAATATTTTGGAAAACTTGACCGATTTCTAATTTTCTGAAATGCCTCTTCCTCCGCGTTTTGCGTGCAGATAGCTAGCTCTCACTATGTGTATTTCACGATTACGGAACATTTCTGATTTAAAAAAAAAAACCTATTTCTAACCAGGTAAGAAACTCCAGCAACATACAAAGTTTTGTTTATTTAAAGCGACTATAGGTGGAAGTATTCAACAATGGCTGTTTGTCAGTACAGAAATGAAAATTTTCTGCGTTTAGTCTAATCTGTTAATTTAATCTAATCTATAAAATTTTAGTCTAATTAGCCAAAGTAATCATTAATTTTTTGCAGCTTAATTGATGGTGATTTAAAGAGTAGTAGTGATGGCAAACAGAAGGATGTTCTCCACATGCGGAAGGATTTAATTCTTATTTGAAATAATTTCGCGTAATTAACTAGAGTCTATTCAATGTGAAAGGAAAAAAGGGGCTCCATCTATCTCTGAACCCTTACCGAATGGCCCTGAGAAATAAAGTCAAAAGACATTTTAGTGTTTTGAAAATAAATTTTGTAAAAAATAAAAAGTGTTGGGAAACTTTTATGTGAGTAGGGGACCCGCCTTGACTCTCAGGGACCCTGAATTCAACTACAACGTTATAATTTAAAAAAAATGTCTTCTTGTACATAAAATTAAGAATTTCCTCACAAAACTACAACTTTTTTGTATGGAATGGAGCGTTGAACCCTAACACTTAAATGCAAAAAGATATGAAAAACTCTGTTTATGATATACATTGTAAAATTGTAATGAAACAATTTGTGTCAAAAGGGAGTTGATTTTTTAAAACAAAGGAAGGAAAAAGAATAGTAAAGAAGAAATTCAAAGATTACGAGTTTAATCTATCATTCTGGTTAAGATTAATTCTTTTTCATACATTTCCAAAAAAACTAGATCACATTGATTGCATGTTCAACGAACATTATCATTTTTGGTACGATTAGATAAATTTGGATCTTTGGGTATTTTAATACGTGAATCAAAGTTTCGTGGTGAGGCCCCTGGAGGTGTGAGGCTGTGACTTCACATACGATTTGTTAAGCCACTAGGACGGCAAAAAAAGTTTTGATTTAATGGTACAATCAACTCACGAAAACGTGAAGACAGTGGGAATCTAATTTTACGTTTTCTGTTGAACCAGTCATAAAAAACGTTCCAAGCAGAAAAACGTAAAATCGGGGCCGTATTAAAAATCTAATCATGTTGTTTAAAAATTGACTCTTTTCTAGTGAAATGGTGGATTGAATGTGTAATCTTTACTTGCTTTCGATACAATTTAATTGATAGCACGATCTGCACTAACAATCGTTTCCAAATTTCACAAATAAAAATAGTTATCGAGTTTTTATTCTTAGAATCGCTTGATCCGTTGTAGGGGCACTCTCGATCATTTCTTCTTCGTCTTCGTCATTATATCATCGAAAGCGGGTAGTTAATCTGATACTGAAGGTTTCGTGATGTGATTAGTCGTTACATGCTTCACCAAATTCAGGAAAATGTTCAAAAAGAGTATCAGCAGCTGTGGGCAGGTAAATGGTAGTGTCTGCGGAAATGAGTTTTCGAGACGAATGAAAAAACGCGTTTCGGATTCAATGCAATAGGGAAATGTTGGAATAGGACGTTTTTTTCGAGCGTACAAAAACGTATTAAGCGGACTTTCTAAAAAAGGGTAACGTTACATCCGGAATATATTAGCATTATCAGTATAGCCGTTTTCAGAGACCTGCAGAAAATGAGGTCGGATGTAGGATAACGTATGAAACGGACAACGTAAAATCGGGGTTGCACTGTATTACTTTATCTAGAAGCTATCGCTGGGGTCCCAAAATCTTGACCAAAAATTCTACTAATATTTTGATAACATCAGCGCAGGCCTGTCGTAATCGCAAATTTGCAGGAGGTTTCGGCTAAGGAAAACGGATGTTTATCTTGAAAATAACATCAAAACCTCAATCAAAATAATCTTGCTCAATCCATTTGGTCTGATGTGACATTTTTGCTCATATATTTGAGCGGCTTTTTGGAATTTAATATAAATTAGCTTGTAAATTTTATATAGAAATATAAGAAACCATTATACAACACTATATTATCAATTTACTAAAAAAAAGTTGTATTAAAAAATAGCGATTTTCAATTGTTGCGGGCGTGATCATAGTTGCCCCAACAACATGTACATATCATTATTTTTGTTTAAAAAAATAAATAGTTGGTACTTTATATTATGAAACATAACTCCTTATATACACATATATTTCAATTTAAAGACAAAAATTAAGTTCTGGTAATAAAGTGCAAATGTATCGACCAATCTTGCACAAGCAAGCTGTCGAGAAACTAAGAATCAATTCTCTCAAATAATATGAGCTTTATAAAACATGAAACTGCTTCTGATTTTTTTAATGAAAAATTTAACGATTGGAAAACGTGGTACTTATATTAATATTAACTGAAATCTTACCCTTTTGTATAGCTTAAGTAGTACTTTCGACTCTATAGGAACAACATCTTTTATGGGCTTCCCATTCTTGTCATACCATCCATCAAAGCGTCCCTTGTAATAACTGCCTTTGACCAACTTGAAATTATGCACTCGAATCCCTTCCACATCATCAATTGGATCAATGTTGTGAAGAATTTCGTGTCTCGGCGACGGTGCATTATGTACTAAGGATGGCCATTGATCAACTCCGTCTATCCCTTTCAGGGACTTCACTATCTCTGCTCCCCCTGTAAGTAAATAATCCTAAGTAAAGAAATAATTCGAAACAAATGCGTTACATTTCGTCAAACTCTTGCATAAAGGTACCCTGTAAGGCAAGGAACAATATATTAATTAAATAATTTTGGAAAAAAAAATCAGACCATTATCGTTTCCGTAGAACAAAGAGAAATAGGATATGTACTCTGTTATAAGTAAGCACAAATGACGAACCCGATCATATTTTCAAAGCTATTGCATATATGAGACAGTGAGAAGCAAATAGGTGTACTGTTTGTTCTCGAACACCTTGCGACTAGTAACTGCGAACGGTTCCAATTGAAAAAGGAGTGATGGTTTAATGAAGAACACTTCCCAATGCGTTTGGTTTTTGCTTGCTCGTTACTTCTTTCTTGCTATCACCCCTGTTTCGGTAAAATCAGAAGAGACCTGACGCATGCGCAAATTCGAGTAAGGTTTCGCGTTAAAATGACGGACAGTTAGTGGGTTTTAAAGTTTCGAGTAAAACCCGTTTAAAGTTCAGATCCTAGGTAGTCTTTCACTGAAATTTTTATTCCTAAATCATGCTTTACATCAGCATCCACTACAGCTATTAGTACCATCTCTTGCCCTAAAACAGAGAAGTTCGCCTACCATTTGTACTTATTATCTCCAAATTTTAAATTTTTGCACTTGCACCCCTTTGCTTCTCACTGCCTCACATTACAATAAGTGATACATGAATTTAAAGAGAGGTATATGAAAGGTTTTTTTTATTACAGTTTAATTACACAAACGAGTAATATGTAAGCAAATTGCGCAAAATGCTCAATGTTTTAGCGTTTTGTTACACGACAACATCTAACTTGTAATCCAGTTCGTTGCACACCTTTTGCAATATCTCACTGTCAATTGTTCGCAATGCTCTGTAAATACGTTCTTGAAGTTTTTGTAGGGTTTTCGGCATCGGAATTGTTAAAGTCTTTGACGTAGCCCCATAACGAGAAATCACTTGGTGTGTGTAACGAACTGGATTACAGACAAGAGGGTGACACCTCGAACATTTGTAGCTGAAAAAAACTTGGTATATTTAGTGGTAAATCATGTATCACTTTAATGCGTAGTTTCAAAAATATGCTTTTCAAATCGGGTCCATTATTTGTGTTCACACTCGATAATTTGACAAACTCGATGGATTTTTTTTCCCTTTCAAAAGTAGCAAATGAAGGAAATATCGCTTACTGTCAATATGACGATCTTATCTGATGTAGGGTAGTGATTCTAGTTCCAGGTCTTAATAAAAAGCTGTATCTGAGAATTTCGAAAGCAATTTTATTCGAGTTAGTTTTTGGTGATTGAGGTAATACTTTTTACTTCAAAAATGGGCCCTAAATATTCGTATATTTAAAAAGTTTCTCTTCTTTCTCTTAAAACTCAATTCCCTGTGCTACTTTTTTTAGTTAATATAGAAATAGTGTTAGCTTTCGGGTTAGTGTTCCCACATCTTTTGAAAGTATTAAAGTTAATTACAGTGAGCTATATCGAACTTTACTCCTTGTTAAATGAGGCAAACATTGATCACTGGAATAATTGCTGATTATGTTCATGTTTGGTTGTAAATATAATCAGAGAAATATAGTGAATTGTTAATTTCAGTTCTTTAACTTGACTTTAAAACTTTATTAACTGAAAACACTATAAAAATAATAAGAATGCCAATAAATATGGCAAAAAGAAACAGAAGATTAATGAATATGATTCAGAGACACTTGGAGATTTTAAAGTGTTGAGGTTTTTTTTCTTTTTGTTCAAAAAAAGAAAAAAATAACCTTATCTGCTGCATTACTAAAACTTGAGGGTTCATTTATTTCATCGAATGTAATTTCTAAATTGCTGTTGTGTGCAAGCATGTTAAAAATGCATGACTTCTATTAAAAAAAAGTGATCATTATTCCAGAAGTGATCAAGCTCCGAAAAAAGATTTCAGGAAGAGGCAAACCAGAAGCAATTTCTGATCACTGAAAATTTTAAAAACTTCAAATTCTGTTTTGAATATTCAAGGGAACGAATGTTGTTCTTACGACTTGTCTCCTAAACTATCAAACTTTTCCAAAAAAATAAAATTATGCCTTGAAAAGTTTTGCATTTTTTAATCAGTAATTACTCAGTATCACCCTACAGTACAAGTTTTCGTAATTTGTGGAGGACCTTTTTTGAGGTGTATTAAAAAAGGATATTATTTTTAAGTACCTACACTTTAGTAACTCGTTATTGCGAATCTTCCGATAATCCGGAAAGATAACCATCAATCACCTTTTTGCAAAAATATAGTTTGAAAAGAGCATGTTTGATATCATACCTGATGATAACTCACATGTGAGGGCTTATCAATGCCAGAAAATTTTTCAGGGAGTTGATTTGCTATAAAAGTGCTTGGTTTTATGTATTATATAACAGAAATATAAAAATCAAATATCTGCCAATCGTCGCCAAAACTGACGTATCTTGTGTCTAAATCACTTTTTCTTTTGTTTTTAATCAATCTTAGTATGATTAATTCGGTTATGCTTATATCGGATTTCAGTTTTGAGACCAATAACTTTATTGTTTATGAAATTGTATACCAAATGAATTTTGATTTTCACCTTTGAACTTTCTAAATAATACAAAACGTTTGCTTAACACTGAAAATATCTCTTCGCAGAAACTTGAAAAAATACTCTCAACTACAATGTAGTTATTTAAATATCATTTTATTAACGGTCGCTTTAACTCTGAAGCACATTTACATAGTTCCCGAGAAATAAGAATTGAAAACTATTCGGAAAAACGAATGGGGTTTTCAATTATGCCTATTAATACACTTTACACACTACAGAAGAAGGTATTAAAATATGGACATCAGTTAAGAAAATATGAACTTTCAAAATATGAATGATCTAAATTGGTTTCAACTCCAAGTTTTATGCACAGCGAAATTAAAAAATATATATTTTCAAATTATTTTAACAAAAAATAGTTTTTATCTCCTCTCTTTTTTTGTTCATTTAAAGAATGAAAGTTTTGGTTAGTTTTATTTAAAAAAAATTGCCTTTTCCCTCCATGTAATTTAAATTTTTTTATGCAGCTTCTTCTGAAGTCAGAGCTGGATTCCCCAGCTTTCATTCACTGATTAGCGATTCCTCATTAAACTGCGTCAACTCGAGCTGACAATTCTCATTTTGACTTCAATTCTAAGAAACGGAAAAATTTTTGCCTTGTATTTTGAATATTTTTTCTCTTCTTCCGAAAAGTCAGTGAAAACGTAACTCGTAGAACATTCCATATCTTACTATTTTCTTCCGGTATCTTCTTGCTCTAGTATTTACCCCGATTGAAACTGAAAATGTGCTGTTATATTGCTAATGTTTTTGTTTCTTGTTGTTTTTCGCTTTTTATTAAAATATAACATACCCTTCTTAGAAATTTTAAATGAAGATTTCTTTTAAAAGTAAAATTATTGAAAAATAATAATGTATAGATATGACAATAGTTTATTTCTGATACCTACAATTACAGGAAATTGATTGAAGTGACCGAATGCAGCGAAAAAACATTTCCTCATAAATTTGTCAACCACGCACACATGCTTCGTGATGTAGAGTACGACTCTTGCAGATAGAATAGCAAGAATCACAAATATGTATTTCGAAAAGAAAATATAGTAACTCTAATTATTTCGTTGCATTACTACTGTTAACTATAGTTGATTTGAAAATACGAAAATCAAGAACGCATTCAAGTTCAGCTGATAAAAGAAAATCTCTTAATTCTCGTTTCCTTAGAACAGTGGTGCCCAACCTACGGCCAGCGGCCCACATGTGGTCCGAAAAGCTGATGTATGTGACCCGTTATTCTATTCAATATTACGAATCGAAAACTATGTTCTGGAAGCTATTAAAACATTTGGTTATCATCATTCGGTATAAAGAATGATTGCTGCAAATTTGGGGCCAAATTGTCAGAAATTGGTTTCTAAAAACAAATAGAAACTTCGTATCGATAAAATTAGCATATAGTAATGATGACAGTAGTTCTAGGTTTGCAAAATTTCCTTCCTTTTTCTGGATACCTAAGGGAAAAAAATCAATTTTTTGAAAACTTTATACGCGTTCTGACCCGCGAAAGTCATCGTAATAGTAATATGAGGTGCAGCCTCGCGTAAAAAAAGTTGGGTACCACTGCCTTAGAAAAAAAAATTGTTTTTGTTTCCACTAAGAGGTGTAAGCAGACCAAATTACAGTAGGGATTGTATTTAACGCTGCATGTTTTATACTGCGATTTAGCATTCAAATAGGCAATGCATCAAAGTTGGGCAAATTTTAATTGCATGGACAATTAAAGATTAACAATTGATTAATTGGTAAACGTAACCACAACAACTAACAATTGATCAATTGTAATTGTGGTAAACAACAATTAATTGTTAATTGTAGTTTACTACAGTTAACAATTAATTAATTGCTAATTGCAGTTTACTACAGTTAACAATTGATTAATTGTTTACTACAATTAACAATTGTCAATTGTTTTGGGAATTTTGATTAAAACTAACTCTTAAAAAATTACTGGTTTTGTATAATATACTGTACAGGCGACAGGTCGACGTGGATGCTGGACGGGTACAATATTACTACTTAACTATTTAAATACACATGTTAGAAACAAATAAAAGATCTATGCTCAACAATAACTTTATTACGAGCAATAAATTATTTACTGCAGCATATGACTTTTCTCAAAAAATCTTATGGCTCCAGCAAAATTTCCTGAGAAAATTATATTTCAATTAAAAATTCAAAAATATTTTTTTCTGTACTAATAAAACATCTGAGAGAAATTACAGAAAGGTATCTTAACTACACGATTAAAAAAATAAATAAATAAATAAATAAAACAGAGCGGTCTATGAGACCTTACGCCCCCTGTTATGTCCTTCTTTCTCACCTCCCCTGTTACGGGTTAAGCTAAAACAATGATTTACACAAACTTTCAACACTCGGTAAAAAAACAAACATTTACGTGTGGAAAAAGTTTGCCAAAGACGAGGCTAGTTCACGCGGCGAGCGGGCAATCGGCACTGAACGAAAATGCGAAATTGAATAGTACTTCGGACTCTGTGCCCTGAGCTGTATCTCTTGATACATAAAGTTAATTTCTAGTTTTAACTGTTACATAAAACAATTTAAAAAATTATTGCAATTATTTTAATTGCGAAAAACGATTAACGTACATTAATCCAATTAAATTAATTGCAAAGTGCAATTAATACTTTAATTACATTTAATTTAATTGCAATTACTTTTTTAATCAATTAACAAGGCAATTGAAAAAATAATTGATTAATGCCCAACAATGCAATGCATAAGAACAGAACGGTTGATTACAACTTCCTGGAAAGTGCTCAACTTTGCCAGCTAGGCCCTGTTTATGCACACTCCGGCTTCACACCGGGTTGAAGCGGAAGGTGGATAAAAGGGGGATTGCAGCCGGATTGATGGGAAGATCCGTTTTTGTCAAATCGTGAATTCTCCTTTACCTTCCCATCAGTCCATGTGCGAATATCCTTTTTTTTTTTGTGTGTGTCTTTTTTATAGTTAAATTGAGCATTAAAAAACACATTGCAGAACTTTTCTGAAAATAATTTGGGGCATAATCAGTTAATTACTTATCACAACTACACTGTGAATAATATTATATTTCAATATGAATCTTATTATTTCATTCTTTTAATTACTTGAATTTCATAAATTTAATCAAAAATAGCTTGTGACAAATGCAACAGCTTTTACTAATTTCGACTGAGGATCAGCATTGTGAGAACTAGCATTAATCAGTCAATTGTGTAAAAATATGTCTAGATCTTCTAAATCCATTTCTAAATTAAAATTTTTGCCTTTTGTGATTGTCAATATCATGGCCGTACTTAAGGGGTGATTTTTTAGGGTTCCAACACCCTCCAAAATTTTCACAACTGTTCCGAAATATGCTTTTAATATATTTTTTTTCTGAAAAAATTGTTTCAAATTGATTTATTTTTATAAATTTATTTTTTTTTGGTTTTCAATTTCATTTAAAAATAGAATTTTTATTGACGAAACACATGTACAGAACTTTATCACCAGGAATTACTTTTAATTGTACTTCTTGTGGGAAAAATCCGCCAATAATCCTTCAATGTCGGTGGAGGGAATTCGCTCCTGCATTGAACGCGGCTTGAAGCCGGGTTGGATGCATAAAACAGCCTTATTTCGCGAAGCCGGGTTAACGCCGGGATGAATCTAGCTGCATAAACAGGGCCCTAGAGATGTATAATTAACAGAACTTACTGTGTTACTAATGTACAAATTATTACCTTTTACGAACTAATGTAAAACGGTAAGTCTTACCTGCAGCAGATAACAATGTAGGCAACCAGTCACTGATATGCATCAGTTCATTATAAACTCGACTTCGATGTCTAAGAAAAGGGCTCCACATGAAGGATACCCCTCTCACTCCGCCTTCCCAAAGATTGTATTTGCTACCTCTCAATGGCCAGTTTGAGCCATAAGAACCATCTGTACCTTCAACTGCTCCTCCGTTATCCGTTGTGAAAACAAAAATTGTGTTCTCAAGCATGCGGGATTTCTCTAAAGCATCAAATATTTCTCCAACTGAGTGATCGAGTGCTGAAACCATTCCTACAAGTACAAAAAATAACAAGTTAGTTGAATAGTAGTTATATACTTTTGCACTGAACCTTATGGTATAGAAGAATTACTTTCATCACGGGCGACTAGTTCAAATAAGAAAAATAAAAAAAGGCTAGTTTTTTTAATGTAAAATTTCGCTTTAACAATATCCGACTCAATGATAGTTCCCTGTATAACTGAGGAGCAAACATTCAAACCATGTTTTCTCCTTCGGATACAGTTTTTCAGGAAACACAAAAAACTAATATATTTAAAAAAAACTTGTATTAGATCCCAATTATCATTTTTTTAGTTGTATTACTGATTACTAGTAAGACTTGTAGGCGTACTTTACCTAATAAACTTAAAATGAATTAGAAAAATGCATTTGGAATTTGGAGAAATCATGTTTTGACCGAACTCAAAGGAGGAAACGTGTTTTGAATGTTTTCAATGTGGATAAAACACTTTTTGAATGAAAAAGATAGTAACTTAAATTGCTACGATTACATTTTTAATGGAATAAAACTAATTAATGACATAATAAAACTGATTGTTATAAAATAAAGCTAGAAATTTATAAGTGAAAAGAAAATTGTCCTGCATAATCCTCATTCAAACAATCGCACACTACTTCCTCCGTCTCATCATTGCGTGCAGGTAAATTATAAATAATGTCTTTGTACCAATTAAAATCAGGTTGATTTTGCCACTCTTCGCCATACATTAAGTTTAAAAGTTAGTCTACGTCTCTTTTCTTTTCAACTGATATTCCATGGTTAAGAGGAAGAGATTGTAAGACAACACTTTTCACAATGTGCATCTATTATTTCTTCCATCCCTAAATTAATAATAAAAATTTAGGTAAAAGCACACCGCTCTAAAATAAACAAACAAACCCCCCCCCCCCCCCAACATAGCACCAAGCAAACAATAACATAACCTCTGAAACACTAGACACATTGGGAAATAGCTGGGTCACGTGATCAGTAAGAACAGCTCTGATTGGTTGACAAGAGGAATCACTGTTTGACTGGAAACTGGCTCTGGAGGAAACACTTTTTGAATGATACCTGAATTTTATAAATAGGTTTATAATGGGAAAAAATATGTTTTGGTTGAAAACAATAGCATATTTTTGTACCATTTAATGTTGAGTTCAAAGAAAAATCACTAACTCATTTTTTTTCATTTTTGGAGAAAACACAGTTTGAATGTTTGCTCTTCAACTATAATAATTTACAACCCCATGAAATTATATACAATAATCTAATATTATTCACGCTTGAATTCAATGATATTCTGCACAATTTTCATCTTCTGCAAAACAATGGCTCTCTCAAGAACGGATAAGTGATAACGAATATTGTAGAAGTATCTCACATCAGAACAACTAAACTGATATTAAAAGAGAAATTTTTCAGTGCAGTAACCATTCTATAAAATGATTTGCGCTTATATATAAATGTGATATGTTTTGACTGCGCGAAAATTTAGAAAGAAAGTACTCGAACTAATGCCTTTCTCATTCCATTTTGCCTCATTCAATTGAAGTTTTCTCTTATATATGCATTTGCTTTTTGGTATCAAGAAAAAAGAATTATTTCAAACATTTTAAACGCCATTAAAAAAAAAAGTGTTTACTACCACTTCTCAAAAGCGAAGAGTTTCCATAGTTTGGCTCTGATCATATTGAAAAGCGATGATAAAGTATTAAGTGATACCATTTGTTAAAATGTATGTGAAGAGAAAGTCGGTTTGCTTCGCCACTAACGAATTGCAATAATCACTGCCCTTGTGCCAAGGTCGGACCTCTTGTAATCAGAGCCATACTATTGTTTAAACTCAAGAAACACCGTGGGTCATTAGGAAAGTTTTCAGTAGCGTTGTCTGATCCTAACATATCCGGTACGTCACTGTAAAAAAGGAAACATTACATACCTCAATATCAAGGAAGTAAATATTTTTCTATTTTACTATGTAAAATACAATATGCCATATTATTTAATCTTAATTAAATCTTTCGATTTAATATTCACAGAAAACTGTCATTATAAATAAAAACGCAACCGTTACAGCTGTCGTCATTAGTAAAATAAAGTTTAATATATTTATTTTCGGACTTGCATTAAATTCTACTGTTCTTTTGAACAACTAATTTCGTGTGAAAGTTATTGAGAGTGTTTCTTTTTTACATCCTTGTAAACTGGCAACACTACTAAGTACGAATTGACCCCCCTTGTAAAGTACTAGTCGAAGTAAACAAAACTTCTAAATCTATCGGTACGTATTTATGAGAGATGTTATAATTTTGCAAATAACATCTAACAATGAAATGTAATTGTTCATAAAACGACTTATGAGTTGCAGTATCTTATAATAGGTTTACAATTTTTAATGCAATTAAAAAAACAAATGCTGCATTTTTAAAGAAATAAATGTTTTTTCCTTATGCTTTGAAGTTTAGGGGTTGAATATGCGTTTTGAAGAAATGGGGGAGTGTGAGCATGTTGTAATGTTTATTTTTTTTACTAGCTGTTCAAAAGCAAGTTACGTTCTATGACAAAACATCAGCCGTCCAAATTGCCAAAATTGAACTGGGAAAAGTCGTAAGCTCCAACACGTCATTGACAGGCGAAAGAATCCAAAATTATAATTTTCAATATCACAACCTTAAACAGAGCACTAAATAAAGAGAGAGAAAAAAAAACGCAAATAAAATGAGCAAATTAAACGTTTAAAAATCAAGTTTCTCAGAGTCACGTAATTACAGGGTTTAAACGTTTCTTTGAGATGCTACTCAAATAATAAAAATAAAATCAATAATAATAACTTCATTGGTTAAGTTAAATTAATTTACAATCTTGACAGTCAAAACCATACCCTTAGGAAGACAGGGGTTGGGGCGGGGGGGGGGGGGGGGTAGTTTATTACGATCATATGTTATCTCTCCAATACATTTAAAAAAAAAATTAATTGCAATTTAAAACCTTTAACATTCAAATTCTTCGAGAGATTTTCAAATATGTGTTGCAACGGCCGTAATTCTTTAAATTGGCTCTCAAAAGAAATGATATTTTTCGGAACATGATATCGCAGAGCTTTGATGTGCAGAAGAAATCTCGCTTTTTGTGAAACACACCAATAGCTAGGAAAAAAGTAAAACTGAAAAACTGTTTCAAATTATTCCTGGATGAACAAACAGTACCTTTTTTCTTTCAAATAATTTTCACGAGTAATAATTTCTCAGGTCTGGAAGGGTAGTCAATGACAAGAGTCAGTCAACCGAAGCTTAAATACTTTCACAACATAATTTGTGAATGAACCTTGAGACTGCGCTTTCAGTTTCGAGCTCAGACTCTTTTTGCCGAGCGTATTTTCTTAAATCGGTTTGGAGCTGTTTTGTTTTATCAAGAGTCATTTCCAGTATTTGCAATCAATAAAAACTGTTTTATCTTTCATTTTTCAAACATTTTTAAACTACTGCTGAAATGTACTTCTATGTTCTTTCTGCACGTAATATTAGTTATATGTTCATGAAAAATACGCAGTTTATTTTTATGAATTGAAAATCGAAGCGAATTTCACGCTTGAATGAATTTGTGCTGAGGATCTTGGTGAAATTGATGGATTGTCGCTGCAAAGGCCGTGTGCAGTCGCGGCCAAAACAACAATACTAAACCGTTACCCATATTGATGTAGTATACCCAGCTTATAAGGTCTTTTCTATTACTAGATGCACAACTCCGTAGCAGAAACCACTGGGTCATCATTAACCGCGGGAGGATTGGTGAATCTCGAAATTAAACAGGCAAAATTGTTTGTGTTACACAAAAGAAAAATATCTGCTACTCGTCGATTAAAATTTGCAGTTGTTTGCTTTGAAAATTTTGCAGTAAGCATTTCATTATTAAACTTTCACTCACGATTTTCATTTTTGGATAGTTTTTTCGGAAGCTTGCCCGTTTACTGGATGGTCTCGTTGGTCCATGCAACCCGTTCTTATTGTACTCCTAGTCTAATTCTATATCTATAAGATAATCCATAGGAAAGAATTGAGCATTCTTTGTGTGCTGGTGAAGTATCGATTTCCACCGTACCTGGACATAGCCTCCTAGTACGAGAGGGATTGCTATGTTGTCTGACTGCAAAATTACATCATTCAAAAGTAGTTAATGATTGATTTTGAATGAAAATTTGTACTACTAGCATTTTACTCACACCACGTTTGGTTTTAGATGCTTGCGTACTAAAAACATTTTTAATAACGAAAAATTCTTAGCAGTTTTATGCACCAAAATATATTTTCTGCTTGTGATACAGTGCACAATTAATAAATTTCAAGCTTAAATCTACATCCTTTGAGTCGAGGTACAGATGAGAGTACATAGTTAGGGATAATGCTGTTTCAGGGTGATATAGAATTTTTTCACTAACGCAAAATAAAAAAAAATTGTTTTCAAATGTTGTTGTTGCATTGTTTTTTTTTTTATTTTTTTTTTATTGTTTTCTACAAGGAAATACTTAATTCTGTACTGTTTAGGAAAGGGTCGAAAAGTATACACTCTATGCGCAAAATTATTTCTGTAACTAACATAATAAATCTAGCAGAATATTTTCATGACAAATTTTCAAAGAATTTCTTTATTCTTATAAGAAATGAATGTTAAAGATTTTGTTTTGGACTTCCTGCTAGCAACAACAACAAACTCCCGTCGCTAAGGTTTTGTACATGTGCACTAAATGTCTATATGAAATATGGAAAACAGTAGCAATTAAACTACACAGGAGCAAAGACATATTTATTTATTTTTTAAACCAAGATGCAACTGCGCGTGCACATAGAAAAAATAGAAGCTTCAATCATACCTGCAAATGTCCGTCTTTTTTCGTCAGCAATACCTACAAGAGGTTTCACATATTTTTCCGGTACTTGTAGAGGCTTATCAAAATTTCCACTGTGTGGAGCTTGCTGTCCAATGTAAAGAAAAAGCGGCTGCAAGGAAAAAACAACTATCATGCATCATAACGAATAAATAATTTTGTTCTTGAAAATTAAATGAATGAATCACCAACGTTTTAATGCCCAAAAACTGCAAATTACTGCAGACACGGGTTTCGGGTTTATAAGGAACTCCTTTTTCAATGCAAAGAATTGTGAGCTTTTGAATGAAAAGTTATTCGAGTAAAAAACTGAAAAGTCATCCTTTTCCTCGGATGACTTTTCATTCACATTTCGCATTTTCGCTCGCACTTCTTTGCATTGAAAGAGGGATTCCTTGTGACCCCAAAACACGTGTCTGCAGTAATTTGCAGATTTTGTGCATTAAAACTTTGGAAATACATTCATTTAACTATAATTCCGCAGTTTCAACATGTAAAATAAAATGAATTTCGAGTTCATACCATCTCGTTAACTTTTGTAATTGTTGTTACTATCATCGTTGTTATTCCTCTTGTTCATGTTATTTCTTCGAGTCTATCAATTGTATTTTTAAGCCTTTTGTGCTTTCACTAAAACCGTTGGGGATTTTCCCACACCCAGCCTGCACATCATTAGCCACTAGCAGCTTCTGTAGGACGAAAATTTTACCCACAGCAAGCTCCCCCCCCCCCCCGGTGGGAAATTATCTTATTGGGATTTTGAAATACCTCCAATGATCTGACTTTTTTATCAATGTAAGCGAGCTCAAGAACAATAGGTAATCATCCTGTGCAAGCTCCAAAGTTACGTAACTTAAAGAAATAGCTTTTTCAATTTTAGCATGTTGGATATTTCACTGATTCCAAAAAATAATACCGCGTATAGGTAATAAATTCTCAAATCTAATTAATTAATATTTAAAAACGCAAAAAAGTACAACGCTTTTAGGATGGACAACACGAAAGAATGTTAAAAAAGCCTTTTTTGTATATTTATTCACCTTTTTGCATAATTTTAATGTCTCTTGTAAATGATTAACAAAAAAAAAAAAAAAAAGATAAATTAATTTGAATTATGGCATTTTGAATTCAAATTATGTTTTTCGCAATCACGAATGTGTGTATGTAGGCGTGTGTGTTTGTGTCAAGGCATGAGTGTGTGGGTATGTGTGTATATGCGTGTGTGTTTGTGTCTGTATGCAGGCATGAGTGTGTGTGTATGTATGCGTGGGTGTTTGTATCTGTGTGCAGACATGAGTGTGTGTATTTGTGTGTGCGTGTGTATTTGTGTCTGTAGGAAGGCATGAGTGTGTGTGTGTATGTGCGTGTGTATTTGTGTCTGTAGGAAGGCATGAGTGTGTGTGTGTGTATGTATGTGTGTGTAAATGTGTGTGTAGGATGGCTTTCGCTAGAGGAGCAGCATCGTGAGGCCCGTCGACGGTGGTGCTGCAGATGGAGGCGGTGGGAAAATAAAATCATAGGAACATCAAAACAGTCAAATGAGAACAATAAGCAATCGTGATTGCTCAAAAAAAAAAAAAAATCCCAATTGTTTTGAGTTGTGCACCAACTTGCAAGCTGTGTGAAGTTTTTGTTTCGAACTCTCAACTCTGATTTTGTTCTACCTTGTGCTCATTGAATCTTCGTTCGCGTTCAGTTGTAGATTCCGAAGTTCTATTTTACGTTTCGAATTTGTTTCGCATTTCTTTGATTTATTTCTGCAGCTTAAACTTGAAGAATGCCACGACAAACAGTTCAAAAAACGGGAATATCATTCAAATCAATTTCAAGGAAGAATCAGCGCAAAATGAGCTGATGATAAGCAATTGAACGTTAGTGCATCAAAAAGCAAACTGACTTCAATGTATTGTGATCGCGAACTGCATGGTGATGGTTATCGTATACGCGATGAGGAGGATAACGATAGTATTACAAATTTAGAAATACTGTAAACGCTATTGTATGCCGAGTTGCCAATTTCAAACTGTAAGTCAATATGCTGTAGGTAAGTTCGCATTGTGTTTTCATTCTTAAGTGCCCTTAAATCAATGGACAAAGCTATCCGTTATACTCTTAAAGCTACCAGTGCATTCCTCAAAAAATTGGAAAGTGAAACAGGTGTTTTACACATAGCATGCTCCTGAAATGTCCTAATCTTTCTCGTTAATGATGGTTGTACATTTAATCAGTTGAAAATAGCTCTTAGGGCAAACCCACCGCGTTTGATCCACTCTGAAAAGTAGTGTAAGGGGAATAGGAAGAAGATTTTTATTTATTTATTTATTTATCCGTAATCCATTGTATTAAGCAAAGCAGGATGGATACTTATAAACCAGAAAAAAGATAACCAGATAGAGAAATATAGTATAGCTTTACATTTTTAAACTTTAAAACCATGCCCGATTTGAAAAATAGGTCAATTCCATGAGGGAAAAGTTTGAAATGATCTTTATCCAGTTACAGATCGACAATATGTGTGTTAGTGAAACTCATGAAATCAGTACAAAAATCAAAAATACTTACCTTCGCTGGATTATGTTCCATAATCACTTCTTTTGCTTTTGCCGTAAACAATTCTGTTCCGTAGGTACCATTATATTCCCAAGCATTTTTGAAGTTGTCATGCAAATCAAGTCCGGTGGCATTTCGCTGCAATAAAAAATGTCTATTATTTTAGCATCATTTCCCCAATAATAAATTTGCTTAAATATGTAAGTAACGATGCAGTTTTTTAGGCAATAATGTTCTTAGTCCAGAGATCCTATGGTTTCAGAACGCAACAACGAGTTTACCTTGATTGTGTTTTGTTATGGCAAGGTAATATTTTTATTTCAAGCATACTTCAAACTATTTTTTTACTTCCGAGCACTGAAATGTAGAACTTTTTCTTCTTTATTACTAATAATAAAGCTCAAAGTTTGTCTGTCTGGATCTCTGTGACGCGCACAGCGCCTAAACCGTTCAGCCGATTTTCATGAAATTTGGTACGAAATTAGTTTGTAGCATGGGGGGTGTGCACCTCGAAGCGATTTTTCGAAAAACCGATTTTGTTCTTTTTATGTTCTAATTTTAAGAACATTTCACCGAGCAAATTATCGCAACGTGAAAGAGTAAATTGCATAATTATCATTACGTGAAAGCGTAACATGGGCGAGCAAATGAACATAGCAAATTGGCGAGAAATTCATCATCCATTATTTGTAAATATACGGGCGAACCAAATGACCTTTTAATTTTCTACTACGGGCAAAACCGTGCGGGTACCACTAGTAATAAATGTCAACTAAACAAAAAAAACCATGAAAGGAATGCCATTAAAGTATTTTGACTTTGATAATGGCCCCTTAAGCAAAAGATAAATATTTCTTCAATAATAATATTAATGTGTTAATTTCATTTTTCTTTTAAATAGTGCTTGAGCTTGACTCCTGATGAGCATCTGTTTTTTCCCCCTCGCTAGGTTTATTCAATGCAAAAGAGATTCTTTCAAAAACTAGTAATTTCTGTGAATACGAAATTTGGAAAGTTAGGGTATTCAATTGAGTTGAATATCAATCGCCTTTTATTGGGATCACTGGAGTACACACTGCCCACATCAATGAAAGTGGAGCTAAAAAAAACCGTGGGGAAGCGGAATACGATCTATTAAGATGTCTAAGTATAAGAAAGATGTAATGAAGAGCATGCAGTTTTTGTGCGAATGAAAAACTAAGTTTATATAGAATACAGTGAAACTGAAACATGTACAAAAAGTTTTACTTACGTAATTTTAAGAAATTTTCAAAAACATTGTATCATACCCATATATCAAGGTATGATTCGTCCTATAAATGTAAAATGTAATTATAGACTAAATATTAAGCACAAATCAGCCAAGCCTAACTATGATCTATTTTACCCAAACCAAAATAAAACGAAATTAAAAGAAATAAAATCAATACATGTCTTATCTGACTGTGTTCAGCGGATGTAATAAACTTCTGTTATAAGGAAATACTTTTAGTTTTCTCTCTTATTTTATAAAATTTAAAAGTTTTTTAGAAGTTAGTTAACTGTGTTTTGTAAAGCAACATTATGATGCAGATAAAATGTTTTTTTTCTTTTTTTCATATTCATGAGAGAAAAGTTTTGAGGTTAATACTCGTTGCCTATAAGCTAAGGAATATTGTCATAAATTTTGATTTAAAAAATAGTATGAATTAATTGTGTTTACAATCAGTTAGTTGCAGACTGACCAATTTTACTTCATGAGCCATTTCACCCCACCTCACCTAAAGCCTTGCTTTCCTAGGAGCCAACTCGCCGATCGTCGGCGTCGCTCATCGCCAAGGAGAAAACTTGATTTTTCTGTGCATGCGCACCCGAGCTAAATCGACGTCGTGAATGGCTACGCCGGAATCCACTTGACTTTGATTTCAGCGTAACGGCGAGGAGCGACGTCGAAGGTCGGCGATTCGCTCCTAGGAAACCAGGGATTAATAAGACGTGACATGCGTAGAGTAAAGCTTTGCTATAAAATGAAGGTACTACTTCAAAATAATAATTGTATTTTGACGTTGTAAACCATGCTTTACGTCACTAATATTATGTAGAAAGAGTACTCACACTCAAAATTGACGGAAAAATGTCAACTGCAACCGAAAAGCAATCAATTGAAATGTAAGAAGTCAAGAACTAACATTCACGAAAATCATTATCATAAGATATAAAGCCAACTTTTCTAAATGTGAATGCGATTTATTTATAAAATTTTGTTAGTCAGACCAATTTCGAATGCATCAGGAGAACGATGATTTTCTTGCATGAAAAAAAAATTAATTAATAAATTGTCTTAGAAACCAGGAGAAAAATTAAATGGCTACGGTATGTAGAGAGAACGATCTATTTGAAACTACTGTTTGTGAAATGTTTACTAATAAGTTTGCAAGACAAAAATCTAGAAAACAAATTTAAATATTTTCACAAGTGAAAATCCAGATAAGTTCCAGATTTTAAGCATTACATTAAAGTTCTGTTGGAATAAGTATAGATAATAAAAAAGAAAAAAAAAAAAAAAAAAAAAAAAAACAAGTTTTATTTATTTCAAAATATAGTCAATAAGTAGTTTTAATGCTTTGATTTCCTCTCTGAGGGAACCAACATTTTCCTTAGCATCCGTATCCTTAATCGGTTTTGCTCAAATCTTCTTAAAAAATGTTAACTTATCGTACCGTATTTGAAAAATGAGTGAAATAGTCCTCCACTCCAGTCCAATATCCGAAGAACGAATCGAAACCTCTCTTCATGGGAAGGTAATCTTCTTTGAAGAATCCTAAATGCCACTAGAGATAGAACGAATATGAGTTACTTGAAAAGAAAATAAATAGATTTAAAGACACAGACATGCACGCAATTCATCCTTATTTGCAATCATTGAAAACTCTTAAAATACTTTATAATGTTGTCTGCACAAGAGCTCATTGTATCAAATATGAATTAAATGAGATGGTGTAAGTCGCTTTTAACGCAATAATTGGTATTTGGATCTAATAATATGGCACACCACTGTACTTGATCATGTATTTTGTTCAATAAGATCAGTATGAATCGAAACCGAGTGCTGACTGTTGAAAATAAATATACATTGAGATGAGATACGTGGTGCTAATTAAGCTAATAGTTACATTATTTTTCTTACTAAATGGTTTCGTAATTCGTAAGGATACATATAATTATTAGCCTGATATGATGATCCAACTATATCACGGCTTCTCCATTGTCTACCCCACTATCCGAAAAATTACATTTCCTTCTGCTGAGATTTACGGCATTGTATAAACAACTATTCTGCCGTGCTTAAATTGCCATTTAAAGTTGTGCGTCTCCATGTATTTGATTCAGATGCAACTTTTCCAAAAAATTAAAAAAAATATTTCCCATTGACAAATGATTATAAAAATTGTATTTAGGTGAAATATATGACAAAGAACCACCTCGTGACCGTCACTCAATTTTGATGAAAGACTTTTGTGTTTAGCAGGGCAGTATTGGAAATAGTTTTGTGATATTTTTGAATCTGTGGCAATGCTCCCCAACCCCCTCTCTCAACAAAAATGAAAAAGGGTTAAGGATGATAAATTTCATTGGATCAGGCTTACCTTTCCGATTCCGCGCGTCGTGTATTTCAGCGACTTCATATACTGAGGTAAAATCTTTTCTTCCAAAGGTAATCCCCAAGGAGTATTAGCTATTATCACTTCGTGTTGGAAACCTGGTGAAAATGTTATTAATAAAAGTCTAGAACTATTCATATTTATAATAAAAATGTTGGTTACTTTGATTTTTTAAAATACAAATATGTTTAACAAACAGCCTTGTTCTGAACTTTTTTTAGAAAAAGGCAAAGTTACTTCTGACGTTACTACATCGCGGTGTGTATATGCACGCATATAATAATATTATTCAAATTTGAATTCATACTAATAAACGCAATTTTTCGCTATAAAAGTTAATTAATGAAATAAATTTGGAAGGGGGGCTGAAACGTTGTATAATATTGAGCAAATTATTTCGGTTTGATCCTATTTTTTTATAGTTGCGTTCTGAATTTTGCAAAGGTAAAAGGGCAGTAATATTTATTGTAAATTTTTAAAGAAGTTCTTAAATTACTGGTTATTATAAAAAAAATTAAAGTAGTTCTGGATATTTTTAAAGTTTGTTTTCAAGTTTTCTCTAATTATACTGTTTCGTGAAATACAAATTTGAGCTAAGAAGAACCATGTTTTCTTTTTTTTTTTTAATTTATTTTTTTTAAATTTTTTGTATTTGTGATGTATGAATGCGCTTCGAATGGATATTTCTCCACTAAAACGTGAGCTTATCTGCGTTATTTTTGAAAATTTTAGCATAACCTCTGCTGAAACTGTTAAACAATTTTCTGTCGTTCTAAACTACCCATGATTAAAAATATTATCAGTCGGAATCAAGTGAATGAAATAAAATTAGTAAGGGGGGGGGGATCTCATGATGAACTTTTTCCAGGAAATTTCTACAGAGTAAATAGAAAAGTTCTTTGAAACATGTTGCACGAGGAGCGCAAGGCATTGTTTCAATTACTAGAATTACTCTAGCCTGCGAATTTAGACTTCTTGTTAGTTGCCGAAATTATTAAAAGTGTTTTTACATTATGTTGTTGCTGAAATCGAATTTTCAATCCAAAATCATTTTGCATGTATCATATAATTACGTGAATTTCATCAGAAATGTATTCATACACATTCTTTTTTAAAGAAAGAACAATATTTAAAGTACACAACTTGCTGAATTGAGTTATACAATTATTCTTTAGACATACGGTTATTACGCTGTGAGGAAAGTGTAATTAATTTAAGGGGGGTGTAAAGTTAATTCGATACAAAAAAATGTATAAATCGATAATTTGTTTTTGTTACGCAGTTAGCAAATGTTAATTTCTGCAATTATTTCATAATAACCTAATATTTGTGGAATATTCTGTAAAGTTTTCCTTATTTTTTTATGATGAAATGTTCCATTGAGAGCGACTCTCCGTAGACGTCTCAAGACAAAAAGAAAGTTTCATTGCACTGGCCCTCATAACCCATCCCTGGATCATCTGAGGTCAAAAAACCGAAATGATTTTATTGGTTAATATAAGTTTCTGCAGGCAACCACGTCAATCATTGTTATTTTTTCTAATTTTAACATAATTTTAAAATCGCAAAATTTTTACTTTTTTGGTGAAAAACTAGTATTTCGACTTTTAATTGCTGGGGAAAATTGAAAAATCAAATCAAGGAAAAATTGGACGTTATGGCTTGTTGAAATATATTAAGTAATAAAATCGTTTTGGATTTCAGATGATCCAGTAATAAGTTAGGAGTGGCATCGCAATGAAACCTTTTTTTTTCCTTTGAGAGTAGCTGTCAATGGCTCATTTCGTCATAAAAATTAATGAAAATTTCAGAGCATTCCAAAGTCGGACATGATTTGTACCATTTTTGCGAGAATGACCTTAAAGCAGAAAATTGATACTCAATGGAAACTAAATTTTCACGCAGGATGGCGATCAGTGCCTCACTCCCAAAAGAAGGCTTTAAAAAAAGGAAAAAGGCTGGTTTGTTTTTAAATAGCAATACTATAAAGCCGATAGAAAGCATTGGGAAAGAGGTGAAGAAAACATACAAGATAAACTCAATTAATTGAATGGTTCATTACAGTATGTCGTCACAATTTAGAAATACTTCCCTTCATTGAGAATCATATCACTTCAATGCTACTAAGTATTTTAGATAAAGGTTGATGCAAAGAATTTGTATTCTTTGGGTCCGTTTGACCATCTGGAGATTAAAAAGAATTTAAATAATTGCATAAAAAACAAATAATTACAAACAAAATACCGATAGCTCTGTCATCCAGAGACTGCAGCTTCGTTCTTGTTATAGACTCGGCATTCATATGATAGACTCATCAGTATGACGGATGAGTTCACAACAAAAATGAAACTGCATTCTTTGGATTTCCTAACCAGTCTGTCGGTATTTTGCAAGTAGTTTTACCTTAGCCCTTGCTTATGGGCTAAAGTACAGCTTATTTAGAAATAAAATTGCTTAAAATATGAATTTGCTAAATGAAAAACAATTTTACCAAGACGAAGAGGATATTTTCCGGTCATTAATGACCCTCTCGACGGAGAACAGGTGGGAGAAACATAATAATTATTCAAAATTATTCCGTCTCTCGCAATAGCATCAATATTTGGTGTAGGTATTTGCTTGGAACCATGGAAGGAGACGTCACTCCAACCCTTTAAAAGAAAAATATTGGTCTACATGTACATATTGACTGGGTTTATTTACAAAGTTAATGACACTAAAAAAAAATTCTAGCTTGAAATAATTTTTAACAGTAAGATAAAATAAAGGACAACTAGGCAGAGACACACAGAAGAGGGATGTCCCCTGTGTACAAATCTCCCCCCCCCCATCACCCTCTATTTTTTTTTTTCGGTTATCTATAATCCTATTAACATATTAAACATTCCCCACATGCACAGGTAAGCCCACGTGGCAACACAGTCAAAAAGGATTTCATTACTTGTATTTCAGGGTTCTTATGACTATATAATGCATATTCTTTCAATGGAGCGGAAATCCATTTTTATTTTTAGTTATAAAATATGATTTTTAAATTAGTATAAAAATAATAGATCAAAATCGCCAAAGATTCTCTGTCTACCGTAACTGATTAGCCTTTTTTTTATTTTTGAAGTATGAAAAATGTAAATACATAAATTATTTTGTTTTTTGGTAATTTAATTAAGTATTTCTAATTGATAATTTATTTTGTTAATGAATGCTTGTTTATTGATTCAATGATTTATTTTTTAACGTTTTTTCTCCTCTATAACCGATGAAATGAAAAGAGCATGTTTGGCGGCGCTTTGGTAGTGGCTTAACCAAAAAAAAATTCAAAGGAGGATATTGTTCAACTCCGAAGGAGGAAAATGTTGTTAGTATTAGCTCTTTTTTATGGTAAAGAAAAGATCATTTTTGAGTTTCGGAGGTGGAATTATCCTCCAATCCTCCTCTTTACAAACGCCAATGCGTATCGAGGAAGGGGGGGGGGGGGGATGATACAAGAATGGCCAACTTTCGACCCTCTCCTTAAAAAATGTCTGAGTACGCCACTGCAACTTCGGATATCGTAACCAGGAATGTGAGAAGACATGCATGTAATTATTATTACGGTAAAACTTTACGGTACTTACTCTACGGTAAAGTTAACCACATTTGTAAGCCTCGATATGCAACTTCTGAGAGGCGGTATATATTCAACCCATATCTGCACTTTTATCATTGAAAATTG
Source organism: Uloborus diversus (assembly GCF_026930045.1). Classification (NCBI taxonomy): domain Eukaryota; kingdom Metazoa; phylum Arthropoda; class Arachnida; order Araneae; family Uloboridae; genus Uloborus; species Uloborus diversus. The sequence continues at coordinate 203,029,259 of NC_072733.1, read as the reverse complement.
ATATCAAAACTTGAAGGAAGATGAGTAAAAAAGGGCAGTTTCAATATTGGCCCGGGTTAGAAAAATTGAAGATCTGATACTGTGTCTGAAGTTATCCAGTAGATTTGACATTAAATTTCGAAAAAGATACAAAAACCGTTTGTTTGTTCTTTTTTTTTTTCAGAAGTATATATGCAAGTGGTAATCAAAGTAATATATATATATATATATATATATATATAATAGTTTGGAAATAACTCAGAGCTTTGAATAAAACAACAAACGTATTTCATATCATTTTTCCAAAGGTTAAAAGTTTATTATTGTTTAACATTAGTAGAGCCGAGGTATCCCAAAATCAATACTTCTGGTGGTACTAAATCAGGGGGTGCTCGGCTTCTGGTCTGGATCAAAAATGTTAACTAGAGCTTCATTCTGTCATGTGTAGTCTGAGTCAAATCAGACGTCCATCACAGAAACGGAAGCTGTTCGTGTCAGTTTTAAATCTGGTAGCATTACTTACCACTCGAGTTTGGTTCCCGAGTAATTTTAAAAAACAACAACACAATAACACTGCTGTGGGCAGGTAAAGAGTAGTAACCGCAGATTTTTTTATTCCTTTTTTTTTTTTTTTTTTTTTTTGCATTTCTGTCATCTATTGTACGCTAACTTTATTGTACAAGCTTGCTTATTTGGTTTCAGCTGAAAAAAAAATATAATTCCTACATTTCCCTATTCTAAGTACAAATCCAAAACGCGTTTCTTCAAATATTTCGAAAACTCATTTCTGCAGATACTGCCGTTTACCTGCCCACGGCAGAATAGTACATCAAATGTTGCGCAACGTTCATGACACACTATTAATCATTTTATGTCGTCAGATGAATGAAATATACGAATTTTACTTTAGTGCGGTTACCAATAAATTTTTCCTTCGTAGCAACAGTACTATCTTTTTCTACATGCTTTACGTAGCAATTTTAATTGTGTTCAAATAGATTTTGGTATGTAAGAATTAAGCGATGTTAAATGCTAAAAAACAAATAAATAAGGACTCTGTTTTCGTTTCTTAAGACTAACGAAAAAATTAAATTTATTGTTCACAATTCATTTTTGTTTCAGTTTATTTTCACGTTATTTATCAAGTTCGATCATCCTCCTGATATGATTTAATCGTATGATCCGAGGAATCACACACACACGTACATGATATGATTCCTAACATTTGACAGAATTTTTCACTTTTTCTAGTATTACTAACTATATGCTATAACAGAAAGATAATGCTAAACATACTACGAACTTCGCGTATCCGCATTAAGTGCATTTATGTTATGATTATGTAATTCATCTTGCTTCTGGTAGGTTGCACAGCTACCATCCAGACTTAGTATAATAAAAATAAAGCTAATGTGCACTGAAGTGGAAGAATATGCTGCACAATTGGTTCGAAGGACTAACGTGCAAACACAACTGATCATAATCTGAAATCATTTATACGCTTGAAACATTTCATTGATAATGGACGTCAAGATTTCTGTAAGTGTTATTCGCAGGCCAAGATATAGATAAAACAGAACAGTAGGAGCTGTAATGATATATTTGCAAAGGAAGATTAACGTACAGATTCAAACAAAATCTGAGGGAAGTAAAGTGTTTCTTTAGCAAAATATTTCTTCTTTTTTTTTCCTTCAAAAGTGTTCCTAGTTTAAATGCCCCATTGCTTGTTTAAAAAAAACACAGGAAATATTTTTTTTTTACTTTTATCATTACTTTTTATTTCAACGAAAATTACTCCTTTTATCAACAAAATAAAAATAAAAAAAAATAGGAAATTGCTTGATCCAATCTATTTATAACCATTAGCATATAAAATAGTAAAACGGGTTGTTTAGAACGGGCGACGTTACATCACGTTTTTTAAATTTATATCATAGCGGAAACAAAATCTGAGGGAAGTAAAGTGTTTCTTTAGCAAAATATTTCTTCTTTTTTTTTTTCTTCAAAAGTGTTCCTAGTTTAAATGCCCCATTGCTTGTTTAAAAAAAAACACAGGAAATAATTTTTTTTTAACTTTTTATCATTACTTTATATTTCAACGAAAATTACTCCTTTTATCAACAAAATAAAAAAACAGGAAATAGCTTGATACAACCTATTTATAACCATTAGTATATCAAATAGTAACACGGATTATTTAGAACATGCGACGTTATATCACGTTTCTTAAATTTGGATCATAGTGGCGGGCTTTATTTTAGTGCGATCTAGGTTTCTGTTTTACTCTAATTTGAGAAAAACCGTAATAATATTCTGCAATCGCTTAAAATCATCCACTGAGGCAACCAATTGTGAGACCCGAAAATATCTGCCTTACCTAATCCTGCCAATTTATCCACCAGCTGTAACCTCCTTGGGCCTCATTTTCATCGTACAGTTACAACCTCATTTGTCCGGACTAACCTGGACCAAATGCAATCCAGATGATCGGATAATCCTGGTAGTATGAGTAATAAGCAAAACTAATCATAAAATGAGAAAACTAACTGTTCATTACGATTAAAAAAACATGATTTGTAACGAAATTACTTTGAATATTTTAGAAGACATTAAAAAGTATTAAAATTTTTAAGTTATTTCTTATCAAAAAAATGGGTCAACTGTCTTGTTTCAAACTCGCGTGACGTTTGATTGAAGCATAATCACACAAACGCGTTGTCATTAATTGACCAAAATAGACGGTGAATGTTCAGTGAACTTGCGTTCTTGTTGTCATAATTTAAATCTATCTATGTGAACTAAAAAATTTAAAATGGCTACGCATTTGATCCGGAAAATCGGCAGGTCAACGGGAGCCGGATATACTAGGTTCTACTGTATTGACCAAACATCGAGCAAGGTAAGTTTTTTTACCTGTTTATATAATTTAGATTTCTTTCCTGTTTTGTAATTTCTGTGAGGTATTTATTTCAATGGGAAAACTAAGACCATTAATACTGGTACTGGAAGAATAACGGTGTTGCTTTTCAACTATTTTTTAACTGAAGACTAAAGAAGTGACTTTAGAAAATTTGTTTTAGTTAGCCGGACTCTCAAAATTTTTTTGAGAGTCCGGATGACTCAAAAATATCTTGTTGTCCACACTTTTTCATTGGGTAAAACACTGTTTGAACATGGTTTTCCTTATCTTCCTTCTCTCCTTGGCTGTTTGTTCTTCTACAATGAAAAGTAAAATTTCTTACCTAAAACAACATGATTTAGTGTATCTTGGGGGGGGGGGGGGAATCTTACGTTTTATTAAAATTTGAGGAAGTTATTTCGCAGGGTATTGATGGAACCCTATTCAGAACAAGTATGGAATTGACCTTTTAAAGAAGTAACCCCGAACGGAGGTGAAATTGAACCACAAAAATTAACAAAATAATAACAGAAATGATTGATTTTCTGTCAAATTCAGACATAAATTTAGTACATGATGAATGTATAAGTTTAGTTTAGTGAAATAATTTTTTAAATATTTCAATTACTAACAGAGATGCAGTGCAAAATAAGGAAAATATGTGCTACAGTAACCCCGTTTTACGGTGAAAAAAAAAAGTACACCCTGTAGAACTTTTTCAAGATAAAAAAAAGTTTTTAGGGTTTATGTTGGTAGTCACTACGATTTGTGGAAACGTTAAATCAAGTTTTGGGGACAAAGCAAAATTAACAACTACAGAAATTATATATTTTCGGAAAGGAATAGTTGCACGTAGTACGGGCGAAATGCCAACAGTTTACAAAAATTAGCATGTCTCGCATGCGCAGAATATCTTTTCTTTTTTCACTAGTTTCTTACAGGAAACTTGTCAGACAAGTTTCGACAGTATTTAAAATATAACTTTAAAATCACGCGAGAAATTTTATTTACAACAAACAACAAATCTTCGTTGAACGAATTTAAGAAATAATAGAATCGGATCTAATTTTCTTTTTAGATATAGTATTTAAAAAACTACTTCAAATAAAACAGCAGAAAGAATAACAACTTTATCGAAATTGTTTGAAAACGCTCCCATATCTTTTTCAACACATTTAGAAACAGAAACAAGAACTATGCGTAATAATAGCTTACTTGCATAAAAATTGGCAGTCATTTGCACAAAAATTGCCAGAAAATATGTAAATGCATAAAATATTTTTAAAAATCGATACTGTATTCATTAAATATTAATGTAGGGTAGACCGAGGCACGTTTACCCGGATTTTTTTCAATGAATTTTCTAATTTTTACGTTTTAACTTAGGAAATTTTAGACATGGCGATTTTATGAAGCAGTTAATGGAGTCAAAATTGGTATATTCAGTTGTTGCTCAGTTTGTGTTTTTAACCGTTAAAAAAAATATTTTTGAGTCCAAGTCGGTTGCGTAAACCTCTCCCGGACATGGGGCACGTTTACGCATGTATGTTTTGACACCTAACGTGGTTCTGTTAGTGTTTTGAACATAATGTCTTACCATCGTTAAAATAAAGCAAATTTATTACAGACTGAATAGTGTATTAAAGTAAAAGCTGAACGGGCATGAAGACAGCACTACATGATTGTAAGCTACAAGTTGCGAATTTGTAACTCCATTAAAAATTAACTGATGGTTTTCAAAACTAAATAGCCTGAAAATACTAAAAATCTTTGAGACTGTTCGGAGCGAAAAAAGCGTCAGGGCACGTTTAGAAGTAAGACACCATAAGAACGTGCATAAAGGAGCTACGACGCCAACGTGCAAACTTGCCCCGTCGCTAAGTTCGGATTTATTTTTTACGTGAAAAAAAAATGAATAACATTTCAGTTCATACAAGTACAATTCTCAAAAAAGGATAAAATTCTGCTAATTTTTATGTAGTTGTTCTTTCTTGACTAAGTATTATTTATTCACAATAAGCTTCAAAACGTTCAACACAAAACTTACTCAACTTGGTAGAAAACAGATTATTCTTTTTGCATGCTAGACTGAAGCTCGACTGATGCTCAAGAACTTCTGAGAATATGTGCTAGAGAGCAGCATTAATCTGTTATGAATGTTGGCTCTCCAGGTATAATTCGTTTTGAAAAAAGCGCATTGCGTCAACGTGCCCCGGTCTACCCTATCACAAAAAAAGTACTTTCACCAACTGTGTCGGCAACAAATGAACGTTAAGTAAGTTTGATAGATCTAAAATTCTATTGAACTTTCCATTGATACGTACAAAATTAGTTCTAGAAAGTTGCATTTAGCTATTATTGCGCAGAAATGAGCTGAAATCGATGTGTTTGAAGAAATTACGCATGTTTTATGCAAGGCAAAAACAAGGCATGACGTCACACTTGGACTCTTTATCATAGCACCCCGAAAAAACTTAGTTATAAGTTAGGTTTATACGAAAAAATTTCAGAAACCAAATATTAGTAACGGCATTAACTGATAGTAACGGAAAATTTTTCTCTTAAAAAAAAGGTTAATAAATCTTACAAGGTCATCAACAATCATGAACACAATATGAGGCTTCCGTGGCAACTTTGAGGTAGCCGTCGAAATGAATGTCAATAGACAGAGGACTTTCCAAAAAGTCCCCATGGCGTTGGAACTGAAAAGAAGATAACATAAAATAAGTAAGAAAAATGAATCATCAGATCAATAAATAATTATAACAAATTGCACTGTATAAACATATGAAGAGAAGTTTTATCAACTGCCATCTTTGCATATAGACTTCTTTGAGATAATTTTTAATAATATTTAAAATAGAAGAAAAATCATAGTTATCGAAAAAAAGAAGATCATTCTAATTATATTGTTGTATTTACCTTCAAAGCAAAGTTTTAAACATTTAAATATTACTGTATCGAATTTCTGAGACTACTTTTATGACTTTGAAGTTATTGCCATTTCAAATAAGAAATTAATTAGTGAGTTACTTTGATTTTTAGCGTTTTCTTCTCATTCCTGTGATCAAAAATTTGATACGTTAATGACAAAGCAAAATATTACTCATTCCTCTTATCAGCAAAGCACACTATAAGAATGCCAAAGATAATGATTTGATAATCAAGATCGCACTTCTAAGCGTTATTTTAAACAATCAAGATAAGTTTTTTTTACTTAGAAAATATTTATTCATTCATATCCATAAAAAGAGTAGGATAATACACGATAATAAAATATGTTTATATGTATATATGTATGATAACATGAAAATATTATTCTAAAGACAAACTTTTGATAAACCGTGATTTCTAAACAGCGCGATATGCCTCGGCTTTATCTTTCTTTAAAATAAAACATTCACGAAGGGATTTTCAGAAAAATTAAAAATTTGTATACGAGTGTGCTCAGAAACGTTAGTGCAAAATGTTGTTTTGAAAAGAAACTATGCAGTTGTTTATGAATAGGGGAGAGTTGGAAGGATTGGGACAGATTTCACAGTTTTCGCTTTATTTCCCTAATTTACAGTTGACAAGATTGGAGCACACGAAAGCCTGATAGTATATTATCTATGCTAGATTTAAAAAAAAACGTACTAACACAGAACAATACAAAAAGGAACTTTACTTTATTTGCATACTAGTGGTACCCGCACGGCTTTGCCCGTAGTAGAAAATTAAAAGGTCATTTGGTTCGCCTGTACATTTACAAATAATGGATGATGAATTTTTCGCCAATTTGCTATGTTAAATGGCTCGCCCATGTTACGGTTCCACGATATGATAATTCCGTAATTTACTATTCCACGTTGTGATAATTTGCTCGGTAAAATTTTCTTAAAATTGGAATAGAAAAAGAACAAAATCGAATTTTCAAAAAATCGCTTCGAGGTGCACACTCCCATGCTACAAACTAACTTTGTGCCAAATTTTATGAAAATCGGCCAAACGGTCTAGGTGCTATGCGCGTCACAGAGATCCAGACAGACAGAGATCCAGGTAGACTTTCAGCTTTATTATTAGTAAAGATTTTAAAATTGTAACATTTTCGCTCCACACGTCCCTCACATCATGTATGGGACGCACATAAGGAGGACATGGGAGAAAATTTGAGAAGGTTTAATTTAACGATTATTGCATTTTGATTAGTTAAAACTGGAAGATAAGCAAGACTGGGCTTATCTGGTACACCCAAATATTTCTGATTGAGGGCAGTTTGGTAATGATTTAATTCAAGGGCGCGGGCAAGAATGTGATATGCCTCACGATGTGAATTTTTCAGTAGGCCAATTTCCAACTTATTAAAATTATTTGAAGAATTTTTCAAAGGTACTATACATTCTATATTCTGCAATACTAAAACCAGGTATGTTTTTCTCCAGTGACATAATCCATTGTCATGTTTATTTCAACTTTAGTTAGGAGAAACCAAGATTTTGATCGAAAAGTCACTCCTTGTGGCTTGTCCCATTTCTGCCCCGAGCCTCCATTTTTTCTCTGCTACATTGAAGTTATTTTTCTGCTGAAAGTGAAACTTTCCTTTCTCATTCCTTCTCATATACCGAATATTCCATATCACACTCCTTGCCCATACCTCTGCAAATATAATAAACAGTTATCTTTTTCGTGAAAGCAGAATTTAAAATCTTCATTGAAGCTGCCCTATCTTATATACATTTTTGTTTTACAACCAATTGCAATGCTGTTATTATTTGATATATTTCCTGTTCCTAAACAATTTTACCTCTATATTCGTGGCATTTTCTTTAAAAAGAAAAAAATATATATAATTTTCCTTTCTAATTAAGAGTAACAGAAGTTATTTTCTCCCCTTAATACTGCAATATTTATTATACTACTCCGACTTTAATTATTTATGTAAGCAGTACAGTATCCACTAAATAAAATTAAGTGGTAAATATATTTTAGCTCGGAAATATTATTTCTTATTTAAAACGATACTGAATGTTCCGTATACCTGTGCCCTTGAGTAAGTTTTCGAATAAAAAAAAAAGGAATTTTATTATATAATCTCTGTTTTGGTAAATATAAATCTTACTTTTATAGTGTTGCATATTATTAATTTCATTATTAAAAGCATAATTTAGATAACATAATATATATACTAAAATATTTTTTATAAATTTAAGATCATTTCGTTAATTTATTGCAACACCAAAGCAATTAATTTCAATATTAAGAGAAAGTAAAAACTTGAATCATTAGCATATTTAGCTAAATAAAAACTCAAAAATGAGAGAACGAAAGGGACATCATCAACTCGGGAAGAATGGGACATATCCTATTCATTGAGTAATTCAAAATCCTTGTAAGTCAAAATTTATTTTTGTTATTATAAAATGATAAAGTTCAACATTTTAAATTAATTTACATTCATTAGCATATTTAGCTAAATAGAAACTCAAAAATGAGAGAACGAAAGGGACATCATCAACTCGGGAAGAATGGGACATATCCTATTCATTGAGTAATTCAAAATCCTTGTAAGTCAAAATTTATTTTTGTTATTATAAAATGATAAAGTTCAACATTTAAAATTAATTTACACCTACTAATATTCGGTGCAATGTTTATTTATTTGATATTTAGCTAATTTGTATTTTAAATGTTTGGAATGTTTTCTTTATTTTTATTCTTTCAATAACTTCAATCGGAAAAAGAAGTTTTTTCTCTATCTACCTTTATTACAATGGCTTATTATTGCAATGACTCAAAATTCCTAAAGTAGTGATTGGGTAATACAGAGATGTTTGTGTAAAAATAACGCGCTCAGAAAAAAAAATTAATTTGAATTTTGACATCTTGAATTCAAATTATGTTTTTCGCAATCACAAGTGTGTGTATGTAGGCGTGTGTGTTTGTGTGTGGGGAAGTATGTGTGTTTGTGTGTAGTCGTACGTGTATGTGTGCGTTTGTGTGTGTGTGCTGACATAAGTGTGTGGGTAGTTGTGTGTATGAATGTGTGTGTGGGGGGAGGGTATGTGTGTGTGTGTAGGCATATGTGTTTGTGTTTGTGTGCAGGTATGAATGTGTGGATAGTTGTGTGTATGTGTGTGTATGTTTTTGTGTGTGTGTAGGTGTCTGGTGTCTGTACGTATGCGTGTATGTGTAGGTGTGTGTAGGTGTATTTGTGTGTATTTGTGCGTGTGTGTGTAGTTGTGTATGTGTGTAGGTGTATGTGTATGTGTGTGTATGTGTTTGTGTGTGTGTGTGTAGTTGTGTATGTATGCGCGTGTGTGTAGGACATGGAAGCAACCTGGAGACGGCTTTCGCTATAGGAGCAGCATCGTGAGGAGCCGGTCGACGGTGATGGTGCAGAGGGTGGCGGTGGGAAAATAAAATCAAAGGACGCCAAAAACAGTCAAATGAAAGCAATTAGCAATCGTGATTGCTCAAAAATTTTAAATGCATAAAAGATACACTTTCCTAACGAATTATTTCTCTTCCGCACAGAAACTAAGCATTTTATATTTTATTGCTCCCTTAACGCGTTTCAGATTCATGTAAAGATTTCATAAGTTCAAAAATTGTCTCATTGAGATGAATAAGAATTTTTTTCAAGTCATTTATTTGACTCCGGATAAAATAGGCCCCAATCCATGTACTTTCGAAACATGTGTACAATGTGCATGTGATTTTCCTTACAATTTATCCTTCATTAAGATTTTTTCTAAATTTTTTCCACAGCCAAAAAATCGGTGTTAAAATAAGATAATTAGTTTCTGGCAGCTTTTTTTTTTTTTTGAAAACTGTTTTATATTGAAAAAATAAATATGTTTTATTTTTGATGATTTCTTCAAATTTGATGTGACAGCATATGATAAAGAAAATATCACTACTTTAAATAAGCATACATACTAAAATTCATATTAAGCTGGATATATAAAGCAGAAAAATTTAGCATGATATTAAAAATGGAAAACGTAATTTTATTCTTGCAATTTCATGAGGGAACTTTGCAAGAATGTTTAAAAGAAACCACTAAAATGTTACTGGAATTGTATGAACTAAAGAAAGCAAAACTCTCGTGGTTAATTGTAACACATAGCAGCAAGCATTACATCAGAGCACGCATAGACAGCATACGCCAATAACTTGAGATACTTTTCAAACTACATGTGTGAACTGCAACTTGAATGTTCGCATGCAGGAATTTGAACAAGTCTCAGAGGAATTTAGGTTGTAATTATCATCAAATTTTGATGTAATTCTAATATGTGTGATGAAGATAAGTAAAAGTAACGTGAGAAAGTACCGAAGCCAGATGAAATACAGTCGAGTCCCGACTTACGCGAGGGATGCGTTCCAAGATCCCTCGCGTAAGTTGAAATTTCGCGTTGTGGGACAAGGTTAGTTTAGGAATTTTTGAAAAGCATACCCAATTGCTTCAGACATTTGTAGACACCCCTCAAATTGTTTCAAACCATTTTTTAACTACATATTACAGTATCTTTTAAAAAGAAATTTTTTTCTGTATTTTAGAAAAAAAAAAAAAAAAACATGGTTTAACATAAAATACTGTTGAGGTTCACAGAATCGATGATCTCTGCGGGAGAGAAACATAAAATAAAGCAGTATGTTTCTTACAGTATGTGCACTACAGCGTTATAATCGCACTGAACAGTAAATAGAGTAAATATATTTATAATTTAAAAAATGAAGAAGGTTTATGCAGCTCGATCAGTCGCGTAACAGCGCATGCACATTAGGCAATTCGTCACAGTCTCAGGTAACACTAGGCGTGACCTATACCCTCATCGAGTTTCCAAAAATTGTTACCATAGATGAAGAGCATAAGTTGTAAATAAAACGCGAACGTTAGAATTTCTACCTCTTTCACGTGAATTAATCAGAGTTACCAGGGGTTGAAAGGTGCCCAAAAATGAAACATTTACCGTCACTGAGTTTCTAAAAATTGTTATCTTAAATAAACAGTAAAAGTTGTAAACGAAACGCTTAAGTAAGGTTGCCTACCTATTGCGTGTGAATTAATCATTGTTGCCAGGGGCTAAAAGGTGCCCTAAAAGGAGTAAGTTACCCTCATCGAGTTTCCAAAAATTGTTGTCACAAATAAAGAGTAAAGTCTATAAAGAAAACGTTAAAGTAAGTTTTCCAACCTTCTTCCGGTCTCTAATCAGGGTTGTCAGGGGTTAAAAAGGGCTCAAAAGTTAATAATTTTCCCTCATCGAGTTTCCACATATAAAAAATTGTAGGCAAAAATATTACAATGCCGATAGTATAGGTTTGTCCTAGCAAAAGTAGTCCAATCATAGGCTATCGCCAGGGCCGTATTCAGAGGGGGGGGGGCCTGACGGGCCCGCCCCCCCCCGAAACCCGAAATGTTTTGTACCGTAAAACAGAAGAAGGTTTTTTTTTTTTTTTTAATTCCTAATGTCAGAAAAGGAAAATAACAAAGTTTTTTTTTATTCTTAATTTTGCTACTATTCAAAATTTATAATATTTTGAAGAAATACAGAAAAAGCAGTTCTAGTTCTCATTAGCTGCAAGGCACACTTGAAATTTAGACCTTTAATTAGGACTTCCTGCTCTCTTTCCCAATTCAATTCAGGGCAGTCCAGGGTTAAGGCAGGCCCTTTGTCAGTTCGGTAGATTTTTCAAGTCTTCCAAACTGACTCTGTGCACTTCCTCCTCCAGGGGCGTGCACAGAAATTTTGGGGCTGTCCCAAATGCTTTTTTTTTTGGGCCCCCCTCCATATTGTTTACCCATATTTTCAACCCTACGTTTTAAAATATTGGGCCCCATTTAAGCTCGGTCCCGGGCCAACAGGTGTCCCTTCTCCCCTCTATGCACGACCCTGCCCTCCTCCCCCTAAAACTGTTATAAAACTTGCACTGTACTGATTCGAGCCGGGGATTCCCCAAAGGCTGGGCCCCTAGTTTCCGATTAGGCGAGTATTTTGTTACCAAGATGTGCCATATTCAGCTCCTTGATACATCCTGAGTAAAAAATGCAAAAATCACGATTCTCGCATTTTTGTAGCATAATTTTCAAGATAATTTTTGTGAGTGATATGTTTCTTGTCTTGCATTTATTTAATGCCAAATTCAGTATCATGGAAGTTCTTTCGTTATTGCTTGTTTTTTTTTTCTTACTTCTACTGCATACTGTTAATACCTTTAGTATGAGAAAAAAAATAACACTTACTCTACTCTCTTTCATTTTCTGCACTATTTCTGTGATTGAAAAAAAAAAAGTTTGTTTCGAGAAATATTTCGTTGCATTTATTTTTAACTTAAAACGGGTGTGTCTTACAAAGTTATAATCATTTTGTGAGATTGTGCAATCAACTTCTGAAAAGCGTAAATAAAGAGCTTCAAATAATTTCAACTGTTAGAGAGTCTTTGAAAATTATTTAAGTTTTTGAAATTCCTTGAAAAGTTCTTCAATTTTGTATCTTATCAAGAAAATAAAGTATGAATTGTCCAAATGGCCAGAATATTACTCTTCCGTTCTTATTTTCTGAATGTCTACACCATTTCTTTTAAACTATTTTGTACAATTTTCATACTGTAGGGAATTTAATGAAAAAAAATAAAAAATAGGGGTAGGGGGGAGTGATCAAAAACAAACTTCACTAAAAGCCGATATGAGCAGATGACGAAGTGCTTCTCTTTTCTCCTGTCTCGTTTTTCTTCTCTGTCCATTAAGTTCCATGATTTGTCGAGCAAGCAGTTTTTATTTTGTTTGATCTTGATTTGCAAAAGAATGTATAACTTTTAAAAGACTTTGTTTGCCTTTTTTTTTCTTCATATTTTTGTAGTCTCAATTACCTAATATAAGGCTTCAAAATACAGATTTTTTTTCGAAAATTTCTCGGGGGAAAAACCCCCGGACCCCCTGAAATTATGGATGTTCTACATCCGATTTTAAGAGACACTCTCTTGTTATACTTACCACTACAAGGTGAATAAGAAAAATAATAAGAATTAAAATAACAACAGTCCAACAGTGGAATCATTAAAAATCGAGACAAAAAGGATTCTATGTTAACATTTTTATGCGTTTGGTGTGTCTATATATACTATATGTGTGTGTGTGTTAGGGCAATGTGCTAATCCGGGCCCCTCCCGAAAAAAATTTCTGGATACGGCCTTGGCTATCGCTATTTGGCTATTCGAAGTTTCAATGATTGAAACTTCGCGCCCCGCAACTCTTTTCCAATAATTTTCCCTCTGCAGGCGATGAGTTGGCGTTAGAGAAAAAACAAAATCATTACTCAGGGAAAACTCGCGTTATAGCCATTTCGCGCGCTACAACGCGATCCGACTGATCAACAACCTTTATTGCGGATAAATTCTAACTAATTTTTCCTTCACATTATCTCAAAACAACTTTGAAAATTACATTGCAAGGTAGTTGTTTTTGATTATTATTTTAAATAGATTATATCTCGTTAAGCATTTATGGGTGGATAGTAATTGCTAAAAAAAGGAATAAACTAAAAAAAGAAACATATTAGTTTATCACAAGATATTTTAATTCAGATGAATGATTGAAATTTATTCTTAGAAAACTCGCCTATATGTCGCAATTCGTAAAAGCGTGCGATGCTTGAATACAGCGTTTTATAACCAACGCCTTTGCCATTCATTAGCTTATAACTCGTACCATCGTGCAAATGTAACCATCTAAATAACATTTAAGAAAAATTTATTGATCACATAAAGCATATGCATGCCGAAATTCAATGCTGTCAAACTTTTAAGTCAGCACAAATTAAAAATAAAACTTACCAATGAACAATTTTTAAAAATGAAAAATAAATAAATAAATAAATGTTTATAATGATCACTTCATCTGAATGAAGCAACTTTTAATGAACTAAGTACTTAATCAAATATTTCTCTAAATACAAGTTTTATTAGTAAGTATATTTGTTTATTTTCATTTAGGTTACCTCACACACTATTGTATTATACGTGATATATAAAATTATAAATAGCATTGTAAGATATTCTTTATGTCTATTTTTCTTCGATCCTGTACTACAAACTATATTTCGTGCAATTTTGTTGATTGTTTACTGAAAATGAGTTTGATCATTTTTTCATTTTCTTTCTTTTGACTAAATCTGACTAAATTATAATGAGACAAACCTCTATTTGAATCCATCCATCAAGACTAAAACTGGGAAAATCTTTAACGGTAAATTTAGGTAAATCGCGTACAAACATACCTGCAACAAATTTCATCTGTAAATCATCGTCTGAATATGAACCTGTCAATCAATGCAATGCATCTCGTTTAAATCAAAAGCAATAAAATTGCCCAAGAATTTCAGAACAGCGCTATGAGGAAAACAGCAGTAAAACGTAAATTTTTACTATCACATTCGACGTTTTATTACTAAAGAGGCTCATTAACTCTTATGACATTTTTGATTACTCAACTCAAAGGAATCCTACTCAGCGATAAGAAAAGATCTTCTTTTATTTTTGTTTCATATAAAATATTCACAAAATAAGAACGGTATGAAACATTGACCCCTACTAACTTTTGATGCAAAAGTCATTCTCTGAACTGATTATTATGAAGGAGGCGCAGCTGTAGCTGTTAACTAGCTGTTCATTTCCGTTTGAGTCTGAATGAGTTTCGAAAAATGAATTTTGAAAGTCATGAGTATGTCCCCCCCCCCTCCTCCATGGGCCTTTTCTATTTTGTAAAGCTTATAAATAGTTCATAGAAATAATAGTTCATAGAAATAATTTATTACAGGCCACTAGTCAAAATCCTAACAGTAATTGATAGAATTACACGAACTGCAGTGATGAAAACTAATTTGACATTTATTAGCAAAAAGGGAAAGAATGGAAGTGCATATGAACCAGAAAATTTGTCTCTCTTCAATTTTTTTTTTTTTTAATTCGTACTTTCCCGAATCGTCACCATCAAAGTTTTATTTTGAAAGATTTTCGACTTTTATATTTTCCATGCAAGTTTCTAAACGAACAGGAAACACTTGTTGAATAGCAGCTGTAAATTTCACGTTGAGAGAAAGTAATTAAATAATGAATAACTATAAATTAAGTAAACAGAAACTAATTTATAAAGCAAGGGATATGAATTTATTCTTATAGGCTGATATCTGACCCATGTCACGGTTTCTGCTACGACAACATCAATCCGACAGATTAAAAAAAAAATCTTGCTTACTGGTTTTTTATGAACGCGCTAAATTCGTGATGATTGCAATCATAACTGAATTATTTTTAAAGTATTTTAAGATGCATGGATATCTTTCGATGAAGCAGGCAATAAAATCTTCATCTAAAAAGTTTATTTTGATTTATCTCACGCGTTGCCTAAACGAGAGAAAAATATAAGTACCGCGCGTGTGTGAAATTTCACAGGCATACATGTTTGTTATACATTAGTAAAACTCTAAAACCCCAAATTGAATCAAGAAAAGTAAACACATATTGCGATGCCACTGAAAACGAAGAATTCGATAATTTTAACACCCTAACGGATATTAAATACATTAAACCTGAATACTGTAGTCGAGAGAGAGATTAGTAGCAGAAGAAAAAGAGCAATTGAAAGTTTTTCTGCATTAAAAAAGCATGTGTTAGCTCGAAACGCGTGTATGCAATAATTTTACAATATTTGAGCAATATAATAACGGTCTTATCATTTATAGTTATAGCATAAATACATTTAAAAGATTCTAGGTAAAAAACACAGTTATGAGAAATTCGAAACTGTCTCGCACTTTCATAAATCAATTTATAAGAAACAAAACCAGTGGTGTACATTGCACCCCCGTGGGGCGGGGGGGGGGGGGCAAGAGGTGTGAGGATGCACGCTCTGAAAAAATAACACTATGCTAAATTTGAAAAAAAAAATAATAATGTAATAGTATATAATGAGGGCATATACAGTGGCTCCCAAAAGTGTTCGTACACCTACGATTTTCAATGAAATAGGCCATTATCCATTGGTTAGAATTAATATTTCGGAATAGGTATTTTATTATAAGATCTATGATCTAAATTTAACAAAACTACATGAAAATTTTTAATAAAACATTAAAACATAATTTTTAAAAAATCAAAAACCAAAAATTGCCGGAAATTTTATCTCACAAAAGTCTTCGTACACTTTGAAAAAATGTCAAAAAATTAGTAAATAATCTAACTTTTTACAAAGTTATTATTTAGTAGAACATCATGCAGTATCAACAAGAGCTTTTAAACGTCTGGGAATAGATTTCATTGTTTTTTCTTTCTTTGTTTGCGTAATTTCTGAGTAAGTGTTCAACCCCAGTTTGAGTCTTACTGTTTCTAGCTCTATTTTCGTTTCAAAGCTGTATTTTCGTAATCTAGCTCCCAGATATCTCTAAATATGTTACATTAAGTTCAAATCTGGAGATTGAGGGGGTATTTCTAAGCTTAAGGACAATTTTTGAGGCACCAAACGCAAACGTGTGCTTCTTATCGTTATCTCGATAAAAAACAAAGTTGTTTCCGATTACCAAATTTTGGGCTAATAGTTTAAAATTGCTTTTTAAAATATTTAAATGAACAGCATGATTCATTATTTGATCAAAAAATTCCAAATTTCCAAGTCCTGATGCTGTAATGCACCCTCACATTAAAACACTTTCACCGTCCTGATTAACTAATCCAACTAAGTTCTTCAGATTAAATTCCTCATTTTTTCTTTTATTTACAATTATACAACAATTTAACCCAAAATGTTAAATTTATTTTCATCTATGAGTAAGACGTTGTTCCAAAACGTTTTGAGCTTATTTATCATTGATTTTGCGACGGAAAGCGTAAGCTTACTGTTATTCGCACGAACAAGAAAATTTCTGCAGGAAGAGGTCCCATTTAATCCAGTTAATCAGAGAACTTGGCGAGCAATTTTAGGTGAAAATTAAACATAAAATGTTTCATTCAATTCTGCAGAAATTTTTCCAGCACTCAAATGTGTATTTTTCATAGTTTTTTTAACTGTAAACCTCCGATCACGCATTGTTTACTTTGCCAGTTGACCTTTTTTTTACCGTATTTTCGATCCTATTCTTGTCTTGAAAGCATTTTATCAAGCACTTCACTATAGAATGGTATAAATTATCTAATTTAGAGACATTTCAAACCAATTTACCGCTACAGTGAGTAAACAATTCAAATTTCGAATGGTGTTTGTGGTGTTTTTCAGATACCAGTTATTTTAAAGTAATAAGCAGAATATTAAGGAATAAATAAACAAAAAATTAAAGCCAAATGACTTTTAAGGGTCAACACAATGCAAAAATAATAAAAAAATGACATATGATAGATTTAATCATGAATTTATTCGAAAAAATTTGAGTGTACGACGACTTTTGTGGCGTATTATTTCTCCGTCTCTTCATTTTTTGACAAATTTCAAAAATAAAATCTGGCAATAATTTGAAAAAAACTACTGAGTTTTATTCAGAATGGCACAAGAATGGTGTGAAAAAAAATTGGACTTCATATTCAAATTCAGTTTTGCGTTATTTTGGTTTTACTACAAAATTTCAAGGTGTACGAACACTTTTGGGAGCCACTGTACTTATAAATCTTATGGGGCACCGAAGTCTATATACGCTACTGAACAAAACCACAATTTTACTTCTTACATGCCCAACATAATTTTATGGTTAAAAAGCAGTAATTAACAGAAGTTGCACTTGGTTTAAAGTTACATTTAACCCATGTCAGTTATAAGTGAGGCACTGAGATTTGATTAAAATATTCCAAATATATTTTCTGTGCTTTTTGTTCAATTCCAATTAATGTTTCATGGTTAAAAATTTTACTTGAATGCTTAGTTCAGGTTGTATTTAAAAAAATAAATCATCAGACTAGTTCATAGAAATATCTCGGCCCAATGAAGGCAGCCAGGTTTCTGCGTTGTACCAATCACACTTATTTGTATTTTTTCAAATATATAATAAAAGCTTACATTTGTAGCTAAATTTTAATTAGCTGTAATTTAAAAGGTAACATTGACGTTGAAGTGGTAAAAAAGTAACTAGTGACGTTTTTATGGAACATTTTTTTTTTTTTTTTGAGCGGTCCACTGATTTAAACCTTACCCTACATATTATCTCCAGGACGGTGATTTACATATAAATTGTAGGATTTGATAATAATTATAATAGCTAGCTCCATTATCATGGATAATAAAAAATATTTTAAAATTTTTTAAGTTTTGGATTAATCTATATATATAAAAATGAATGTTTGTCTGTATGTCATCCATGAACTCAAAAACTACCCGGCAGATTTGGCTGAAACTTTCACCGTTTGTTATTTTTGGTACTGGGAATGTTTATAGACCAGTTCGAAAAAAATCCGATTGATAGTTCCTTTTTTTCAAATTTAAGTCACAATCCATTGGGTAAATACGAATAAAATTATCGGCTGCAGAAATTAATTCGCGTGAAAGATCTCATTGATTAGAAGTTAGCTGTTGCCATTTTTCTTGAGTTTGAACAAAAAAATTCTTTCTTTATTGTTTTATGGCTTTTCATGCAACGGGGGGATTTAAAACTTTTTCTATTTGATATTTTTAGCGATTGATTGATCTTGCAAACTGCGTGAGTACAAAATTTGAGTATCGTCACGGCTTCACTTGATACCTGGACCGATTATTATGAAAACTGCTATACATATGTATTTTTCCACGGAGAAGGTGCATAATATGCTCATTGAAGCCACTCGCCACCAGGTGGCACTGCAGAGTAGCAACTTCTGCCCCGTTCAACCGATTGTCATGAAAATCAGTATAATGATGTATTTTTTTTGTTGGCGTAGCAACGCGCGTCGGGTACAGCTAGTTAAATATATATATATAGCGGAGATTCTACTCCGCTACACATCCTCCTCCCCACATTTTAAAATAAGTAACAAACAAAATATAAAAGCTCTCTATTAACATGTATCACATAAAGTTCACTGTGAATTAAGCGCAGAAATGAATGTTAGGGAATTTTCGAGCTTATCTAATATTTCTTTGCAACTAAGAATATTTTTTAACTAATCTATTGAACTAATAAATTATGTTTTTTTTTTTTTTTGCCTACAATGGACCCATATTGGCGCTACTACTTTAAAGTGCTAAATCCTGATCATTCTCAGATAAGCTTTGAGTTTTCCTTTCTTCAAATTGGAACCAAACATTAATGAACGGTGAAGGAGAAAGTTCATTGCCTGACCTTGAGTTACACCTTCGTGTACTAATTGTACAAAAGAAATTTCGTTTTTTACAATTTTTTCCTTTGGTTGAAAATATTTTCTGTATCTAATGATGTTCAATGCAAAATTAACAGTAAAGAGGACTTAGAAAGCACGGAGAACATCCATTCTTAAAACAGCGTATGATTATGGTGGCCGAATTTTTGATTGCGAAAAAGGGGATGAAGTATCGGTACAATCCTTTGTTTTTAAACAGGAAATAATTGCGTAAAGAAATCTCTTTTATTAATTAAAAAAAAGAGTTCACCGTGATGTATTCGTTAGTCCAATCAGAAAGCTTTATTAGGCAAAAAAATTTTTTTTCAATTAATAATTGTGTTTAAAAATATATTATGTGTATTATCACACGCGAATATATTTTAATTCATTAATGTTTATACATTATCCCTGTTTGATCTTTAAGACAGTTTGAACGTGTTTTCCTTAGTGCGTTCATTAAGGAATACAGTGAAGCTTCATTGTCAAACCGCAATGCAAGTTTAAAGTGGTGATAAATAGGGGCATAATTTTCAAAAGTTTTCCCTGAGAGGTAAACAAACTGCACAGGACAAGAGTATCAAAGATGAAGAAGCTGTCCCAAGAAAACAAAGACGTTCAGTTATATTAATTACCATATACTTACGATTATCATTTTCTGTCATAATAAATAGTCGCACTTTTTTCTGTACTGCAAACTTTTATACCTAAATCAACCAAGCACATCAGGGATGCCTACGAAGAGGGGGGGGGAGCATATTGCGCCGTTGAAATTTTTAGAAGAGTAATTTTAAAGGGTTTTGGATCTCATTTGAGTGTCTCGTTTTTTCATGGGGGAGGGAGGGGGGGGGGGAGATCTCCATAGCATTTGAGGAGGCGGAAGTGTCCTTGGAGGGATGGACGCCCTTGAATACTTAAATACAGAGGACACATTATCTCAACCTCCTTAACTAAGTGAGGCATCCGCTGACAAAAAAAAAAAAAAAAAATGCCGTGTTTATTCTCTATAATTTCTGCCGACGCGAGAGAAAAACCGTTAACAAATAAGAATAATGAGGTGAAACTTTATCCATAAAAGTATACCATCAGTTGATCACAAAAATCAAACCCTTTACAAATTCTAAATGTTCCCTTATTCATATTAATAACTAGATTTGCATAAAACGTAAATTCGGTAATAGCGCAAATAAATTTAAGCAAAATAGATTTGAAAACGAAAGTTAAGATGTCAGTTTCCGTATCTGAAAAATTAGGACCTGTATATAAAATATATAATCTGATCACACTTACCTCCAAACGAATTCCAAATAGTATAAATCCACAAAAATCCGAAAAGGTTGGAACAAGCGTCCCTACATGCAACCAACTTATTCCACCAATAAAGTGTGGCGTGTGTAGTCCGTCAACTGCGGTTTAGATTGACCAATATACTTCCTAAGAACAGTTATTATGATATTCATTCAAGGGTTGAAAATCTTTCCGTTTTCGTCTTACTGTGACGCTTATACGTAAGATTGCTCCGCTTGACGAAACAAACATGAGCTTCCATATTTCTATGATTTTCCACTTTCAAATTAAAAAGGGAAATCCTCCCTTTATTATTCAAATCACACCGGATTTTACCCAATCACATCAGTCCCGAAGAAGCAGTGGCTAACTCAGTTCGGTAACTTACCCAGAAATCTAATAATCGTCTTGTTCTCTCATTTTAAAGCTGGAGTCGCCGTGTACAAACACTAATGGAAGGACACTGACTTGTGACTTGTCCAGTTTCGACAGTTTGAAAAACAACACCTTATTACAGCAGAATTTTCGTTGTACATGTAGTAATTTTGAAGGTTCAAAAAAAGTGGTGTTTTTAACCTCTGGGAAAAAGAATTTCTTTTCGTGATATCTTTTATTTGCGTTGTACTGCTAATAGATCAATGTATATTAACAACATTCATAGCAGATTCCCATAATTGTTCGGATCTGTGTGCATTATATATATATATATATATATATGACACAAATATTCTCTTTTATATGACAAATAACATGGTGTCATTAACGTCTTCTTTTCGAAAGAAATGTCTGAACATTCGGCATATTTTACCCTCCCCCCTTTTATGTCATCCCACAGTTTTTAGGCAGACTAGACTTTTAACCAATTAGAAAAATTGAAAATTTACGCGGATTTTTTTCTGAAGAACAGATTTGTATTGTAATCATTCTAGAACTTGAAGCCCTCCAACGTGTGAACTTGTTTAAGTCTCCCTACAGCAGTTTTTACTGTCTTTAGCGATCATCTTTAGAATCAGAGTCAAAAGCAAAATATTTTGAGAGAATTAATTTACAATAATCACTCGTGATAATATTGTACTGTTCGTTTTAAACATTGTATGAAAAAATGAACTCCAATTTTTAATTTACAAGGATGTCCAGAAATCATTCTCCGAGTTTTCTTAGCTTGACAGCTTCATCAAAACTAATTTTAATGAAGTTGTTTGAAAAAAAAAATAAACTTCCATACATGATATGTTTTTTAAATAAAAATCTCTATCTGCTTAATAATAAATAGCCTCTGCCAATAATAAATAGCTTAGCCTAACATACACCTGTTTATGATGCAATCGAAATCCTAAATTGAAACTAATTTGGGGTCCCATTAAATTATCCTCATAAAATTTTTTTAAATTTTAAGTAAAAGAAATAATTCTTTTAAAGTTTCTCGTGCATGCTTATTTGACAATTATGTTCAAATTTAGTAATATTATCCATTTTTTCAATTCAAAAATTAAAAATATTTCAATTTTTAAAAGCCGTAAGGTTTTTTTTTTACTTAGTTTTATATTGACTTAGTTTCTTTACTTAGTTTTATTTATTTATTTAATTAATTAGTTATCTATTTTTGCACATATTACGAAACCGTCTTTTGCATATGAGCATATGTAATCGCTAATTTTGGCCCCTTGGACGTTTAGTGCATGTAAATGCATAAAAACGGTTTTTTTTTAAAAGCATATTTCTGCGTTTTTAGTAAGATTTTTCTTCCCTTCTTTCTTTACGTAAGTTTAAAAAAAAAAAGAAAAAAAGAATTTTCGTTTTAGCGCATATTTTTTTTTTTTTAAGCTTTTAGTGAGTATTTTAAGTGTATTTTTAGTGCATGTATATGCACGCATTTCTTCATGATTTTTAGTACACATAATCCGAGCTCTAATCATTTTCCTTGTCTTTTTTTCCTGTGAAACTTGGTGAGAGTTTTTTTTTTTTTGACTATTTGCAATTTTTATTTTATTGCATGTTATTGTCAGTTTTAGGAATTGTAAGACAATCTAATGAAACAAATTTCGACTTCAGAAGGAGCAGTTCAACGAATATTTGTTTCTGTAAATGTGCTCAATTTAAAATAATTTTTATTGCATGATATTCATGCTTCGTTGCGTGTTTTATAAATTTAAAAGTTTCTTATGCCTTTACAGTGCGACGGAAGACCGTCAATATGAAGCTTGATAGTATTTTTCTCACTTAGAGTGAATTTGTGTACATTTTTATGATTAAGAAATGTTTTCGTTACATTTTTTTCCCAATAAAAACTTTGTTTGTCATAATATTGCAGTACTGTCAGTCTTTTGATCTGTTACATTTTTATGGGAGCGACATAATGAACCAGGAGTGTTCTTTAAAACTCATATCATCCCGCTCGTGGACGCATAAAGGGATTTATTTGAGGAGGGGCGTGCAAGCCAACACGAACGTACTTCGCAAATTGAAGTTATAAAATTATTCAGAGCTGGTAATTTTGAATTTATTTCTTGGGGGGGGGGGGGGAATGTCCGACTCCTTAAATACGCCCTTGACCCCTCCGAACTCAAAGTGCCACTCCCCTTATATACGTCCTGGTCCCCCCCCCCATTTTCAAAGTGCGCCCACCCCCGGAGCAAAAATTCTGAAAGAAACACTGGTGAAAACTTCATCAAGGAGGAAATTGTCAAGAAAAAAAAAATCGTGCTGCAGAATGTTTCAGTGATGGCTGACGAAGCAACAGAGTTATCTAAAAACGAACAACTTTCAATGTACTTGAGGTACGTACAGTGGCGTAGTTACAGTGTTAGCCACCCGGGGCGGTTCCCCAATTTGCCGCCCTTTCGTTGTGCAATAGCTAATACATTAAACTGTCAAGGGTGTTTAAATTAAAACTAGAAACATAATTAAAGAGAAAAAAAAAGACGTAATTATTTTTTTATACTTACAAAAGAAAAAAAAAAGAAGGGGGGGGGGGTGGCCCCACACTAATAGAAAATTGCTAAATTTAAGTAAAAAAATAGGAGAATTTAGACAGTTTTCGGTAAAGTGAAGGGAAAGGGCGTTGGGTTTGCTTCCGATTTTTTTCAAAACTAAAGTCTAGTTTAGCGTTTCTTTGTTGACGTTAGGGGATGTTAGGAAATCAAAGTTTTAAAATGCAGCTTAGGCTACTTTGTGGAGAGGTTAAGAAAATCGGGAATGGTAGGATACTCAAATTCGAAAATTTTCAGCTCTCAAATATGCAATTTCAAGCTATCTTTGGCAACGTAATTGCATGTGTATTCTAAGGCAAATGTAAACATTGGGGGAGGGAGGGGTTCTGAGGTTTCTTACTGAAATATTTTTTTAATTGAAATCAATTTTAAGGGTATCTTTGGTGATTTACTGGAATGGGGAAGGTTCGGCTTCTTTTTTTTGCAAATTGTCCAGCACCAAAGTCCCCAAAAACGCAATTCTATGCTATCTTTGGTGACGTTAAAGGGTTCCCTAACACCTAATGGTACCAAAAATGTTGTGAAGCCAGGCGGCTCTCTCATGGAAAATTTCCGTAATTGACGCCGGACTTGAGGCTTTGTTTGATTTTGCTAATGTTAGGAGCAAAAGGGAGCAGGAGACTCGTAATTTTAGGCTATATGTTGAGACTTTAAAAGAGAGGTTAGGAGTTTTCTAAAGAAAAGTTTTCAGAGTCCTAAATATGCCCTTTTTGGCTGTGTTTACTTCGTTAGAGCTAGACAGGGTTCCGCGCTCTGCCCAGAAAATTTTAAACATTGAGGTCTAAAATCGCATTTTTAAGCTATTTTTTGGTGATATCAGGAAAAGAGATGAAAGATTCGAGAGCTCTCCCCTCCTAAAAAAATTTTGAAGCTATCTTTCACGCTGTTGGACTACAGAGTGGAGGTGGGAGAGGTTCCCAACCGGGAATTATTTGGAACTGAATACGCTAAAAAACAATTTTAGACTATGCTCGGCCAAGTTGAGGGACCAAACCAAATGTGGAATGAAATTCGCTTACCTTCCGTAAGGGAATAGACTAACATGTGATCCGAAGTTGTCGGATAGATTTTCAACTTTCAAAAGCGAGATAACAGAAATCCCTTGTACTTCATTTGAAATAGAGAACTCTTGTAATGAATGAGAAATCAAAGTAAAACCGTGCAACTAAAGCCACTCGCCTGTGATAAGCAATAAACTGTTTCGTGTACAATTTTCCACCTCCCTCCTCCCTTTCTTACTCTTGTCACTTTTTTTTTTTTTTTTTTTTTTGAAGTTAATGGGAAGAAAACTTTTTTTAGGAGGTTTTCAAGAAACTCTCTTAAAATCCAGTGTTAACTCTTCCTTTTAACGAAAATTGGAAAACTTCATTGTTTTCTTCCTCCTGGAATTAACTTCTACAGTCTAAAAAAAACATTGGTTCCATGACTGTCCTCTGCCACCCCCTCAGAAAAAGAACAAGGAATTGCTCTGATAGGCTATCACGAAAGACTTTTGAAAGTTAAAGAAAGCAGAAAGTATTGTATAAAAGTAATTTTAATCTAGTAGTGACACAAAAGTCTTCGAAGATTTTCTTTTTGCCTTCAGTAACAGATTAAAACCATAATTTCCTTATTTGAAAAATACGTTTATTTTTCCACATCAAAAGGGATAATTTGCCGCCCCTCGAAAAGTGCCACCCGCGACGGACCGCCCCCTTCGCCCCACCCTAGCTAAGCCATGTAGGTTACATATGAAAATCATTCTTGGAATTTGCGCCAACTGAGGACCGAACTGGGAAAGGTTTGACTATGATTGATTTAAAACAAAGTGTAACAACATTAGTTGTGGGACTTCTGTGGCTGAACGGTGGAAGCATTTGCTTCGTATGCCAGAGATCGTGGGCTCGACTCATCAAGGGTTATTTCCTCCTCTTTGGGATGTTTATTTCATTCTGACGAGTACAACTTGTGTCGTGTAGTACCTACTCACTGAGGAGCACGGTACAATGCCTGTATTAAGTTTCGAAGGCTTAACGGTGACTTTTAGCTGCAATAAGGTATAATGGCACAGTTGCCTTTTCGTGCCAATTTGTATGGAGCAAAAGCATATATACGCTCTATAATTACTCTATAATCACTGTAGTGCTCATTCCTTAAGCCTAGTTTCGAGCAAGTCTTCTTTATCTTCGTTAATTTGCTTTCTGAAACAAATTACGAACTGTTCATTTCCTGGTTGACTACATTACCCAAAAAGCTTTTCTCTTCATCCTTCGATGCGGGGGTGCCCACAGGGGGGAGGATTATGGCGCAAGTTGCGCCATCAAAAATTTTAGGAGGGGGGGGTGATTTTTAATTCTTTAAAAAATTTATTTCTTGATTTATTTTTAATTTGAATTATTTATTTTATTTTAATTTATTTTATTCTCTTTATATCGTCGCCTCAGAGCAACACTAAGCCATTTAATTCCAAGAATAACACTAAAATATCCTACTGTTGCTCTGAGGCGACGACATTTTAACTCATTTATTTATTTAGTTTGTGTGTGGGTGTATGTCATTGGCGTAGAGCAGAACTTTTCTAATAATAATAATAATAATTGAAAATATTTTAAAAAAAATAATAAAATAAAAAAGAGAGATAAAAATTAAAA